>NC_134467.1:23120000-23447500 GCF_047948215.1 Lycorma delicatula
GATCGATCGTTACGAGATTTGCGTGGAAACGTTCAACCGTTCGGGAACGCTTTGATATTGCTCGCAGTAGATTTTAGGCAAACATTGCCTGTAATTTCTCGATCGACACCAGCAGACGAAATAAATGCTTGCCTGAAATGTTCAACACTGTGGCGACACGTACGTACATTGCAGTCGACTTCGAATACGCGTGTCCAGTTGCAGAATGATCCATCAGCTGAGGTATTCTTACTACAGTTACTGGACATTGGAAACGGACAGCTGCCAGTCGATGAGACGTCTAGACGAATATCATTTCCTGATAATTTTTGTAATTTAGTAACATCGAAAAAAGAACTGATCGAAAAAGTATTTCCTGATATTCAAATTAATCATAGAAATCACGATCGGCTCAGTGAACGAGCTATCCTTGCCGCAAAAAATAAAAATGTCTATCGACTTAATAATGTTATTCAATCCGGCATTCAAAGTGAGGAAATTACACATAAGTCGATAGACACCGTTGTTGAAGCAGATGAAGTAGTTAATTATCCAACGGAATTTTTAAACTCACTTGATTTGCCAGGGATGCCACCATACATATTAAAATTGAAAATAGGTGTGAAAATTATCCTATTTTTCTTTAAATAGTAAGATAGCTTTATATAATGTAAGGTTAGTTTGAAAAACTTTTAAGATAATTGACTACAAGCAACTATCTACTCCAGCCCGTGGAGATATTGACCCAACATTTTTACAAATAAATTGCTCCGTTTACCCGGGTCTTTGTACTAAATCTCATAAAAATCGGTTAATTCAATCAAACAATATTATGCATCTTTTTTTTTTTGTCTTCAGTCATTTGACTGGTTTGATGCAGCTCTCCAAGATTCCCTATCTAGTGCTAGTAGTTTCATTTCAGTATACCCTCTACATCCTACATCCCCAACAATTTGTTTTACATACTCCAAACGTGGCCTGCCTACACAATTTTTCCCTTCTACCTGTCCTTCCAATATTAAAGCGACTATTCCAGGATGCCTTAGTATGTGGCCTATAAGTCTGTCTCTTCTTTTAACTATATTTTTCCAAATGCTTCTTTCTTCATCTATTTGCCGCAATACCTCTTCATTTGTCACTTTATCCACCCATCTGATTTTTAACATTCTCCTATAGCACCGCATTTCAAAAGCTTCTAATCTTTTCTTCTCAGATACTCAGATCGTTCAAGTTTCACTTCCATATAAAGCGACACTCCAAACATACACTTTCAAAAATCTTTTCCTGACATTTAAATTAATTAATTAGGTACTGAAAGTACCTAACCAAAAAAAAAAAAAAAAAAAAAAAAAAATTGAACTACCTACCCGTAGAAGATAAAAGTGAGTTCAACACACAACACGTAACATAAAAATATTACACGGAACAATAACAACACAGTATGAATGAAACTGATAACGGAAGAAGTGTTAGGAGAAGATCAATTTGGTTTCAGGAAAAGTATAAGGACAAGGGAAGCAATTTTCGGCCTCAGATTAATAGTAGAAGGAAGATTAAAGAAAAACAAAACCAACATACTTGGCGTTTATAGACCTAGAAAAGGCATACGATATCTCCGTTACTTTTTAATCTTTACATGGAACTAGCAGTTAATGACGTTAAAGTACAATTCAGATTCGGAGTAACAGTACAAGGTGAAAAGATAAAGATGCTACGATTTGCTGATGATATAGTAATTCTAGCCGAGAGTAAAAAGAATTTAGAAGAAACAATGAACGGCATAGATGAAGTCCTACGCAAGAACTATCGCATGAAAATCAACAAGAACAAAACAAAAGTAATGAAATGTAGTAGAAATAACAAAGATGGACCACTGAATGTGAAAATAGGAGAAGAAAAGGTTATGGAGGTAGAAGAATTTTGTTATTTGGGAAGTAGAATTACTAAAGATGGACGAAGCAGGAGCGATATAAAATGCCGAATAGCACAAGCTAAACGAGCCATCAGTAAGAAATATAATTTGTTTACATCAAAAATTAATTTAAATGTCAGGAAAAGATTTTTGAAAGTGTATGTTTGGAGTGTCGCTTTATATGGAAGTGAAACTTGGACGATCGGAGTATCTGAGAAGAAAAGATTAGAAGCTTTTGAAATGCGGTGATATAGGAGAATGTTAAAAATCAGATGGGTGGATAAAGTGACAAATGAAGAGATATTGCGACAAATAGATGTAGAAAGAAGCATTTGGAAAAATATAGTTAAAAGAAGAGACAGACTTATAGGCCACATATTAAGGCATCCTGGAATAGTCGCTTTAATATTGGAAGGACAGGTAGAAGGAAAAAATTGTGTAGGCAGGCCACGTTTGGAATATGTAAAACAAATTGTTAGGGATGTGGGATGTAGAGGGTATACTGAAATGAAACGACTAGCATTAGATAGGGAATCTTGGAGAGAAACACTACCGATAGTAACAACAATGCAATCATAACGTTCAATGTATTGGTAGAGACAAGATGGTGTTTTCGCTAGATGAACGTCTTTTCATTGTTGTGTCGTACTTCAGTACGAAATCAGCGGTTGCAGTGCAAGATTTCTTTCGCCATAAGTACCCAGATAAACCGGCTCCTAACAAAACATCAGTATTAAGGTTAGTCGCAAAATTTAGAGAGACCGGTTCTGTTAATAACAAGGAACACAAAAGATCTGCGTCGGTGTCGAATACAGACCGAATACTCGCCTAGCCAAATAAATCGATCAGAAGTTTGTCTGCTGAAATTAATTTGTCTAAATCGACTGTTCATCGGGCGACCAAACAATTACAATTACGACCTTATCGCATTCAAACGGTTCATCGACTTCTTGAGCCCGACAAAGAAAAACGGCTACAATATTTTCAACGGTTCCGTCGATTTCTGCGTGAGGGAATTACGATATGGATTTGTTATTTTCCACAGATGAAGCACGGTTTCATCTCTCAACAGCTGAAACAGTAGAATTTGAAGTGCTGAAAATCCCCACGTTTATCACGAAAAACAATTACACCCGCAGAAGTCGGGCGTATGGTGCGCGATATCGCGGAATCAAATAATAGGTCCTATTTTTTTCGAGTACACCATTAATGAAGAACGATATCAGGATATTTTATTTCAGTTCATTGTACTCTTGGAAGAGGAAGACAGACACTGCCGGCTACAACATGACGGTGCGACATCGCACTACGCAGGTTCAACTTCTGATTTCGTTGAGGAATTCTCTGGTAATCGTGTTATCGGTCGAGGCTTGTGGCCACCAACATCTCCAGATTTAACTGCGGCCGATTTTTTTCTACGGGGTTACCTCAAAGAAAAAGCCTACAGCGACAAACCACGAACACTTGAACAATTGAAAGTAGATATTGAACAAGCTGTATTAAATATTCAGCCACAAAGTTTGAAAAAAGTTGCAAGAAACGCTGTAAAAAGAATTGAAGCTTGTATTCAAGAAGATGGCGGCCACTTCCAACATTTACTCTAAATGTAAGGTAATGGATGGTAATAATAAAAATTACATTTACATTTACATTTACACATGCCTTTTTATTATTTCATTACCTACCAATATAAGGTTGGGTTGCGTTTTATATGGGACACTCTGTATATGGAAACTACCAGATACCCCATTATTTAACATGATTACCGTATTTTCCCCTTAATTATACTATATTCGAGGGACATAATTTATATCGTTTATTTATTTAATTTAACCTTTCAAAGGTAATGAATTTTTAAAAGTTTTACTTTCCCGTCTAGATAGTGATATAGTAGAGCTAACGGAAAATATATTAATCGGTCCAATTTGGGAATTGGGACGGTTTTCACCGGATCTTAACGTTTTGATATCTAAGGGCCCCAAAAAAAAAACCAGAAATTTTCTGGATGTTAATATTTGTATATACGTATATGTGTGTTCGGTGTTGTCTTTTAAATCACGTTATCTCTCTAGAACTACAGAACCGATTCTTCGAAACTTGGGTCAGATTACTTCAAAATATGGGGCATATGATGACATTAAATTTTCAACTTAAATAGTCAAGGGGGAGACTATTTATACCACCCCAAAAAATGATATATTAGTCCTCGCTTATGTTGTGACGTCACAGGTGAACGGTAGAATTAAATAAATGAGTAATATTTAAAATGTAAAATCCGGTTTGGCTGGGTCTAGAACTCGGATCATCCGATTAACCAAGTTAATCTGGCGCGTTAGCCTCGCGGCTACACCGGTCAGCCAAACGTATAAGTGAAATTTGTTTTATGTTAAGTCGTGAAATTACATTAGTTTAGTAAATGCCGACCATCGCCGTTAATACCGCAACACACCCGCGAATTAAATACGGTACGCGCCCAGCTTTAGTTATAATAATTGAATTAAATAGACGAAAAAATGTAATATTTAAATAAAATGATAAATATATTAAATAAAGTTGTGTGTGTAAACCGTACATCAGAAACAATCCAGTTGTACATTCCCGGAATGCAGCTTTTTAGCCGCGTGTGATGGGCAAATCGAACAACTTTGTTATCAGCTTTTTTATGAAGAGAGGTAAAACAATAATTACGATTTTTACAATAAAAACTTTTCACTGCAACTGAATAAATATCAAACGATAACAGCATATATATTATCAGTATGGAAAATGATTATTCCACCACATGTATTTCATCATATTTTTCTTTTTTTTTTCTTTTGTCTTTAATAATTTGACTGGTTTGATCCAGTTATCCAAGATTTCATATCTAATGCCAATCGATTCATTTCGGTATACCCTCTACATCTTACAACCTTCCTCTATAAAACCATTTTCTAATTCATTTCCTCCGTATAACTCTTCAATATATTCCACCCATCTATCGACTTTACCTTTCGTATTACATATCGGTGTACCACTTTGTTTAACACATTATTAGATTTTAATTTATGTACCCCAAAATTTTCCTTAACTTTCCTGTATGCTCCGTCTATTTTACCAATGTTCATTTCTCTTTCCACTTCTGAACACTTTTCTTTAATCCACTCTTCTCTCACCAGTTTGCACTTCCTGTTTATAGCATTTCTTAATTGCCGATAGTTCCTTTTACTTTCTTCATCACTAGCATTCTTACATTTTTTACGTTCATCCATCAGGTGCAATATATCGTCTGAAACCCAAGGTTTTCTACCAGTTCTCTTTATTCCGCCTAAGTTCGCTTCTGCTGATTCAAGAATTTCCTTTTTAACATTCTCCCATTCTTCTTCTACATTTTCTACCTTATCTTTTTTACTCAGACCCTTTGCGGTGTCCTCCTCAAAAATCTTCTTTACCTCCTCTTCCTATATATACGCACACAAAACATATTTCAATTGTAAGTGGTAGGGGTTGATGTTTTGAAATTTTATTTTTGGATTATTTAATTTTACATTTCCTTTTGGATTATTTATATATTTTTTTTTTAGATAATATTTTATTGTAAGTAAGAAATTTATTTTAATAAAGATTTTTTTTAAATGTAAAATCCGGTTTGGCTGGGTCTAGAACTCGGATCATCCGATTAACCAAGTTAATCTGGTGCGTTAGCCTCGCGGCTACACCGGTCAGCCCTAAAAATCTGTTTCCATTTTTCAATTAATATAATCAAAATTATTATTACTAATTTATACGCGTATTAATTTGTGAAATTTAATTCAATTAATTGCATGGCACGGACCATCCAGATTTATCAAACTTCTTGTATGTGTTAGTTAAATTTTAAATTACGGAAATAAGAAATTTTTTTATAAATATTTAATAAAAACCATCGACCAAAAAATTGTACAGTCATCACACAAACGTAGCGTATTTTTTAATTACTGTATCCAGTTTTCGGGTCAGAATTAAGTTGAAAAAAACATTTTTTGCAATAAGTCACCAATAATATACTGAATTTTGTAATTTTGGATATATTTTTATTAACGTCCTCTCTATAAAATTTCCCTTCGACCAGAAAGTTAAGGTAAAAATTCCCAGTTCAAAAACATACTGCGTACTAAATTTAATTGTAACATAAAACCGACAATACATGATATTTATTTCGATTAATATTCGACGACTTTGTTCAATATTGGTCTGTGTTATGATAAGTAAGAGACATAAGTAGCGGTAGAGGTGCTCGAGCCGTCAGCGTCCTTCACTGAACGCGTCGTGCCAGCTTTACGACGCTCCCGAAAATCTCGCTCGCTCGGCACCTGATAACGGGGTACCTGTGCGTGACCAATAACCATCCCTTTCTAATTCTTCTACTTGTAAAACTAAACAAAAAATATCCTTAGGAAAATTTTCCTTCGTTTTCTCACTGTCCGTCATTTTCTTATTTTTATATAATAATTTATATCTCAAGATCGGATAAAGGAATTTCATTATAATTTGGTAAGGGTCTTGCTAATAAAGTTATAAAATTACCAAAAACTCAAGTCTTAAATACCTTTGAGAATTACAAAATGGCGGCTATGTTTATTTTTCAATCCGTTATTATCCTTCATAAATATTAGTTTTATTAGAACGTATGTTATTTGCTAAAATTTTAAGCATTTTATTTTGAACAAAAGGACGTTTATTTTTTCAAATCGGTAAAATTACATATACACTTTTTTTTTAAATGAAAAGTACAAATAATTTTATTTCATAAATAACTTTTAAAGATTTTTTACAATCAGAGGTTAATTATTATTCATAAACCAATATATTTAAATTAAAAAAAAAGTTAAAAAAAAAGTAAAAGTTGAAATAGGGTTTGAACCGATGTACCTTTCCCTCTTGTAAAATCCAAATATTTTATTAATTAAAATTTTATTTGACTATAACTCCGGGATCAATGAAAATAAGTTACACTTACGATATATCGTTAAAAACCACTCGATAAAGGTTTATTACTGCAGTTAAGAAAAAGTCCAAAATACATTTTTTTTTGGATTTTGGCTTTTTTTGGGCACTTCTGGTCCAGTCGACTGCAATCAAAAGGGGAGGTGCATAACTAGATGGTTACATCAGTCATAAATCCAAAATTTCAACATCCTACGGCTAATCTTTTTTTACTTATGTGACATACATACAGAAGTCACAGCGAACTATTCAAAATGGATCCAGGGATGTTCAAAATGTATATTTCCGTTGAAATCTGAAAACCGAAATTATTCGCGATCAAAATACTTCCTTTATTTCGTACAAGGAAATAAAAATGGTATGAATTAAGTAAAAAAGAAACTGAATACAAAGATAAGAATTTCGAAGTTTATAAAAACAAAATATATCTGAAATAAGGTACGCTTTAACTAGATATTAAACGAAAATAATTTTCGTGTATACATACATACATACACGAGGTGTGTTAAAAATAATAACAATTCTAATTTTTATCAAAACTTATTTAGTCCTTAACATTGATAGTCTGTTTCAAATTAGCCCCCGTAGATAAGATACCAGAATTTCTTCCAACGTTCAAAACATTTGTAGAAAAAACTTTTTTGTAGAGCAGCTCAAATCACTTACAGATTTTACTTCCTTGTACAAAGTAAAGCAAGTATTGTGATCGCAAAAAATTTAGATTTTCAGATTTCAACGGAAATATCCATTTTGACCATTCCTGAATCCACTTTTACAAGTTACGGCGTGACGTATTTATTTCGCATAACTCAAAAACGATTAGCCGTAGGATGTTCTAATTTTGGATTTAGAACTGTTGTAACATCTAGTTATGTACCTCCCCTTTTGATTGCAATCGACTGGACCAGAAGTGTCCAAAAAAAACCAAAATCCAAATAGATTTGGATTTTGGACTTTTTTCTTAACTACAGTAATAAGTCCTCATTGAGATCTTTTCTATAAGTGGTACTTATTTTCATCGGTTCCAGAGTTATAGCCAAATCTACGAGAACTTGGTACCTTGAATCTGACTGAGAAGAGAGAGGCGAGTTCGGCGATCACGGAAGAATTGATCAGGGCATGGCAAGAAAGATAGGACGGATCTGAGAAGGGCAGGTAGACCTATAGAGTAATAAAGGATGTTGGAATATGGTCCAGAAGAAACCATAGCTTGCAGAATTTTAATTTAACTCAGTTGCTGGCGGGCCATGGGGGATTTAGAGAATATCTATTCCGTTTTGGGTTGGATGCCCAGACTGTGAGGTTCAGGAGTCGGCGTTCCATGTTTTCTTTTGTTGTCCTCGTTTTAACACAGAAAGAGAGGAGTTGATGGATACCATTAGAATAGACGTAACGTTTGAACCAGAGGAACTAATGAAAATTATGCTGTATAATGAAGAATATTGGTCTGCCGTTTCCGGATTTGAAAGAGCGGTAATGACGAAATTACCCACCATCGAGGAAAGTCGTAGACCAAGAAGCGGTCGTCGAAAAATGCGGAGGCGAACAGGCGCGCGGCTGAGAGCCTAGGGGGTTCCCTGTACGTGTGGGGGTACCCTGGGTGCGATCAGGACGTGAGCACTCCGCTCCCGCGTCCGATGGTGACCCGTTAAGTGTTCTGTAGTGTTCAGTTGTCTGTGAGATGCTTGTTTATGTGATTGATGTGATGTGTGGAGTGTGCGGAATGAGGTATGTCTTATGAAGTGATGATTGGATGTCGTGGAGTGTGTGGTGTGATTTTAGTATGATGTGAGGTAGCTTGTGGGTGTGTGAGGGGCGTATTTCCCCCTCTTCCTGAAGTAATGCACACCACCTGTAACACGAAGGATAGATAACCAGGGGTGGAGGTTTAGTCGGTAGTGCGCAGGAACACATACGCATTTAATAACATCTTGCGGAACCAGTTAGCGAACCCGACACTGTCTAGGCGCCCGTAAATGAGGTTTCTCAACCTCTTTATAGACGAATAAAATTTTAATTAATGGAATAACTAGATTATAGGGGATGGCAAATCGGTTTGAATCAGACATCGACTTTTTTTAAAATTTAAATATATTTTTTTATTGATAATTATTAAACTCCGATTGTAAAAAAAAAGTTACGATAAAGTCATTCAATAATTATGTGAAAAAAATATTATAAGTTTAATAAACTTTTATATACTTTTCATTTAAAAAAAAAATGTGTATATGTAATTTAATAGGCGTACAAGGAAGTCATGTGGTGTACACATCAGATTTCATATATCGTCGCAAATAATTTTCTCTTTAATGTTTTATTAATAATATTCAACGTCTTCACGGCCTTCTTGAAACACTTGTGATATGTTGCTCTTTTTCTGTTTAGCCATCGTAAGATATTATTTCAAAGGATGATATAATAATCGTGAAGTGCAATCTTGTACAGTCTCAGTTCGACAATTCCTGAGATGTGTGGTTTTGAAACCAAACACCGAAGAAGCCGGCTTGAATGGCACGAGTGGTAGCGTCTCGGCCTTTCATCCAGAAGTCCCGGATTCGAATCCTAGTCAGGCATGGCATATTCACACGCTACTTGTCATTAACCTCATCCTTTGAGCTAATAGTTAATGGAGGTGCCGGAGGTATAAAAAAAAAAATCACTAAAAAACACCGATATCCAATTTTTATTGCACATTATTGATTTTTTTAAATGCAAAATTTAATGAAAATCCTTTGATTCGTCATTTTGAAAAGAAATAAATAGCCATTTGAAATAAAATAAGCCCTACTTTTTATTTTCACTGGTTAAAGATCGATTGATAATTCTATTTTCGTGTCCTGAATTTATGTTCTTCGTAAATCAATATCTATTTTCTTCTTTTTTTTTAAAATATATTTCCGATTGGTTGCCATTTCTAAATAAATATCACTGATTAAAATAGGCAGCCTTTCTATACTGTAGATGAATGTCAATTTTTAAAGTTTAAAATTTAGAAGAGTATTTGGTAAGAATGTCTCAGAACATGTTTTTTAATGGTTTGAAGTTGTTTTTTGGTGATTATTTTTATGTTAAAGGTTTATGGTGGAGAAATTTTTTATATTAAAGAATACGAGATCTGTAAATAAAGTATTGAGACTGGTTCAGAAAAACATTTTATTTACAACCCAATTATCACCTTTGAAATAGTTCCCTTGGTTGCGTGGCTTCTTAAGGGAAGCCACGCAACACTTCAAACGGTTTCCCACTCTTCATAGCAGTGTCATTGCACTCTTCATAGCAACTCAAAACCAGAATATTCTTCAAATGATTGGTTATATTTTTTTAATGTTTTCTATTGTTCCAAAATGTTGTCCTTTGAGGTGTTTAAGTCGGAGCAGGAAAAGTCGTAGGGACTCAAATCAGGTGAATAAGGTGGTTGAGGAACTACAGGAATGTTTTTCTTCTTTTTTTTTGTCTTCAGTCATTTGACTGGTTTGATGCAGCTCTCCAAGATTCCCTATCTAGTGCTAGTCGTTTCATTTCAGTATACCCTCTACATCCTACATCCCTAACAATTTGTTTTACATATTCCAAACGTGGCCTGCCTACACAATTTTTTCCTTCTACCTGTCCTTCCAATATTAAAGCGACTATTCCAGGATGTCTTAGTATGTGGCCTCTATAAGTCTGTCTCTTCTTTTAACTATATTTTTCCAAATGCTTCTTTCTTCATCTATTTGCCGCAAAACCTCTTCGTTTGTCACTTTATCCAACCATCTGATTTTTAACATTCTCCTATAGCACCGCATTTCAAAAGCTTCTAATCTTTTCTTCTCAGATACTCCGATCGTCCAAGTTTCACTTCCATATAAAGCGACACTCCAAACATACACTTTCAAAAATCTTTTCCTGACATTTAAATTAATTTTTGATGTAAACAAATTATATTTCTTACTGAAGGCTCGTTTAGCTTGTGCTATTCGGCATTTTATATAGCACCTGCTTCGTCCATCTTTAGTAATTCCACTTCCCAAATAACAAAATTCTTCTACCTCCATAATCTTTTCTCCTCCTATTTTCACATTCAGCGGTCCATCTTTGTTATTTCTACTACATTTCATTACTTTTCTTTTCTTCTTGTTTATTTTCATGCGATAGTTCTTGCGTAGGACTTCATCTATGCCGTTCACTGTTTCTTCTAAATCCTTTTTACTCTCGGCTAGAATTACTATATCATCAGCAAATCGTAGCATCGTTATCTTTTCACCTTGTACTGTTACTCCGAATCTAAATTGTTCTTTAACATCATTAACTGCTAGTTCCATGTAAAGATTAAAAAGTAACGGAGATAGGGAACATCCTTGTCGGACTCCCTTTCTTATTACGGCTTCTTTCTTATGTTCTTCGATTGTTACTGTTGCTGTTTGGTTCCTGTACATGTTAGCGATTGTTCTTCTATCTCTGTATTTGAACCCTAATTTTTTTAAAATGCTGAACATTTTATTCCAGTCTACGTTATCGAATGCCTTTTCTAGGTCTATAAACGCCAAGTATGTCGGTTTGTTTTTCTTTAATCTTCCTTCTACTACTAATCTGAGGCCTAAAATTGCTTCCCTTGTCCCTATACTTTTCCTGAAACCAAATCGGTCTTCTCCTAACACTTCTTCCACTCTCCTCTCAATTCTTCTGTATAGAATTCTAGTTAAGATTTTTGATGCATGACTAGTTAAACTAATTGTTCTGTATTCTTCACATTTATCTGCCCCTGTTTTCTTTGGTATCATGACTAGAACACTTTTTTTGAAGTCTGACGGAAATTCCCCTTTTTCATAAATAAAGTTTTTATATTTATAAAAGTTATAAACTTATATTTATAAGTTTTTCTTTACCAAAAACTTATCAATTGAGAATCCAGTGTGACAAGGTGAATTATCATGATGCAGCATCCAGTTGTTTTTGATGGCTGGTCTCACGCGGGCAGCTCTTTCCCTCAGTTTTTCAAGAATTTTTCGGTAAACTTATTGATTTACAGTCTGTCCTGTAGGCAAAAACTCCTTATGGACAATGCCATTACTATGGAAGAAACAAATTGGCACGGTTTTGATTTTTTTATTTGCTCATTTTTACTTTTTTGGGACGTGGTGAAGTGTGCTACTCCTTTCTCTGGCTATTTGTTTCTGGGCCGTACTGAAATATCCAAGATTCATCACCAGTAATAACATTTTTTTTAGAAAATCAGAATCGGTTTCAATTCGCCCAGAAGATCGCGACACACTTACCCCTGTTGTTTTTCTGTAGAACATCGAGGTTTTTTGGGACTAATTTTGCACAAATATTTTCATATAAAATTTTGATGGTCTGTGGTACCTTTTCGAATCCAATTTTTCTGCAATCATTCTGACAGTTAATCGCCGATCGTACCGTATAAAGTTTGATTCGCTCAACGTTGTCGTCCATTTTTGACGTTAACGGTCTTCCAGAGCGTGGATCGTCCGCAACTGATTCCCGGCCATCTGAAAATGCTTTAAACCGACTAAAAACTTGGGCTCGTGACAGAGCGTCATTTCCATATGCGCTTTTCAATTTTTAAAAAGTTTCAATAACATTCTCACAGAATTTAACAAAGAATGTGATTGCATAAAGTTTCTCATAATTAGTACCACATATTTTTGTAACGCACAAGAAAAACTCGTTTCACGAAAAGTTTGTTTACGTCTCACGTGGCAACAATAGACTAAAAATATTAATACCTAATATAAATCCTTAGTTTTGCCACTTTGGGTGTCAGAAAACAATGAATCTCATTACTTTATTTACAGACCGTGTATAGTTATAGAATCATAATACTTGTACATGTGAATTTTTCAGGTTGCTTTGTGTATGTGTTTGTGTGTGTGTGTTTTATTAATGAAAACAGCGAGTAAAGTGTTTATTAAAGAATAATTATTTGATTAACGTAATAAGCGTTGCAAAACACATTAAGTACTCAAAGAAGTAATTTGTGTACACAACTTGTTTACGTTTTAAATAACAGAAAAATTCTTACGTAAATTCTTAAAATTTGACGTAAATTATTTTACAGACATTACTTTTTTTCAAATTGTGTAAATAGAATTAAGAAAAACATGTTATTTGTTTGTTAAAAAAGAAACGTTTATAATTTTTCTTCGTTACCAACTTACGGTCGGTTATCTGTTCTACGGCAGGTCCCTTATGTTTAAGATCCTGTCCACAACAACCATGATTTTATTACGAGGTCAACATTTTATTAATCTTATGTATTTTTGAGTAATGATTTTGTAATAAAATCTGAATTTCTCTAACACATCTGTTTTTTTTTGTTGGTAATTGTCCTTCATATTTTCCAGGAAGAACAAGTCCTTCAACAATGCAAGAGCAACATAACATTTATCTATTTTATTTATTATAGAAGTTCCTAAATAGACTATATTTGAGCTGATATTTAGCAATTATAAACAGGTATTGTATTATTTACAAAGTAACTAAAACGATTACAAATGATACTACAGATACGATACATATAACTTTTTTACTTTCCAGTCAAGACAGCTGTAGCTCTAGAAGGGAAAGTATTGTAATCGGTCCAATTGGGTCGTATGCGGTTTCCCTGGGATGGAAATTTTCCAGATGTATGCGCGCTCCATCGATGTATGTACTCCAGATGTATGTACTCCATCGATTTCGATCATCTCGATTTGGTAAAGGTTGGTCGAAATTGATGGATATATAGAAGTGTCAGATTACTTCTATATATGGGGCACTGATGCCATTAAATTTTCAACTTAAAATGTGAAGGAGATTTGGTTTGCTTGGCATTTCTCCCGCCACCACCCCATTCGGTCGCCCTAACGCATAAGACCGAATGTTTGTGCCACAAACGGCTATTGATCCTCGGAAACAGTTTAGCGACCTAAATAGCTCCTAGAGCTTACCTAATAGCGTGAGCGGAATAAGCGCGGTGTCATACACCACCGGCATATGTGTCCCAACCGCTCACTTGTCATATATTTACTAAAAAGGGTAGGCGAACCCGTCAACTACTAAAAATATATATATGACATCCATAAATTATAATTTACTTTGTCTAGACAGTAATTCGCTGCCACGCCTAGGTCGCTGAATGCCAGCAAGTACCTGTACACCGTAATTGGAGCCTTAATTGGTTAGTGGTCAGCTATATATTTTAAGGTTAGCTTCCGATAGCGGTGCGGCAGGAGTCTTCCCTTAGGTAAACTACTGATGTCGGTTGACATTACAACCGCATCAAGAAACTCCCACACGGCCCGACAATGCGACTCTCGCCACATTGCCTCACCGCTTATGATTGGCCAATTTTCTCCTTGACCTCTAACTTCCAGGGTGGCCTGGTCTCTGCCCCCCCCCCCCAAAAGCAGGGCAGTCAAACATCAGGTGTTCATTTGACTTGACCTCCCCACAGACGCACAGCTCATCAGCTGCCAGGCGGAACCGAAACAGACATTGGTTCAAATTAACATGGTTGATGAGCACCTAGGCACCCGTTGCCCTTAAAACCGAACTGGAGGCATACCATCCCCCCCAGATGCTGTATAAATTTGTACGGGGATCTTCCCTTAGTCGTGATGTCAAATTCCAGCTTCCATGTTTCCATCGCGAGGCTCTGCATACTCTTCCGCAGGCGGGAGATAGGCGACTGAACGAAATTTAGATCCGGTGCATTATGATCACCATTCCGCTCCGGTACTGGCTCGAAACCGCATCCCAAATACCTCGGTCTCTCCACCTCTTCACAATCACCACCTGGCTGCCCGAACTTTCACCATTAAATAGAGTGGGAGAGCCTTTCCCAATACGGTGGTAGCCTCCTAAGAGATTCTATTAAAAACATCAGTGCATACAATTAAGGCTCTGCGCTGGGCACTCCTTAAATTTTGAACAAGTGCTCTATTCTTATCCAACGTATGCGCCCAAACGGGCGCCGCGTAAGAGGACCTTTCTTTCGAAGACACCTCGGTACACCATGTACATTTGACGGCCAAACAACCCATAGTCTTTCCGAGCAATCCTTCTAAGTTTGTGCGTCACTGAGACGGCGTTCGCCGCTACTTGCATAATGTGGTTGCTAAATAGCAACTTCTCATAAAAAAAAAACACCTAGGCACTTACGAACTCTCACTCGGCTGATTACACAGCCTTTATACTTAGTTAGGGTGTTTCGACTGTACGATAATTTGTCTGCACCCTTGAGAAGCATAAACTTCGTCTTGGGCACAGAAATATTTAAATTTTGAATGTCCATCCAGCCCTCCGCGGTTGACAAGGCCGCTTGCGCTCGATCTTCAGCTGCGGTCGTGAATTATCCCGAAGTAAAAGAAGATAATCATCGGTGAAAGCCTGGGACGTGACCCCTTCTGGGAATGTCAATTCCAGAAACCTATCAAATACCAGGTTCTACAGTAGAGGACAGAGAACGGAATCCTGCGGACTTCCCTTGATAACGGATTTTTTTCACAACTACGTGCGCATCTTTAAACAGAGCCGTACGATTAGACAAATAGTCACACACTACGGCCTGCAGGGCTACGAGAACATTGCGGCGTTCCAACTCATTGAGGAGAGAACTCAAATATTAGGAAGGACATGCTACCTCTGTGTCTATAAAAATCGCCAAAACGTATTTACAGTCGGCGCTTTCCACCTCGGCAAAAGCATTTGAGATGCAATCATCGGTGCCCAACCCTTTCGTGAAGCAACACTAACAATTATGCTAGATAATATTAGAAGAAAAAATAAAATATAAAAATTAAAGATTGATTGTTTAGTTATCGTTTTCTTTTTAAACAGAAAAAACATTTCACACGTATTTGTTCTTCAAATATATTATTCCCTATACCTTCTACGGGGAAAATGTATAGTTAGTACAGGGTGTCCCATATAAAACGCAACCCAACCTTATATTGGTAGGTATTGAAATAATAAAAAGGCATGTGTAAATGTAAATTTTATTATTACCATCTATTACCTTACATTTAGAGTAAATGTTGGAAGTGGTCGCCATCTTCTTTAATACAAGCTTCAATTCTTTTTACAGCGTTTCTTGCAACTTTTTTCAAAGTTAGTGGCTAGATATTTAATACAGCTTGTTCAATATTGACTTTCAATTGTTCAAGTGTTCGTGGTTTGTTGCTGTAGGCTTTTTCTTTGAGGTAACCCCATAGAAAAAAATCTGGAGATCTTGGTGGCCACAAGCCTCGACAGATAACACGATTACCAAAGAATTCCTCGACGAGATCAGAAGTTGAACCTGCGTAGTGCGATGTCGCACCATCATGTTGTAGCCGGGAGTGTGTCTTCCTCTTCCAAGAGTACAATGAACTGAAATAAAATATCCTGATATCGTTCTGCATTAATGGTGTACTCGAAAAAAATAGGACCGATTATTTTCTTCCGCGATATCGCGCACCATACGCCCGACTTCTGCGGGTGTAATTGTTTTTGGTGATAAAACTTGGGGATTTACAGCTCCAAATTCTATAGTTTTGGCTGTTTACGTAGCCATCCAAATGAAACCGTGCTTCATCTGTGAAAAATAACGAATCCGTAACTTTAATTCCCTCGCGCAGAAATCGACGGAACCGTTGAAAATATTGTAGCCGTTTTTCTTTGTCGGGCTCAAGAAGTCTATGAACCGTTTGAATGCGATAAGGTCGTAATTGTAATCGTTTGGTCGCCCGATGAACAGTCGATTTAGACCAATTAATTTCAGCAGACAAGCGTCTGATCGATTTATTTGGCGAGGCGAGTAATCGGTGTTTGATTTCAATGACTGTACTGTATTCAACACCAACGCAGATCTTTTGTATTCCTTGATATTAACAGAACCGGTCTCTCTAAATTTTGCGACTAACCTTAATATTGATGTTTTGTTAGGAGCCGGTTTATCTGGGTACTTATGGCGAAACAAATCTTGCACTGCAACCGCCGATTTCGTACTGAAGTACGACTCGACAATGAAAACACTTTCATCTAGCGAAAACACCATCTTGTCTCTAGCAATACACTGAACGTTATGATTGCATTGTTGTTACTATCGGTAGTGTTATACTGCGTCGCCGCGATGTTCAGATGTTGGACGAGTCCATTTCAGTAACGAGTAGGGGGGTAAGCTTGACTTTCATGGATGAGCGATTGATGGGTTGCGTTTTATATGGGACACCCTGTAGAATAAAATATACACATTAACGCAGGAAAATTAAATGGAAAAAATTTTCATTAAGTGATTGTTGAAAGAAATACTAAGGTCTTTTCTCTATAGATAACAATATTCCAGTGTTTGACGGTAAAAATAGATTATTACGTCAGAATTCTTTCGGACAATATTAATTTTCATGAAGATTAAATTAAGCTTATCTAACCCTCTGCTTCAAAACTTATATATTCCTGATGTGTGCTTTTTGTTTTTGGGGTTGGAAAGCTTGTTAAAAAAATCAAAAAACTATAGATTTAAACGTTTGATAGATTGAAATCCTGTTTAAATATGTAGAATAATAAACATTCTTTTACGTTGTGGAAATATAATCTATGATGGTTTACTACGTTTCAACCCTTAAAAACCACCCCTTATGATGAAATATTAAAAAAAATATTAGTTTTCAACAGTTTGAAATGTTTTAATGATGCATTTATAATGAATTAAAATTTTTTACTGTTTATATTATAATTTTAAGATTTACTGCAACGTTTCAACCCTTAATAACCAAGGAATTTCAAAGGCTACAAGGTATGTATAGTTCAAATTCTTTGAGCCCTTCGTTTTTGAAATTTTTGATTTTAAAGGGCTTGGAGAAGATGGTCCTTGAACTCCAATGCAAACTTCTAACGGTGATATCTCAATCAATTTTTTATTCTACGGAAATAAAAAATTTTCAGTAAAAAAATATAAATTTTTATATTCCAATATTTTTGATGTATTTTCTTTAATTTTTGAACTACTGTGAGAAAAGAAAGCAAAAAACTTTTCAAATTTGAATCAACCTTTTTTCTAATGTAGGCATTTTCAACCGGTTAAACTTCTAAAACATATTCTTAGTACTTAAATAAAGGAAACTGAAAAGAGGACTACGGTTCTTGCGGAAGAGTCATTTGTTTCATAGCAGATTTTTTTTCTCCGCGAAAACGAGTTTATTTTATTTTATTTCTATCATAACTCCGTTGGTTTTCATGCTAATGATTGTTACTAAAGCTAATTTTAAAGGTCTTTTAAGTATTTTGAAAACTATTCTATAAGTTTTCTAGGAAAAATTTAACGATGAAAGGTTAGACTTCAGTTTTCAGTGAATGAAAAATTACCTTCGACGAGACATAAATCGGTTCGTATTGCATCTACAGAAATAAAAGAAAAACCAATTTCTTTGTTATTTTGTAAGCTTCATTTTAGATACTAATGTTTTTGAAAAAAAAACGTATGGTTTTTCAGTTATTCGTGAAAAATCAACATTCACAATCACGAATAAATCAAAAAGTATTGATTCTACAAAAGATTTTTGTAGAACATTTTATGATTAAAATTTTATTCTTCCATTGATTTCTGTGGTATTTTGAATACAATAATTTCAACCCCTGAGAAGGGGTGGCATCCACCTCCAGGAGAAAAGCACTCATAAACACTATATAAATTTTGTTCCTTGAGCTATTCCCTAATTACATTCTACATTTCACGTCAATCAGTTTTGTCCAAAAGAATTCTGAGCGAAAAACCGTCAAACAGTGGACTATAATATAATTAAACGAGCGATAATATAATTTTTTTTTTCTAGTTTATAAAAGAGTCTGTTTTTAAACTGTAACGTGTACAGTAGTAGGTATTTAAGATATGTTATTTCCATTAATATTTGTTTGCATTGTTTTTACGTAAGAACGTACATATACAGGATTGTATATTTATTTTTCACGTAAGAGACAAGTACATTCTTTAATGTGATCAGTTACAAAAGCAAGTGTTATAATTATTACTTTGTTCTGACGATACTGCATCAAGTTGAGGTTACCAGCGATCTGAATTGGAGTTCAAGTAATTATTATTCTTACGTTATTACTAATATTCACCATATTTAATTTAAAAATATATTAAATTCTTTTAAATAATTAATTAATATTTTGATTTACAATTAATTTAAAAGTAATAATTAAATTAAATAAGAATGATTTAATCCAATACGTATTGATTTAATATTTAATTTTAATGATAGATGTACATTTAAAAGAATATATATATATATATATACTAGCGGACCCGACGCGGCATTATTCTGTAATAAATGCAAACACATAAACATAAGTAACTTAATTAAGTTAAAATTAGCAGAAATGTGTTCTAAATTTCATTAAAATGACTATTAGTATGATATTATCAGTTTGTGATTGTTGTATTATTGTAATGGGTTTATTGATTAATTAATATTTATTTTCACTAAATATTGAGATGTTGAATTAAAAATTCGAAACGTCGTAAAATTAATAATTAGTGTAATTAATAAATTTTCATCCACATTACTACTAATTTTCACTTAACATCATTCTAAAAAAGTACCTCCTACATATTTTTTATTTATTTAATAATTTTGATGTTTCATAACCATGTAACAGCTTAATTAATTAATAAAAAAAAAAAAATTAAAGCGCTGTAAAAAACCAACGTAGTTAAAATTTTAGTAGAAATTTTTATCATTTTTCTCATTCTTTATTTTAACATCTATTTTACCAAATTTGAGATAATTGTAAATTAAAAATAATTTTAGAAAACTTTTTATAAAATTAATCAGCTAAAACATTATAAATTAAATTTTTTAAATATACTTGTAAATTATAATTATTATAAGTAACTTATATTTTAATTTATTTTACAAACTTAAATTTTTATTTTCAAAGAGCCATTCAATACTTCATAAGTTGCATAGAATCAAATGAGAACTGACAATTTAAATTTGTAGGTTAAGTTGATTGTTATTTAGTTTTGTTTGTGGGCGAAAAACACCTGGGCATTATCATCGCCCGGTAATTATTATTAAAAGGGTAAAATAACTCCAAAATAATAAACCATACAAGTTGTAAACGTAATATTAACCATACAATAAAAATTTACTAAAACAAGCCAAGAAGGCAAAATAAAAACCAAAACTAATACCACAGACAAAGTTGATAAAATATAAAAGCAAAAATAATAGAATAAAGAAAGGATAAAAACTTACCTAACTCCGATGGGTTGTGCAAAAATCCCCTCCCCGGATAGTAAAATTAAACACATAGAACCAAAAAATCAAATCGAAAATAAAGGTTAAAATTATTAAAAAACTCTCCTTACAGAAAAACATATATAAGTATATTAAATCCTTTGCAGTAACCCAGTACTATGCAAAAAGAGAAACATCCGTACCAAAATCCCGCCATCATTGCACAAGATATCACGAATGCTGCTGGGTATATTAAACTGACGACGCAACGCCGCATATGCACGAGAATGTGGTGTACAGTCATGCGGCAGTTGCATCGTGTGCACAGGGGCGGGTCTCCTCCTGACATTAGATATTCGTGTGTGATCCTAGTATGCCCCAACCGTAACCGGCAGAGGACGACTTCCTCATGACGAGAGTTCCTGCAAGAGGAGCCCCACGGCAACACTGAATCTTTAATCCGTCGAAGTTTATTATCGACAGCAGCAGTCCAGCCACTTTGCCACCTCGCTCGCAGTGATTGTTTTATATGATTGATAAAATTAAAGGTAGTAACTCAGGTGGTGAAAGGAGGCTGAATACACGCTTTTTTCGCAGCAGAATCTGCCCTCTCGTTACCTAGAATTCCAACGTGGCTAGGGATCCAGCAAAAACCTACCCCCCTGTTTCGTTTAACTAAGCTATTTTATCATAAATGCCAACGACGACAGGATGTCCGGAATAAAGGTTTTCCAACGCCTGGAGAGCACTGTGCGAGTCACTGCAAATAAAAATGCTCCTATAGTTAGGGCCAACGATACTTAGAGCCCTATTCACAGGGAGTAGTTCCGCGGTGAACACACTCGTAACACCGGATAGGCCAAACATATAAGTCTGTTCATCGAAAACAAAAGCACAACCAACGTTACCGTCATGTTTCGACCCATCAATGTATATCACCACGTCTGGGTTCGACTTGTTGAGGAGAAACTGAAACATCTGCTGGAAAACAATAGGTGGCGTTGATCGTTTATCATATGTTGTAAGATCAAACGTAAAATTTACATGGTTTATTCTCCACGGGGGATTCGAGCACGGACATGATGGAAAGAACGAGGGAGTGCCAACATTCATACGCTGCAGCAGACGTCGTGTACGGACACCCACAGGCGCAGTACAACGTGGACGGTCCTCATCCTTCCTCAAATTAGGATTCCTAATAACTGGGTCAAAAGCTGGGTGATTCGGCTGTCCGCTGAGACGGGCAAAATAAGACAACAAAAGGTGGTCTCCCAAAGTGATGGCTCGCCACTGTCTACAAGTAAGCTTGCGATAGGGCTCGATGTAAACGCACCTGTGGCAAGCCGAAGAAAAGAATGATGCACACCGTCCAGCATCTTAAGTTCGGTTTGACGAGCTGAAAAATAGGCGACACAACCATAATCCAAACGGGAACTAACAAGGGAGTAGTAAAAACGTAACATACACGACCGATCGGCCCCCCAGTTGGTGTTACTAAGGACCCGCATCATATCCAAAAGTTTGGAACACTTTGTCCTCAATTCCCTTATATGTGTGACCCAGGTAAGACGGCTATCAAAAAGCAAACCCAGTAAAAACCTGACGTAAGTAGAGACAGCAATAAGCTCTCTGTTCAGAAAAACCCGCGGATTAGAAGGGTTCCGTAGCCGAGAAAAGACTACACATAGTTATTGAATGCACGTGTATACATCATTAAAATTCATGAAAAATCATGTAAAATACTCACTTCAATACTACACCTTACAAATTTGCACAATGTACATTGTTTAAATTAAACTTTAAAACGTTATTTCAATAAATAAAAATATAATATAATATTTCTCAATACGCGCACAATTCTAAACGCGATCGCAGTACTGCCTACTTGTTACTTAATCAGTTGTGATTTTGTTTACATTGGCAACGGCCATACGGGCTCTTTGTGATTGGTCGTTGTGTTTGACAGCGGCCACCTTGCATTGATCTGATTAGTTTTCCTTTGTTTACGTTTCCATCTGATTTATTAGCCTCGTATTTATTAAAAAACTGTTTTCTCGCGATTTTTTTTAACATATTAATACCACAAAATTACGAAATATTTTTCTCAATTTGATCGCAGCACCAACTGTCAAGACAAACTAAAATAGAATATTATTTAATATTCGATACTGCGATGGTTGCGCAGTCTGCCGGATCCAATGTAAAACATTCCAAAATCAACAACTACTTATAAATAAAAAATTAATTTAAAAAACTATTTTCCAGTGGACCAAATTGTGAATATTCGAGTCCCCTTGAACACACATTTCATCAAAATCGGTCCAGCCGTTTAGGAGTAGTTCAGTGACATGCACACGCACACAGAAATATATATATAAAGATATGCAAAAACAAAAATTTTAGTTTTAATGAATTACTGATTGTTATTTTATGGATTTATTATTAAAATTTATAGCCTTAGAACAAACAAATTGAATTTCACGACCAATAAATATTTTTTTGTTTATAGCCATATAATTTACTTCATACCACATTTTTCCTTTTTTAATTAAACTAGTATGACCTTTACGAATCGTAATCCGTGATGTAATATTGTACATACCTTAATATTGTTAAGTGTAACCCTCAATTTTTATCGTTAAATTCGATTTTACCCATCGAATTTATTTCCGTTTTATTTATTCCTTTTTTAATAAAACTAGTATAATCTCTTGTAAACTAATACTTTTATTTTTTTATTTACAGAAAAAAAATTTTCTCACAATTTAGACGTGATAGCGTGGTGATTCGCGTATTTATGTTTAGAGTTTGTCCAGTCCAGATGGATCGATTTTAATAATTATTAGTGTATTTTTGACAATATTTATGTGTAAAAAAGTATATAAATTCAATATGTCAGCCGGAAATATAAATTACGCATATCGCTGAAAAGGGGAGGTTATGGGCCATGGATTGGTACCCCCCCGTTGACCAGTGCCGAGCGAGCGAAGACTGTTTCGGGGGCGTCGCAAAACTGGCACGCCGCGCTCAGTGAACGATGCCGACGGCGTGAGTACCTCTACCTTATTACGTCTAGTATCTTACTTCTCACATGAAGTAACGTTACTAGGCAGGTGTCTTCCCCTAATGGTTTGGGATGTCCTGCTAGGAGAACATTTAGTGCTCAAACCGTTTTACCTTATCTCATATATCCAAGACATGTTGACGAAAAAGCAAACCGATGCTTTTTCCAAGGCGAGACCAATGTTGAACAAAATTGTCGTCGAAATAAATATCATGTACCGTTCAGTGACTGTTTTGTTAAAATTAAATTTAGTACGCAGTCAATGTCTCGTTTTTATTTCAATCCCATACACTAAAAATCACTCGCTGACATAGAGACCGACCAACTTATCTGTAGAATAGCCAAATGAAGGAACTAAAATTCTCCATCGGAAATTTTCTGTTTTGTTTAAAAAAAATACAACGGTGGTTATCCCGTTTAACTCTTGGTCGGTCTGTAACTAGGAGGAACTTCATCCAAGGTCTGTAAAGTTGCACATTAAACTAACAAATGTGTTCCCTGAGACAGCTCCACCCGATTTTTTTTTATGAGTGTTCAGAGACGTATTCGCTGAACTTCAGGAACCGATTCAGGACACCAAAATGATCAAAACAATTCATATCGACGGTCCTATTTTGCTTTGTTTTCCTGTTGGACGTAATTTTGTCCAACAGGAAAACAAAGTCCAACAGTTTTTGTTATTCAACAAAAACTTACCTTTCAAGAAAGGGAAAACCTATTTTAATTAAATTTTGGAAATTTAAGTGTCCTGTTGTAAAAATAAAAAAAATTGAAAACATCACCTTTCAAAATTTCAAAATGGCGCCCATTTTAATTTTTCAATCTTAAATATCTTTGCAATTATTTGTTTGATTAAATTTTTACTTATTACAAAATTTATTTATTTATTTTTTTTTTTTGTCTTCAGTCATTTGTCTGGTTTGATGCAGCTCTCCAAGATTCCCTATCTAGTGCTAGTCGTTTCATTTCAGTATACCCTCTACATCCTACATCCCCAACAATTTGTTTTACATACTCCAAACGTGGCCTGCCTACACAATTTTTCCCTTCTACCTGTCCTTCCAATATTAAAGCGACTATTCCAGGATGCCTTAGTATGTGGCCTATAAGTCTGTCTCTTCTTTTAACTATATTTTTCCAAACGCTTCTTTCTTCATCTATTTGCCACAATCTCTTCATTTGTCACTTTATCCAGCCGTCTGATTTTTAACATTCTCCTATAGCACCGCATTTCAAAAGCTTCTAATCTTTTCTTCTCAGATACTCCGATCGTCCAAGTTTCACTTCCATATAAAGCGACACTCCAAACATACACTTTCAAAAATCTTTTCCTGAGATTTAAATTAATTTTTGATGTAAACAAATTATATTTCTTACTGAAGGCTCGTTTAGCTTGTGCTATTCGGCATTTTATATCGCTCCTGCTTCGTCCATCTTTAGTAATTTTACTTCCCAAATAACAAAATTCTTCTACCTCCATAATCTTTTCTCCCCCTATTTTCACATTCAGTGGTCCATCTTTGTTATTTCTACTACATTTCATTACTTTTGTTTTGTTCTTGTTTATTTTCATGCGATAGTTCTTGCGTAGGACTTCATCTATGCCGTTCATTGTTTCTTCTAATTCCTTTTTACTCTCGGCTAGAATAACTATATCATCAGCAAATCGTAGCATCTTTATCTTTTCACCTTGTACTGTTACTCCGAATCTAAATTGTTCTTTAACATCATTAACTGCTAGTTCCATGTAAAGATTAAAACGTAACGGAGATAGGGAACATCCTTGTCGGACTCCCTTTCTTATTAAGGCTTCTTTCTTATGTTCTTCAATTGTTATTGTTGCTGTTTGGTTCCTGTACATGTTAGCAATTGTTCTTCTATCTCTGTATTTGAACCCTAATTTTTTTTAAAATGTTGAACATTTTATTCCAATCTACGTTATCGAAAGCCTTTTCTAGGTCTATAAATGCCAAGTATGTTGGTTTGTTTTTCTTTAATCTTCTTCTACTATTAATCTGAGGCCTAAAATTGCTTCCCTTGTCCCTATACTTTTCCTGAAACGAAATTGGTCTTCTCCTAACACTTCTTCCACTCTCCTCTCAATTCTTCTGTATAAAATTCTAGTTAAGATTTTTGATGCATGACTAGTTAAACTAATTGTTCTATATTCTTCACATTTATTGCCCCTGCTTTCTTTGGTATCATAACTATAACACTTTTTTTGAAGTCTGACGGAAATTCCCCTTTTTCATAAATATTAAACACCAGTTTGTATAATCTATCAATCGCTTCCTCACCTGCACTGTGCAAAAAATTTATTAAGCATTTCATTTTGAACAAAATGACTGCTCAGTTGTTAAAAAATCCATTTACAAACAATCGAGTTATTGCAGATAATTAACCTGGCAGTACGCTTGCTCATCGTAATGCAAGCTGATAATTTCTTACCTGTTTTTATTTCCTCTACTAAATAACTAGTAAGAATAAAAATTATCACTTTGCATTACGGAGCGAAAACATTTGCAATAACAGATCAAGGATTTTAGAATGGTATTGGCGGTGTACAAAGAAGTACTGTAACAAAAATATACAATCTTATTTCTTATATATTATTTCTTGGCTTATTTACTGTGAAATTAAATTTACTATCAGTTAACTCCACAAGTAAATACGATCACATACAGGGAGGCTTCCATCAAAGCTTCTCAGAAATTACCTATACGGAATATTCAAAGTAAACACGTAAAGTTATCAAAGAATAATACCATCGGCAGCTCAACACAAAATAAAAACAATCGTACGAATTAATAAACGACAGAAAAATGAAAATAAAACTATATAATTAACAATGAAATAATAATAATTAAAACTGTACGGTGAAATAATTATACAATAGGTTACACCAAGCTGACCTACCGGTTGGTCTAGTGGTGAACGCGTCTTTGCAAATTAGCTGATTTCAAAGTCGAGAATTCCAACGTTCAAATCCTAGTAAAGGCAGTTACTTTTATACGGATTTGAATACTAGATCGTGGATACCGGTGTTCTTTGGTGGTTGGATTTCAATTAACCACACATCTCAAAAATTATTGACCTGAGACTGTACAACACTACACATACTTCACTTACACTCATACATCCTCTGAAGTAACACCTGACGGTGATTCCGAGAGGCTAAAAAAATACTAAGTTGACGTAGTTACACCTCAAATCATCTAAAGTCAACCAGATCCAACACGCGGAGTAATTTTATCCAACTAACTACTTTACAATTTTTTAGAATGTTAATGCTAAATAGTTCATGCAGTTGTTTAGCTGCTATTTATATTTTGTATTGAATCACTATATTTCTCCTCAAATACACACTGGATCTCATATACACTCAAATATACATTCATGGATCTCACTTTTCTTATGAACCAAGGCACCTCGTTTCTATGACGCTCCTCAATAATTTCTTCTTGAATCGCTATATAATCTCAATTTTATCACCGTTTGTTGTATCCCATAGTTCCAAATTGGTTTCAGAATTGTCGTGTACAATAATCGTTTGTTGGATAATGAAAATTGTAATCTCTTGCTCAGTAACCATTACGTCTCCTTCTTAATATAGAGTAGTTTTCCATTGCCTTGTCAGACAACAAGAATCAAGATTAAGACCAATGTACCATACAATTTGAATATGCAGTCTGAGAACGCCATCGAAATGGACCCGTTGGCAGTCTCCTCTCCTCATTACGAATGTAATACGACTCGGCTTCGTTTGATTAATCTTCCATCTTATCAGCCATCAGTTGATTTGGTCCAACTCAAATTAACTGTAATTTACATAAAGTTATATAAACAAAAAAAATATATTAAAAAAAACGGAAATAAAATATATTACTTTTTTGTAATTTTCAGATTTGGCAACGAAGAGAAAATGGGTCACGTTAAATTGATATTAGTAATACTGCTTTCTTTTGTTTACTTTAATGAAGGTAAATATATCTAATTTACATTAAAATAATTTAAATACTAGTAGAAAAATGATTAATTCTATAGTAAAATAAATTAACCCTTTGTGGTCTTTAGAGACTGGCCAACATATTCCCCTTCTACTCATATTGTTTGATACATACGTCCTGTCCTCTCAGCTCATTTGATAGTCACACTGCCCAATATGTTTTTTTCGCGTCGTTCTACAGCCATCTTGTCTTATCGGCTCAGCTAGGTCTGAATTGTTTTTGAAAACAGTTGGTCTTAGTTTTAAGTTAATCCCATCTTATTTTAAATCCCTTACATCATATCATTTTAAGGAGCTTAAAATAAAAAATAGAAATTGTTATTATTGTAAACATATTTTATTGAAATTTATAGAATTTAAACTATTGTGATTAATGTGTACTTAATAAAATATATACTAAAGTTGCAGCTACTGTTTTGTTTTATTTATTATCTTCTGCAGTATGAAACTTCTAAAACAAAATAAAACAACATTAAATGTGATAATTGTTTATAAAATACAAGCGTTCCTATTACAATTTCATAAAATTTAAAACGCTGTGATTACTGTATATTTAATAAAATATGTAAAAAACTAACAACCATTTTTCTGTAACTTGTCATGTGATTCATTTATAATTTTGTACTATGTAAAACTTCTCAAAACAATCAATATATTTAATAATTAATCTTCGGTGGAAATATTAAATTAAGATTAAAGAAAAGCACACGAACATCAATAAAACACTGCCAAAAATACGTAAAAGGTGTATTTACATTACCTAATAAAAGCGAGATCATTTGTTAAACTACGAATGTTGTTGAACCTGAACTTATAAGGCATGTAATTCAAGAAAAAGTAGCGATGAATTGTACTATTATTGGCTAATGAAGTTTTGTGATACCCTAAAGCGAGTATTCGATTATTGGTGGACAGCACTGATCTCTATATAACTTGATAGAGGATCCCGTACAATTAAAGTTGGTAAAATTTGAACCATAAACTCCAAGTCACCAAGTGAGTGGCTAGAACTAAATAAAAGGAAACTGTGCATGCGTAGAAATAAGTATAAGAGTAGGGATAAAATCATGTTTTAACTGATGCAGTAGAAGTGTTCCGATTTTGTATTTTGAAATGCAAAAATAAATAAATAAATAAATTGAACATTATTGTATTTTGGTTATTCAAATTGGCTTACAAAATTATTCATATATTTTCTTTTAGCTCTGTATAAATATCAGCTATTTAATTACTTAAAAAAAAAAAAATTCTAAACTTTTATACAACTGTGTGTAAAATTCTGCTTGTGTTGCGAAAATGGTCGTTCTTTTGGTTTTTTATTTTTTTGTTTAACCTCCATGACCACCATTAGGTATTGCTTTAAAGGATGAGATGAATGATTTCTAGCGTATGTGAAAATTCCATACCTGACCGGGATTCGTACCCGGGACCTCCAGATTAAAGGCTGAGATGCTACCGCTCATGCCACGAAAGCCGGCTTGGTTATCTGACTTGAATGAAATAAAAATTCCTACCATCAGGAATATAGTCGCGCAAGCGTACAATGGTTTTATTTATTACCCAGCTGCTCATTCTGTGGCGCTGGAGTATGCTTCAACATTGAATACTTAATTGTATTTTACGGCATAAGGATCCTCAACCCAGTTATATAGAGATCAGTATGGGCAGTGAGACTGGTATAATAGACCTGAAAGTACAATACTTAAATAATAGACCGCAAAGCTAAATTAAATTTATTTAAAGTTAAGATCATTGTTAATGCTATCAGTGATCTTAAATACAGTTAACTGAAGTACTGATCTGCCACATGATTTGTCTTTCTTATCAGTAAACTTAATACAATGATATGCAGTTGACTTGAATCTTGGACAAGTGTTCTTTCTAACTTTTTAAACAGTTCTCGTAAACTTCACTTTTAAATGATTTATTAACTTATGCGTTATGAACGTTATATAATACTGTGTAGTGTGTGGCAGTGATTCCCAAACTATGCACCCAGCCTCTTCACAGGGGCACTGCTAAATATTGTAAGAGCTTTATAATTAATTGAACCAAGACATTTATTTAATGTTAATAAAGTAAAAAAATAATGAAGATACAAGTTTTATTTATTTTTATCTCTTACTGACGAGTAGTCATACTTTTACTTATGGTAGGGCACCATGGAAAAATTTTAATTGAACAAGGGCACTGCGGCTCCAAAAAGTTTAGGAACCACTGGTGTTAAGGTAGGAGTGCCCGATTAGCATGCATGATTGTATATCACAAAATAAACCCCATTTTTCACTAACATTGTTGAATTCATTAAATTAAACTGTTTATTCTTTTTGAAGATTCTTAAATTTGGAAATTTTTGCATCAGAAAATTGATGATATATTTTTTTTATAAGGTTTATTTCATATATGAAATATTTTTTACTTTTAAACCTGCTTAAAGTACAATTTTTAATGTTTATTCTTCTCTCGTTGTGTAACGTTAGATATTGGTGAAAGAGTTAATGCGGTACTTTTGCCTATCTATTACTTTATTAATGCCAGATGAATCGTATAAATATTTCATTTTTCTTAGGTTATCAGTTTCCCAGGTTTCTCTTACTTTTGTTACCTATTTCCATCATACTTAAACCTGGACATTATTTTCTTATTGTAAGTCCTTCATATTATCTGTTTCCTTAAAGTATACGTTTACAAAGAAATTCCTCTCCCTCATTCTCTCTCGACTTCATTATTTTAGACTGTACTGCTTTATCATTTTTCTTTGTTACTAGACAATATTTTTGTTGCTTTATCCTTGTTATTAAAGACATTCTGTTTGTCTTATTTAGCATACTTCATTTATTTTACTTGACTTTTATAACCGGAATATTATTTTCTTTATTATATTTTGTATTTATTATTTCCAGGCACTTATCGTTTGATTATAAATTGTAATATGGATGAAATGAATCATAATAAATATGTCGTCATCTTTGATGCAGGCAGTACTGGTACTCGTGCAGTGGGATTTTTATTCCGCAAAGGGAAATCAAGTAATTATTCCAATTTCAATTTTTTTATTAAAACTACTTTAATTACACTGTTATAGCTTGTCCAAGTCGAATTGGCACAGATCTGATCTAGTTAATGGTTGCCTAGCCAGCGCACGGCTATAATATGCTACTTGTGGAAGAGACAATATATATACGATATAATAAATTTTACAGTATATATATATATATATATATATATACCGTAAATTTATTATATACGTACACAGTATAATTTTTTATTTATTTCATAGTAATTTTTAACTTAACTAATTTTTTTGTACTAATTAATGGTATATATTTTTTTTTGTATTTTTTACAGTAATGTTTATTCTACTCAATAAACAAACTCACATCATTAATTTTTAAATTATTTTTAGACTTACATTTATAAAAAAAAACATAAATAAATTCATAACCGAAAAAACAATATATAAATATTTACATAACTTATTTTTAAATACTTAAAGTAAAAAAAAAATTAAATACAATTATTACCTTGAAAAGTAGACATTTCTTTTTTTTCTCTGTTTTTTTAATTGTTTTTACTTGCCCGGCAATCCTTTTTTCAGTAAAACCTTTACACTTTACTTTATAATGTATTTCGTTATGAATTCTGTAACTAGCACCAGTATAATACAAATAAACTAAAGTAAAAAATTACAAAGTTGCTGAATATATAGCACTTCATTCCCTACTGCATGTTTTCATCTTCTTCTGATGAACTCTCACTTACCAAATTGATATTAACATGTTTAACTTCCTGTTCTGGAGGTTCTTGCAGCTTGTGATACTCATCTTTGTTTTTTAACATATTCACAATATTTTCATCAGTCCTTGACTATGAGCTCTGCTAAATTTTTATGACAAATTTTGTTGCAGCTGTCGTACATTGTACATTTTCGGCCGCATCCTGGTTCTTCACCCGAGCCCATAACATCTCGAAGGGATTCAAATCACAATGATATGGGGGTAGGCGTAAAACATGGAATCCATCTTCCTCCAACATCTCATATATTTTTAGATGATGTTTATTTATTTTATTTTTCTCATACAACTGAACTTCTGTCAAATAATCATGGAGTGGTAAGCTGTTAGCCAGCAGCCAGTCGATCAGTGGTTGTTTTGTTAATGCTGAATTCAGTGCTTGGCTTTCTTCAGCATTGTGATAAGAAGCATTATCTAAAATAACGACACTCTTTACTGGCAAGTTAGGCATTAATTGTCTCTTATCCAATTTAAAAACATGTTGCAGTTCATCTGAGAATGATAATCTGAGTAGATATGGCTTTCCATACTGTCATGCAGTTGGGAATGAATCCATTTCACTACTGGCGTGGGTAATTATTCCCATTTTCTCCTTATGAAATTGGCACAGCAAAACACTTAAAGTCTCATCGGTGTTGGTCTTACTTCAATTCGATCTACGTTTTCTTCAACTTTATTCAAATACACAAACCGTTTGTACTGAATATCATATTTTTCAATAAGAATTGCTATGTTATTTCTGATTCTCTTCCATTTGAAGTTTATGCTTAACATAAATGTCCCAAGCTACTCTTTATCCCATTAAATACCCCATCAGTTTTTAATTTTGTGATAAGTTTCCTTAGAAAAAACAAGCAGCCCTCGTTTAAGTAAAAATTTAACACTTTATGTCGTATGGCATTACAATCAAAACTGTCAGGGTTTGTCACTTCCTTTTTGCATTTTATTTCTTTGCGAGGAGAACTGAATACTTTTCCAAAGTTATTTAATTTGAAAAATCATTCTTTTTGAAAATCCTGCGCCATACGCAACATGTAATTAAAAACGTTGCGTATAATGTCTTTGCCTTAGTGGTGAATGTCTTTTCCAAGTAAATTAAACATAATATGCAAAATCATAAAATCAATTCACTACAATAAGAATAGAACTGAAAAAAATTTACTAATTTAACGTGAATAAATTATTTTTAAAATTTCACTTATGACTTCAACTACTTTCAAGAATTGAAATTCAAAGAATGCTTTAATCGGATAACAGTCTTTGGATATACACAATTAACTGGGCAAGTTTTAACTGTAAATACAGTATAAATTAGAACAGAATAATTTACAAAAACAAGTTAAATCACGAACGATTTGCATTAAATAACAGGAAGAATCATGAACGAGTTGTTCCTTCGATTCAATTCTTTATACTGAACGAAAGAATCGAGAACTGGTTTGCAAGAGAAACCAATTCTGTTTACGATTCTCAACAATGAATTGAGTAGACTATAAGAAACCAAATATTTCTCAGTTACGATTCAATTCGATTCGAATCATCCTTCTTAAGGAGTCTAATAAGAGTTGAAAAGAGAAGAATCTAAGACATTAAGTAGGTATGCATATGCATCAGCTGAGTCGAGCAGGAGTATCAAGAGAGATGAACCTCTAAACATGGGTGAAGAAGAGAAAGAGAGCATGCGCATTAGAGTTTATAGTACTGGTAGTGGGGGCAAGGAAAAGAATCATTGAATCAGACGAACAATTCTTTTTTACGAATCTTTTCTGAGAATCAAACCGAAAGAATAGATTCCTGAAAAAGAATCATTTATCCCACCACTAGTTTGTATAAATAGAGATTTAATGTGTCATTTGAATGTTTAGAATGACACCTTGTTCGGTTATTATTTGCACAAACCTGAATAAAGAAATTTTTCTTATGTATGACTCACAGCCTAAGCTAGCATACGGTTGTTCGCCCACTCCCAGAACAAAGGGCAAAAAGCATAACATAAACAGTAAACATCAATCTTGTGCATGTTTAGCTTGGATATTTTATACAGTTAAAAACTAAAAATAAATTCATTAGGCTTAAACACTAATCAGTAACAGCCGATTAGTCTGCATAATATTTCATAACATATCTATTTCAGTATCTAATAAACAAATTATTAATTTAATAACATATAACTCACGATTAAATAAGTAACTAATAAATACAAGATATGAATCTGTTCATTGATTGGAATAAACAAAAGTTGTACCGTATACATACTGTCTTTAATCGAGTAGTATTATAAACCCATGCTCATTAGGCAGCAAGATATACAGCTATGCTGATTATCAGATCTGTACCAATTTGACTTGGACAAACTATACCAATTTATTAAAATAAAAATTACATTTGAAAATCATTCAATTACTGAATTTATCAATAGAAAACACAAAATACCATAATTTTCTCATGAAATAAATTTTACGAAATGGAAATTCAAAAATTTGCAAAAGCTTCTGCAAATTAATGGCATTTATTAAATTTTTTTTTAATGGAAATGCAAAAATGTAAATGAAATACAGTCTTGTACAGTCTCAGTTTGACCATTCCTGAGATGTGTGGTTAATTTAAACTCAACTACCAAAGAACACCGGTATCCAAGATCTAGTATTAATATCTGTATAAAAGTAAAAAGTTACGGCCTGTTATTATACGCATGGTCTGTTTCCATAATGTTATTGATTTGCAGGGTGCCTCTTGGGTACACCTGAATGAGAACGTGACAAAATATCTTTCTGGGCATGGTGCTTTCCAGGACAGGCTGCAAAGGTTCGGCCTGCTGGACTCAGGAATGTGTCCACAGTGCGAGCAATTGCACGATGTACATCATGTACTTGTATGTTCATTCAAAGTATGAATCGATGCACACTATCTGTAAGCTTGATATTATCGGGTCGGTGCTGGATCTCAGTTTCAATTGGCGAAACCAGGCTGAATGGATAATAGTTGAGAATTTCATACATTAAGGAATACAATTGTGACTTTTACTTAGGCCGTTAGTCACATTATTTGTTTTAGAGCCAGGCAAAGTCTATAACAATGATTTACCTAAAAATATGATATAAATGTTACGTAAATTTGTAAAGATATAACACACCATTTGAAGAATTCCTTTTTCAATTTTATTGAAAAGTTTTGTCATAGTATAAAGTGTTTATTCAATTTATTTGAGATATCATTGATTTGTCCTGCTAAAAGATTCATCACCATTAGACTCACAAAGTAGTATTGGACATAATTATTATGACAGGAGTAAAATGAGAAACTGTTTATAAAGCTGAATATTAATGTTTAACTACAATTAAATATATAACTGAATTACATACTTACGTGTTTTCTCTTGGGGACGTTCCCAGTCGCTACATCATCTCTGTTCCTACCCCTGACAGGCTTCACCGAAGGTCATCTTTTAGACTCTCTAAACATGATAAAACAACACGGTCATTAATTTTTGCCTCTGTCAGGGTGCCACCAATTCACATGCCTCAGTACATATTTTATCAGTTTACACAATTTACTATCGCCTTCGTACGGCCTCTTCTAACCATGACCGCCTACCTTAACTTAAAATCCTCTAACTATCAAATTAATCAATTCTCAGAAGCGTGATCTTTCTGCCTTCATCTAACACTGAAGGTACCAAAAAAAAAACTCTTCTTATATCTAACTTCAATTAGTGCTACAATGCATAGTGTGCCATATGTGTCACAGCTATAATTTATGCTTATATTTTTCCTTCTGTATTAGTTACGTAAATTTACCACAGATGGTAAATCAGAGGTATGTACTGTCCAAAATATATAAAATTTAAGAATATTAGTTTTATTGTTGAAATATTGGTATATTTTTTAGATGTTCCACAATTGGCACAACATGCATCTACTACATAACCAATAAATTTGTTGTGTCGATATTTCCCATCATGCACTGAGAATAAAATAAAATGAAAACTACCTGTTTGATAATTTGCCAAGGTTTTGCTTTCAAATTTTCTTTAAAAAATGTTTTTTATATTATTTTTATACAGCCTAATATATGAATGATACAGCTGGGACCTTAGAAGGAATAATATTGATAATGCAGAATTACGCTATTACCCTATCTACTATTTATTTACTTCATTGTTCCATTTTATATTATAATCTGTTTTGGTTTTGGGGGAATGGATATTCCACTTTTACAAGATTACGAAATTTACAATATTCTTTTTCCACTGTCAGACTTAAGTGAAAATTGTGCTGATTAATACAGATGAAGATTCTGATTATAATCTTAATGAAGAGGATTCAGCACAGCATAGATCAGGTGGTCTGGTGAAAGATGAACCAAAAGGTAAAGAAATAAAATCAACAAATTTTTGCTTTGTAAATAGTAATAGAAGAAATATACAGTCTGTGAGTGATGCTGATGATCTTTCAGTTAATTGCCAACTGAAAACAATGTATCTGCACCTTCTACATCAAAACTTCAGTTTAGTAAGAGCTCATTTTCAAACTACATCGAAAGACCTGTTATTTGGAAAAGTATTCCCAGTCACCAAAGCAGTTTCCTTTTGTTGAAAATAATTCAGTATTGCCTGAAGATATTTTTAATTTAGAACTGCTTATGAGTTCTTTTTAATTTTTTTTGATGATGAACTGATAAGGTTAATTCTTAATGAAGCTTTCTTTATTGCATACAGACAGATCCAAACAAAAATTTTAACATTACAATTACAGATTTAAAAATATACTTAGGGATCATTTTACTAATGACTGTGGATCACCTTCTTAATGTATGTAGTTGCTGGAAGGTACATATTGGTAGTCACATTGTTAAAGAAGCAATGGGAATCAATAGATTTGAATTTATTAGAAAATTTTTGCATTTTAATAATAAGAATACATCTGTATCTAATGGTGTAGAAGGTGGTCATGATAGACTACACAAAATCAGGCCCATATTAAACACTTTACCAAGTTTAGGTCAATTTCTCTTAAAGAGAACTTACCACTTGATGAACAATTTTGTGCGACTAAGTTCAGAAACTATAGGAAACAGCATCCTCCTATGAAACCCCAAAACTGGGTCTTTAAATAGTTTGTCTTAAGCGGAGTAAGTGGATACGCTTATGATTTTAAATTATACAGTGGACAAGAAAATAATAAATTTATACTACCTGGTGAACCAGATTTGGGAGCTTTAGCAAATGTAGTTAGGCGATTAAGTTGCTGTATTCCTAAACACAAGAATCATAAGACATATTATGATAGTTTTTATACAACTGTACCTTTTATGGTGTATATGAAAAAATGGCATACATTCTTTGGGTTCTGTTCAAAAATCCACTGCCAGAAATCAAATTACCAATGGAGACTGAATTAAAAATTAAAAGCAGGGGGTTTCCAGCTGAATGCAGTGCTTCCCTGGATGGTACTGATTTATCTTATGTTGTCTGGAAAGATAAAAAAAAGTTACCTTACTTTCAACTTTTGTTGGTGTCAGTGTGGAAAGAAAAGTGCCATGATACGATAAAAATCGAAAAATATTCTAGAAATTAATTGTCCTGAGGTTGCGGCTGTCTATAATTGCCATACGGGTGGAGTGGATAAAATAAACTCTATCTTCGCTCGCTGTAAAAATAAGAATGAGAACTAAAAAATGGTACACGAGGGCATTTTATCGTTTACTTGATTTTACTGTTTTAAATAGTCAGAGTTTAATCGGAGTTTTATAAGTTTTAAATCGCAGATGCTACTAAAGATCAGTCAAATACAATAACAATTGTTCAATTCAGAGAATATGTTGCAAATTAGGGTTAAGATTCAATGAAAAGAGGAAGACCCGGTGTAGAAATTGAAGCAATCATAAAAGAAAATAAGAGACCTATGTGTCAATGATTCCTCCAAAGAAGGTAAGAAGAGAAGTAGGACACCAGCTAGTCTAGACTAAAGTGCGCCAGCACTGTAAATTACCAGGTTGTTCAGGAAAATCGTTTTCTAAATGTGAAAAAGTGTAATTATAGTTTTTGTAAATGATAAAAACTGTTTTAGAGTATTTCATTTATACTAATTAAAAATACACTGTTTTATTTTTATTTATCACTTTTTTTACAATTGTAATAAAAAGCATAAACAATAAAAATAAACTGTATATAATAACCAAAAAAGTGAAAGAATTTAGTTTATGGAATGAACAACATTTAAACATCGCATAGTTCTGCGACAAGCCTACTACCTAATTTCTGAAATTATTGTAAATTGATGCACTTAATGAGTTAATCGCATGTACAGGGTGTCCCATGTAAAACGCAACCCAACCTTATATTGGTAGGTATTGAAATAATAAAAAGGCATTTGTAAATGTAATTTTTATTATTACCATCCATTACCTTACATTTAGAGTAAATGTTGGAAGTGGCTGCCATCTTATTGAATACAAGCTTCAATTCTTTTTACAGCGTTACTTGCAACTTTTTTCAAAGTTTGTGGCTGGATATTTAATACAGCTTGTTCAATATTGACTTTCAATCGTTCAAGTGTTCGTGGTTTGTCGCTGTAGGATTTTTCTTTGAGGTAACCCCGTAGAAAAAAATCGGCCGCAGTCAAATCTGGAGATCTTGGTGGCCACAAGCCTCAACCGATAACACGATTACCAAAGAATTCCTCGACAAAATCAGAAGTTGAACCTGCGTAGTGCGATGTCACACAGTCATATTGTAGCCGGCAGTGTGTCTTCCTCTTCCAAGAGTGCGATGAACGAAAATAAAATATCCTGATATCGCTCTGCATTAATGGTGTATTAATGCAGACTATTTTCTTCTGTGATATCGCATACCACACGCCCAACTTTTGCGGGTGTAATTGTTTTTCGTAATAAACGTGGGGATTTACAGCGCTCCAAATTCTACTGTTTTGGTGGTTTACGTAGCCATCTGAATGAAACCGTGATTAATCTGTGAAAAATAAAGAATCCATAACATTAATTCCCTCACGCAGAAATCGATGGAACCGTTGACAATATTGTAGCCATTTTCCTTTGTCGGGATCAAGAAGTCGATGAAGCGTTTGAATGTGATAAGGTCATAATTGTAATCGTTTGGTCTTCCGATGAACAGTTGATTTAGACAAATTAATTTCAGCAGACAAACGTCTGATCGATTTATTTGGCGAGGTGAGTAATCGGTCTTTGATTTCAGTGACTGTATCTGTATTCAACACTGACGCAGATCTTTTGTGTTCCTTGTTATTAACAGAACCAGTCCTCTAAATTTTGCGACTTACCTTAATACTGATGTTTTGTTAGGAGCTGGTTTATCTTGGTACTTATAGTGAAACAAATCTTGCACTGCAACCGCTGATTTCGTACTGAAGTACGACTCGACAATGAAAACACATTCATCTAGCGAAAACACTATCTTGTCTCTAGCAATACACTGAACATTATGATTGCATTGTTGTTACTATAGGTAGTGTTCTACTGCGTCACCGCGATGTTCAGATGTTGGACTAGTCCATTTCAGTAACGAGTAAGGGAGTAAGCTTGACTTTTAAAATTTCATGGATGACTGATTGATGGGTTGCGTTTTATATGGGACACCCTGTAGTACCATTTTTAGCACAACCAAAACTTTCGAACAAAACTGAGGAAAAAACAAAATGAAATTTTTTTACTACTTTCCCAGGCATTAGAAAGTTGTTTTTAACAAGACATATTATTTTACTAAAAATAAAAAAAAATCATCATGCACTGCAGGGTTAGACTATGCACTCAGATTATTACTTGATTTGAGTTTAAAAATAGTATCCATTACCGACATAACTAGTGCTGATTACAGCGACGACAATTTTGTCCAAAGATTCAATTCACTCAAAGATCTCTTGATTTACTCAAAAATCAAGAAACTAATTCACTAATTTAATAAACTTCTAATGAAAATATACCCTATCTCTCTCTGCTGCAGTCCGCTTTCAGGAGCGAGGTTAATGCCTCCTACATCCTTCCACATCGTAGCTCCATTACAGAGTTCTCCACATATCCATTCTCATTAAGATGGTAACAGTAGCGACTGAACTCCAATTAGAAAGGTACTGACAGTTAGTTCCTGAAAGCATTTAAAAGAAAAGATTCCATTAATTTGAAAGAACCATTTAAAGTAATTAATTATTATTAAAGTGATAATATGACGTTTCATTGTGCTATTGAACAAAATGTAAATAATTTTATAAATGTTTGAAAAATTTTTATAGGGTCAAAAAAATATATATTAAAAAAAATAATTGGTGCCAATTTATTTAATTGGTGATATTATCTACTAATATTTATAATTCCTAAAATGTTTGTTACAGAGCATAAATTATGAAAACCTGTTTTTGAACCTGTCTATCCTCTTTAAATTTTACACACAATTATTTTTTTATAAAATGAGGCAGAAGAGTAATTGAGTTATGATGGTAAAATGTAAAAAAAAAGTTTTTTTTTTCATTTATTAAAGACTACTAGGACAAACTAATTAATAATTATATTTGTATTTTCTTCTGGCTTCTATTCTTTTATAAGCTGAATACATATAAAACCCTGAAAAAGAAGAAATAACTATTCATTAACATCACCTTATCGCATGATAAAGTGAGTTTTTTGCATGATTTTATTGTAGAGTTAAGATTACCCGACACTTTAGAGTTTTGAATTAAAATTTTAGATTTACTACATCTAAAGCCAGCTATTTTTACACGGACTTGAATACTAGATCGTGGATACCGGTGTTCTATGGTGGTTTGGTTTCAATTAACCACACATCTCAGGTATGGTCGAACTGAGAATGTACAAGACTACACTTCATTCACACTCATACATATCATCCTCTGAAGTATTATCTAAACGTTAGTTACCGGAGGCTAAACAGGAAAAAGAAAGATTTACTACATCACTATTAAACGTAAGGATAGCAGGAGAGTTCATATCTCCCTACTAATCGCAGAACCTGGATGAATGTCCCTTACCTGCTGCGTAAACCTCATTATTGAATGCAAGAAATGACATTTAAAAAAAAAAAATTATTGGGAAATCTTATGTTTTCTTCAGGCCATTTACCTGAAAAATGTCTTATCTATAAATTAGGATATTTCCAAATCTGGGATTCCAAGACTCTGAATTTATATTTCAAATAATTTTTTTTATTTGCGTTTTACTCAGGATGGTTGGTGAAGAATGGCCATCTAAGTGATTCATAATGAATTGCATGAACAAATGTTTTGTAAATTTTTATATGACCTTTCTATACAATATATCATCTTATAGATACTATTACTGTATCGATATCCAAATTTAATTATTTAAAAGGACCAGAGAAGTATGTAATCAATAAATAAAAATTTGAACTTATCCATGCGCTTGTATTTAAGAGTACGTTACCTCTACAAAAAGTAATTATTTATTCCTAAAACAATATTCTCCTCCATCAAACCAGGCAACAAGCTCAGCTCAGTACAGGTGTATGAGAAAACACATTCTTGTGCTCTGTAACATATTTAATAAATTACTGACTCATTTAAAAGATCTTTTTACAAGTTTATTTAAAATAAAATTGACAATTTTTTTTAGAAAAATAATATCCTGCTTAAGAGTTTTTAATTGATACTAACCGAAAAAAAATCCGGAATTTCTGGTTTCTGTTCAATATGGACTGCCTTAAATAATTATTTGTTGTTATTTAATATTGCCATATTTTTTACAGCATATAAATTCTTTAAATACGACTTGGGTTTTGATGCAAAATGGAAACGATAGCTTCAATCTATATATATAAAAATGAATGTTTGTCTGTCTGTATGTCTTATGCCTTCCTAAACCGTTCATCTGATAGCGATGAAACTTTGGGAAATGGTTGGACGCATGCCAGGGAAGGTTCTGAATTAGTTTGAACCTGCTAGATGGCGCTGGCGTCGAGGAATTTTGAAAAATTGTATTTATGGTCCGATTTGCCTCGTATTCAGAATACATATTACTTACATGGAAAGAATTATCTCTGCAAAAATGGACCCGCTGGATAGCGCTGGGGTTGATATATTTAGAAAAATTATATTTATGGACCGATTTGGTTCATATTCAGAATATGAATATGAACCGGTGTCAGTGTATGAGCCGGTGTCGAGATATTTACGAAACAAATATACAAACAGACTTTTTTATTCTGTGTGTGTATATGTATATATATATAAAAGGCATGTTTGTATGTGTGTTCGCTAAAGACAAAAAAACTAATGGACCGATTTACGTGCGGGCAAAAATTGAAAACGGGGAAAATGGGAAAGGGTAAAAAAGGAAACTGGGAGAGGGGCGAGTGACAAGGGTGAAAGGGAAAAGGGGAAGGAGAATAAGTGAAAGGTAAAATTTGTGAAGTTCTGTAATGTTCAGTCTTTTAATTTTTTTTATTAAATTTTCAATTGTGTTTATTTAAACTCTTTCTCTCTCTCATATATATATATATACTCAAATCTAGCTATAGAGAAGCATTGCCGAGTCTGCTAGTATACAATATCAAGTAAATCTCTTTGGATGAACTGAGGTTGCGTCCCATGCTTTTCATTGTGATCTTGCAAAAATAGACAAACTTTATACATATTATTTTGTTGAAAAAAAAAATTTCTATTTGTGTTTACTGGGTAATCCATTTTTAAAATTTTTTAAAAGCATGTTTTAATTTTTTTTTTTAATTCATGTAGTAGAATACCAACCCATTACTGATAAAATTTGTTTAATGCATTTGTATTAAATGTATATTGTATCAAATATAAAATATATATCATTTAATTTATTAAATAATTATTAATTAATTTATTTTTCAAATTTAAGTTATATGTTTCTTGATTTTATTTTTTTTTTATTCTAGGGTTGAAATTGGTAAAAAGTTTCACTGAAGAACTTAAACCTGGATTATCATCATATCATAAAAATCCTGGAAGGGTAAACTGTAATATGTTTACTTATAAAGTTTCACAAAAAAATCATTCTAAAACACCCAATCAAGGGACCTAGGAGGATAACTTTTTAGTTACAGAGATAGTAATTTATAAAATCTATGTGGACAATACTAAATTTCACTCGTAGCATTACAGCTAGAATTTTGTTGCAAATTCGTAGCAGCTTGATAATGCCATTAAAGTAAAATAAATATTACTGTCATTTTATTGTCGAGCAGAAATTTAGACAAACGTACAATAGAGTAATCAAAATATTTGTTAATAACTCCACAGTTATTATTAAAAAAGTATAAAAAATAGGTAACATAGAAAAGCATACGTCTTTTAGGTCTTGCACTAGTAAATACGATGCTGAGCATATCACACACAGTATTGTTAGGAGCTGAAATATTTCATTCATCAAAAATAATTTAGCTATATCCTAAATCCGTTTTCATGATGCTATTAAAAGAGATTACGATTAAATATATATTTACTTCATGAAACCAAATCGGATGATTGTCTCAAGAGTGGCAACATTTAAAATGTTTTGTTAGCCGAGATTTATGAGATTGAAAATTTCTTAAAACATCTTAAATTTAAATTTCTTAAAATTTCTTTAGCATCCATTCTTTTGTGCCAATGGTTATATCGATTGGCATAACTGTCAAATCAGGATCAAAGCTGTCAAATGAGATAGTTGAATTTTAGATTCTCCAACTGTAAGTTTGTTGTAGATTAATTATTGAAGCATTATAAGGAGTGATTTTATTAGCAGATAAAATCATTATTGCTACACACTGAATACCATAAGCTTCAATTATTTGTTTTACTAAAATTAATGGAAATAGAGACAGGTCTATACCAACAGACAAGAGTTACCACTGTACTTTGCTTTGAAGTTTAAAAATGTCCTCAATAAAAGGTTTTCTAGCCGATAATGTTGAGAAAGGCATAATTCCACAATCAATTCAAAGTTGCATCTTCACCACCATTGGAATCTTTTTATGGAGGCAGGCAAGAAAATCTCAATTATTCTGTGAAACTTTGTGATCTAAAAAATACCATGAAATGATGATGTTAAGAACAAACCACAGTTAATAGAGTGAAGTTGGACTGAAATGGAATATAATTTTGAAGTCAGTTATGTTACAAATGTTCCCAATAAATATAAAGGTAAAAGATTGCTGATATTTGCTGACCATTACTGTAAAAAATGAACTTCCTAATTGCTTAAAACAAAAAGTTACCAAATATTGTAATTCTTTTGCAGAAGCCTAATATTTTTTATTTTATTTATTTTTTTGATAATTTATTTGGTACTTACATATTAACACCACCGCACATTACACCTTGTTTAAAAACAAAGTAGTCAATTGGATTTCGGTGGAAAATGGGCCGAAACAGATTCAAAACAGAATATAAATGGTCATTTATATTTATTTATTTTATAAATATAATTTAACCAAACTTAACCTACGCTCGCTAACCTTGACTAATTAACACTGTAATTTTTTGAGTATTTATTTAATTTATTATTTAAATAATCAAATTGCAATAATTACTGAATTTATTAAATAAATACTCAAAAAATTACGGTGTTAATTAGTCAAGGTTAGCGAGCGAAGCGAGCGTAGGTTAAGTCTGGTTAAATTATATTTATAAAATAAATATTTATTTATTTATTTTAACCTCTATATCGGCCCATTTTCCACCGAAATTCGATTGATTACTTTGTTTTTAAATAAAGCTGTAGCTGCGGTGGCGTTAATACATAAGTACCATTTATTTTCAGCAGAAATGTATGATTTATTAAAGTTTTTTTATTGATTTAAATTCTTAATCAGTTGATAAAAATAAAATCATTAATATTGTGATTTAGTGACATGAAGATATTGTTTTAAATTATTCATAAAATGCTTCGGTCTGTCTTGATGATAAGTAGTTTTTTGTTGTTCATTCATTTAAATTGTACTTATTAACTACTAATTAAACCTATATAAATGCAAAACCCTTTGTAAAAAATACTATCTTTAGAGCACGTCTTTTGCCTGAACTTTTTTCTTCCATCTTAAGGTTTCAGAGTTCAAATCATAATTACACATGGTATTTTTCACATTCTTCAAAAATTTACCTCTCATCAGTGGCTGTAACTTATCCGTTAACCTGTAGTAGTTTGAAAATGGAAATAAATTAAAAAACAACATAGACGTCAGAGTACTTACATTTCATAAATTATTCATTTTCAATGTATATAATTTAAAAAAGTTACAAGTTTTCTAAAATTAATTTTCATGAATTCTTTTTTAAATGACAATTACCCTTTTATTGGTAAAAAACCAATATTTTATTTGTATTCTTTGCTCATAAACCTTCTTAGTTTCTTTAACTGTCATAAATTACTAAATAAAATAAAAACTATTACAAAAAACATTGTTTGTGGAATTCTGTCCAGATACCTCTCTACTGATATTGATAAGAAGTGGAAACTGGTAGAAATTTCAGTAACTTTGTTTTTTTTTTAGAAATTCATCTTGAGAGAAAATAATCAGGATAAAACAAATTGATCTTCATATTATTTACAAAATTAACTGATAATGATTGGAGCATATGATTTCTCTAACTTATTGCCTACACCAGTCACACACTACATAACCTATGTTTTTTAAATGCAATATAGTCTCTTATAACGAATTCATATTACAAACAAGATTGTAAAAAAAAAAAATAAAAATGGTTTGATGTCATCTATTAAAATTACTTTTTTTTTGTTATTTCAGTGTTTGGAAACAATGATACCATTAATGGAAAAGGCTAAATCTTTCGTGCCATTTGATGAACGGAAAAGAACACTATTAGTTCTTAAAGCTACAGCTGGTGTGCGGTTATTAACGGAAAGTGAAATTACAGGATTGCGTGAAACAGTAATGATATATTTTTATTATTATTATATTATATGACACATAAGACATTTTTAAAAAATGCTTAATTTATTTGTTTGTGCATTGTTCAACATATAATAAAAAAACATATTTTGTATTTCCTTTAGCATTTATAAGACATTATACAAAATGTCATTTAAGTAAAAAAGAGAACTATTGCAATAGAAATTAATAAACTCAGTTGCTACCTTATCAATAAAAGCAGTTAAAAGGCTTAAAAGTTCAACTGATCGATTACTTTAGGAATTTAGAACAATTTTGAATCTACTAGATGGTTGTTTGAATAAGGAGTTCAACTGTTGCATGGGTTGGGTGGTAGTCATTTTGCACATAAGTATATGTTGACTACATGGAAATATTTCCAAAACATGATGTATTGAAGTTTTTAATCTAAAATTTAACTTTTATTAACATATGTGAATTAAATTGTATGTAAAATGATTTTAAAAGATTTACTTCAGAACTCCTGATCATAAATTATCAAAATGTTTTGTCATGGCATGCCTGGTACAAGGACAGGTCATCAGAAATATATACACTTATAAAATAATAATATACCTTATAATAATAGACCTTAAAATAATATAATATAGACATATGAGTATTAAGGTTATGAGCATTGTTTGTTCTAGTGAGTCTGAGTATGTGTTTGGTATCTTTTTGTACAAGGCCCTCTGCCCTATTTCATCTGCAGAAGTGTAATTGTACGCAGAATGAGCTGAACATGTTATATAGTTATTTTAGCAATTGAGATGTTACTCTTTGAGTGTTGATCTTCTTTCTTTCTTTTGACACTATTCAAAAGGTTCAAAGGGTTGTTGAATTCTTTGATGCAGTGAGGTTATCCAATCGATGCTGCGTCATCGCTTATGAGGATGATCGGCTTTTGTTAGTTAAAGGAGATTCAAGGAATGAGATCGAATTTAGGGCGGCAAGTCCAATTGTGGAATTTGCAACATAAGATTGTGTTTAGCCCTGAAAAAAACAATGATGATATTGCTCAAGGTCAGGACTGGCTGTTACACGATGACTTCGTCCATCAGTAGCTGGTCATCGAGTTAGGTATATTCTGATGCAGAAGTATCTAAGTATTATCCTTGATAAGAATGTTTGATTCAAGGCTTTAGAAAAATATTGTATAATACTTTGATCCACTAGCCAAAACTGTCATGTGATTGTTATAAGTTCTATTACAATAGAAATTTCAGTTATTCTTTTGGATAGCTACAAGTTGATTTATGTATAACTTGTGAGGAGCTGGGTCAAAAGTTAAAAACATCTCTTTGAGTGACAACATTAACAGAATGGTTGCTACATAATTAATAGTGCACAAGCGAAATGCAAAACAAATTAAGACCATAAGACATCTAACATCTCAAAAGTAAATCTAGCATTCGATTATATGCAAAACTTGCAGATACCCAACATACCAGTCCAGGACATTTTTTTATTTAAGACAATTCTGGGTATTTACATTTTGCATTCACAATATGGACAAATAACTCATATAGAGTTAACCACAAGGGTATAAGAAAGAAATGCCCAAAATGAAGTTTACAGTTTTATTTTAGATTATAATAAAGCCATAAAACAGAGGAAATGCAAAATTTAATCGTCTTTAATGACGGTTGTGGTGGGCAGAATAGAAACAACACCATGGTTAGAATGTTTGTTGGCCCTCACTGAACAAGAAAACATGTAGAGACACATGACATGCTACTTACCTCTTAGAGGTCACTCTTTTTTACTGTGTGATAGGGACTTCAGGCAAATTAAAAGATTAATTCAGAGAGTAGACAGGATTTATACTGCTGAACAATATGGAGAGTTAATGTTAAAGAGCTTCAAGTAACAATAGATTCTCAGTAATTTATCCAACAACAGATATGATTCTGAACTTCAAGTGTTGGTCAAGAACCTGCTACAAACGTATCTGCTTACCTGATAATTCAAATGGAAGAAATGTGCTGCGAGAAAAAAGAATTTCATTTTGAAATTAAGAAATTCAATGAGTTTATTTGTAGCACCAATCAAACAGGAGAAGTCATTGTAAGGTTTTATATTGATGGATTGCAATCACACAAATTCAAACTTAAGCAAAGGAATGTGATTTTCAATATCCAATCTGATGAAACCTATGAGCCACACAAATCAATACAACATTACACTTGTTAACACAAATTGACATGTGTCTGCTTAATTCAAGAAAATTGTCAGCATTAACATCAATTGATTCTGCTGTGGTAACAAACAACTGCAAATGTTTCGATGGTTTTTTTTAATAGTTTACTATACCATTTGCTTTGGTGTATTGTTACAGAAATTTAAATTAAAAATTCAGAAGTTTAAATTCAATAATATTATGTGTATTAACAACTTCATACTAATTTATTATTATTTCCTTTTGTCTAGGTATTAAATTTATTTAAACTTTCACATTTTGCTACAACAGATAGATCTTTTAGAATAATAGATGGTGCTACTGAAGCCTTTTATGCATGGTATGCAGTTAATTTTCTTCTAGGTATGTTTGATTTATTTGGTTATTGTCTGGAATACAGACTGATTTAAGTTATTAGAAATGGGATAAATAATTCTATGTAGTAATAGTAATGAGATTTATTTTTAAGTTTATTTTTTATATTTTAAGTTGCATTAACTATTTTGATTAGCCTCTAAAACTTCCAACAGCATGTAATTATGTCCTACGCCATGCTTGATTTAAATACTCTATAGAGATGTTGGCATTTTATTTAAATTTGAACCCTTCAATTTCCAGGTTGCTACTTCCTGGGATATTCCAGGTATTTTTGAGCTATTCAACTGTAAGGTCATAAGAAATAGTTAACTCTCTCGCAGAAGACATTACTATTTTTATTACTATTATTTTTCCTTATTACTTTCAGCATTTGATGCTATGAGAAGTAACAATCCCAGAACCTGGCCTAGTTATACTTGCAAAATATAGTAAGAGGAAGAACACACCACTATTACCTCACCCACTTAAACACCTATGCTATCAGAACATATACGTTTTACAAAATCTACATAACATTTTACACACATGTGCACGCGTGCACACACATAGACTCCTTTACAAATACACTTTTCTTTTATACATAAACAGACTGGCCTGATTAATGATCAGATGCAGCTGCTTCTGCATAGGGTAGTGTTTTCATCAGCATCTGTTCCATATAAGGAAGACTTACGAGTTATTGAATGCCCACATACATGAGCTCATTCTTTCAAATCCATTATAATTTTTATGGAGCACAGTATAAAAAATAAAAATGAGAATAATGGAGGCAGTAGCGCGTTTCAGTCTGAACATGTGTATTACTGCTAGAAAGATTAGTCTGAACAACACATATGTACAATACTATTCTACTGCAGCATGAATCAGTACAGACACAATTTCATGATCACATAAATTACTGACGGAACCATGAAGTTCTACAGAGACTTTCATAACCTATTCTACTAGTGAAAATAATGAAAAAAGTTCATCTAAACATACGTACTAAAATGCTTCATTCGAAAATTACGGTTGGTGAAAGATTTTACTAAAATTTCTGATACCATGATGAAATGAGGTCATAATGAAACTTTTAGGAAGTTAATTAAGAGGCAAAATTAGCAATTTCTTATGGTTTTTGAACTGAAAAATCAAATAAAATAGGTTCCAGAACCGTATCTGTAGTAGTTAATGAGAAATTTGGGTGATAAAAACCTTGTTTTTTATGTCTGACGTACAATAACTTTGTTAAAATGGGTAATAAATACATAAAACTTTTAAAGAAAACTTGTGGAGAATTTAACTCTGAATAAAATGGTAAAAGATAATTTAAATTAAACAAAGAAAAGTTAAAAAAATTTGAATGTTTTTAGGAACAGTTCTTTACTACATGTCAGAAAAAACTTATTTAATGTAAACTAAAATCAAATTCTTTTTTGGTTATTTGAAATATTTGTAAAGACAAAATTTGCTGTTAAAAATTTTGAAAAAAACTAGTAATTGAACAATTATAAAATAAAAAGAATGGCGTCGTGTATTAATGCCTGGACTGCAAAGATAATAATTTCATCAATAACACATAGTGTTTGACAGATCGTTCGTAGCAGGTACAAACATTAGGTAGTGAATCTGTTTCCCAAACATTGAGAAAAGTCGTGCTAACTGTTTTGGGATCTGTAATAATGCGATTACGAAAACGTATTTCATATACTAGTGCAGCAGCTGTAGCGTTACCATTACAACACCTTAAATGAATACCGTATCATCGTATTCCTCTGCTGAAAACAAGTACGGGATTACTTCAGTGGCAAAACGATCAGGTTCAAAACTAAAATTCATTGAGAAAATTCGCTAACGACAATACAGTTCACTTACCCGATAAAATTAATGTACGAACATTACAGAATTATTTAAAGTTTAATACAATATCGCTCATTGTTAATCAGCTGTTGTTACTTTATTGCCAACTTTGAAATAATATTTTTTTCAAATAATTTATTGTATTTCTGTCATTAATAAAAAAACTATTATAAAAAAAAAATTATTCATCTATTTTTATTTTACAATTGTTGTGTAATTCTAGTTTTTTTTTAAATTTTTTTACAGCAAATTTTTCAGAACATAAAAAAGAATTTGGTTTTTGTTTACATAAAATAAGTACTTTTCTGAAAAAAAAGGAGTAATACAATATTTCTAAATAAAATTCAAATTGTTCTGTACCACATTCAGTTAGCTTTGATGTAAACAAACTGCGATTACCGAGTGTTCAGGTGGTTTTTTTTTTTTTTGTCTTCAGTCATTTGACTGGTTTGATGCAGCTCTCCAAGATTCCCTATCTAGTGCTAGTCGTTTCATTTCAGTATACCCTCTACATCCTACATCCCTAACAATTTGTTTTACATATTCCAAACGTGGCCTGCCTTCACAATTTTTTCCTTCTACCTGTCCTTCCAATATCCTGCTTCGTCCATCTTTAGTAATTCTACCTCCCAAATAACAAAATTCTTCTACCTCCATAATCTTTTCTCCTCCTATTTTCAAATTCAGTGGTCCATCTTTGTTATTTCTACTACATTTCATTACTTTTATTTTGTTCTTGTTTATTTTCATGCGATAGTTCTTGCGTAGGACTTCATCTATGCCGTTCATTGTTTCTTCTAAATCCTTTTTACTCGGCTAGAATTACTATATCATCAGCAAATCGTAGCATCTTTATCTTTTCACCTTGTACTGTTACTCCGAATCTAAATTGTTCTTTAACATTATTAACTGCTAGTTCCATGTAAAGATTAAAAGGTAACGGAGATACGGAACATCCTTGTCGGACTCCCTTTCTTATTACGGCTTCTTTCTTATGTTCTTCAATTGTTACTGTTGCTGTTTGGTTCCTGTACATGTTAGCAATTGTTCTTCTATCTCTGTATTTGAACCCTAATTTTTTTAAAATGCTGAACATTTTATTCCAGTCTACGTTATCGAATGCCTTTTCTAGGTCTATAAACGCCAAGTATGTTGGTTTGTTTTTCTTTAATCTTCCTTCTACTATTAATCTGAGGCCTAAAATTGCTTCCCTTGTCCCTATACTTTTCCTGAAACCAAATTGGTCTTCTCCTAACACTTCTTCCACTCTCCTCTCAATTCTTCTGTATAGAATTCTAGTTAAGATTTTTGATGCATGACTAGTTAAACTAATTGTTCTGTATTCTTCACATTTATCTGCCCCTGCTTTCTTTGGTATCATGACTATAACACTTTTTTTGAATTCCCCTTTTTCATAAATATTACACACCAGTTTGTATAATCTATGAATCGCTTCCTCACCTGCACTGCGCAGTAATTCTACAGGTATTTCGTCTATTCCAGGAGCCTTTCTGCCATTTAAATCTTTTAATGCTCTCTTAAATTCAGATCTCAGTATTGTTTCTCCTATTTCATCCTCCTCAACTTCCTCTTCTTCCTCTATAACACCATTTTCTAATTCATTTCCTCCGTATAACTCTTCAATATATTCCACCCATCTATCGACTTTACCTTTCGTATTATATATCGGTGTACCATCTTTGTTTAACACATTATTAGATTTTAATTTATGTACCCCAAAATTTTCCTTAACTTTCCTGTCTGCTCCGTCTATTTTACCAATGTTCATTTCTCTTTCCACTTCTGAACACTTTTCTTTAATCCACTCTTCTTTCGCCAGTTTGCACTTCCTGTTTATAGCATTTCTTAATTGCTGGTAGTTCCTTTTACTTTCTTCATCATTAGCATTCTTATATTTTCTACGTTCATCCATCAGCTGCAATATATCGTCTGAAACCCAAGGTTTTCTACCAGTTCTCTTTATTCCGCCTAAGTTTGCTTCTGCTGATTTAAGAATTTCCTTTTTAACATTCTCCAATTCTTCTTCCACATTTTCTACCTTATCTTTTTTACTCAGACCTCTTGCGATGTCCTCCTCAAAAATCTTCTTTACCTCCTCTTCCTCAAGCTTCTCTAAATTCCACCGATTCATCAGGCTTTTAAACCCCAATCTACATTTCATTATCACCAAATTATGGTCGCTATCAATGTCTGCTCCAGGGTAAGTTTTGTAGTCAACGAGTTAATTTCTAAATCTTTGCTTAACCATGATATAATCTATCTGATACCCTGCAGTATCCCCTGGCTTTTTCCAAGTGTATATTCTTCTATTATGATTTTTAAATTGGGTCTTGGCAATTACTAAATTATACTTCGTGCAAAACTCTATAAGTCAGTCCCCTCTTTCATTCCTTTGCCCAGCCCGTATTCACCCACTATATTTCCTTCCTTGCCTTTTCCAATGCTTGCATTCCAATCTCCAACTATTATTAAATTTTCATCTCCTTTTACGTGTTTAATTGCTTCATCAATCTCTTTGTATACACACTCTACCTCATCATCATCATCATGGGCGCTTGTAGGCATATAGACGTTAATAATCGTTGTCGGTTTAGTTTTTGATTTTATCCTTATTACAATGATTCTATCGCAATGCATTTTGAAATACTCCACTCTCCTCCCTATCTTCTTGTTCATCACGAAACCTACTCCTGCCTGCCCATTATTTGACGCTGAGTTAATTACTCTAAAATTACCTGCCCAAAAGTCGCCTTCCTCTTCCCGTTCAGGTGGTAGTACAGTCAATTTGTATTTTTATTTGAAAATCCTTACCTACCGATTGATGTTTATTCCATATGTTAGGGGTGATGACGGAAGCTTAAATCCAGATTTTTATCATCCCTCTCCCATAGATCTTTGAAAAACTCAAAAGTTTTTGAAATGCGTTTTTCTCTGAATCTATGCATTTTAGAGAAAAGTTCTACAAACAATAAATGTAGAGGACATTCTCCTCTACAATTAATGTCTTTGAAGTTATGCCGTATAATTTGAAATTGAAATACTAGGTGACGCTGAAGTTGTAAAAACGTTTTTTTTCGATTTTTTCACCGGAAAAAATTGTTTTTCGTCTGTATTGCATTTGGAAAAGTTGTTAATCTCAATAACAGACAACTTTTATTGAAATAATTTTCTTGTACGACTTACCGTTTTGGAGCTGTAGCTTGTGAAAGTGAGGAAATGTTGTGAATTGGGCAAGCGTTCGAAACCGGTCTACTCGTTTACAACGTTTTTTACAACTTCAGCGCCAACTAGTATTTCAATTTCAAATTATACGGTATAACTTCAAAAACATTAATTGTGGAGGAGAATGTCCTCTACATTTTTTGTTTGTAAAATTTTTCTCTAAAATGCATAAATTCAGAGAAAACCGCATTCAAAAACTTTTTGAGTTTTTCGAGTTTTTCAAAAATCTAAGGGAGGGGGAATGTTAAAAATATGGAGTTAAGCTTCCTTCATCACCCCTAACGCATGGACAAAAGATCAATCGGTAGGAAGGATTTTCAAATATAGCCTATTTTGATGACAAATTGCCTGTACTTGCATTTCGTGAAAATCCTGATGCATACAAAAAAAAAAAAGCGTTATCTTCAGCACCCACGCGCTATTATATTTTACAAAAATTATACAGATATTTTAACTTTAAATAAATTAAATCTGTTAAATGATTAACAAATATTTCTTACCTTGTTCGGCACATCTCATAACCCATGAGTATTTTATTCGTTAAAATCGTTTATTGTTACGTAATTTCCTTAAGTTTTTCAAGAGTTATGAAATTGTCAATTGTCTACTAACAGTAAAAGTTCTTTAATATTTTTGATTGAATTTTTATGAAAATAAATAAATAATAAATTCAATTCAGTTATTACCATATAATTGTGAGGAATCTGTAGTGGTGTCAGTATAAAGAGAACAATGATAGGCTCAATTTTGTTTATCTGTTTACTCAATTCCCAATAATTTGGTTCAACAGTATTCGTTACATGGTTCAACAAGTATCCATTACAGTTTTTCCACTCCTGATGGCCTGTTTTGTCGATGACTTAAGCATACATTTTTAATATTAGATTTTTTAAAAGTAGTATTTTCTGACGCTACGTAAATTTTGATTTGTCCCCAAATTAACTGGGCGGGAGAAATGCCAAGCAAACCAATACTGATAACCAAACGATTACTATTTTTTGTACTGGAGATTTTATGTTTGAAATGAAAAAAATTCAGAAGAATTTTTTATTAAAATTTTTATTTCAAAACAATAAAATTTTGATTTTATAAATTCAAAACAAAGGGCTTTCTACAGAAGGGCTTTTGAATAAAAGTTCAATTTTTTATTATTATTGAAATAGATCTTTAATTATGATTTTATTATTATAAAGTTTTACATGTTTTTTTTTTTTTTAGGCTATTTGTATGATGGTTATCAGAAATATGCAGCTGTATTAGAACTTGGTGGTGGCTCTACGCAAATTGCTTTTGTTCCAACCAACCCTGAAAGTATTAAGTGTAACAGTGATAATTGTTTTCGAGAAACTTTAATAAATGGTAAAAAAATAACAGTTTATATTCAAAGGTAAACAGCAGAAAAATTGTTATTAGAATTAATATATTTTTTTAATATTTTCTGATGAAATATAACGAGTGTTCGAAAAAGGACGCAATCCTAAGATTAAGAAGGTAAAAATTATGCATACGTAAATTTTATTTTTCCCTACATATCAGTTGGCAACACTGTACTCAAGGCTAACAGCTTCCAGCAGTTGAAATTTCCTTCTTATACACTAGTTCTATACCAGTATAAATTCGCCTCTATTGTGTTATATCATTTTCCAAGGACAAACGTGTGTTAATTATTGAACCACCTTATTGAGTGTATAAATAAGACGAGTTTCGAGTAAAATTTCCCGACTTCAATTGCTAATAAATCGACAATATCGCGTAATAAATTTCATGAAACAGGGAGTGTACACGATCGGAAAAGCACAGATCGACCATCACTGTTCTAGAAAAAATGAAAGAACGTTTGTCTCGCTCGCACAGTAAATCGCTCAGAAAGTTATATTTACAGACCAGTCTTTCACTATTTACAGCTTTCAGGATTAAAAAATTACAATCGCATCGGTTTCGTTCATGAACTGAAAGAAGTAGACTGAGGAAACCGTTTACAGTATTTTCATCGGTTTCGTTTTCACGCTGATGACAACGGTGTTGAAATTTTGGATCGTATTTATTTCAGCAACGAGGCACGGTTTCACTCGGATGACTACATTAACAGCTAAAAATGCTGAATATGGAACGCTGAAAATCCTTACGCGTTCCATGAACGACCGTTACACGCACGTAAAATTGGCGTTTGGTATGCGATCTCCCGGCGTCGTGTAATTGGGGTTTTTTTTTTGAGAAATCTGTAGACGGTGTAGTTTATTGCAACTTAATCGAATGGTTTATTGCTCTGTTAGATTTTTCACAAACGAGTATGTTGGTTCCAGTAGGATAACGTGACGCATCATACTACTAATGAAACGTTGGATATGTTACGGGAATTTTTTGGCCATCGTTTGATATCAAAAGGGTTGTGGCCTCCGAGATCAGTAGACCGGCAGAATTTTTCCTTCGAGGGTATTTAAAAAATGTAATTTTTAAAGCAATTCTCATACGCTTGACGAATTGAAGAAAAAAATTGAAAGTAAGATTACAAACATTACTGGGCAAACATTACGAAAAGTAGCTGCAAATTTTATGAAATGGTTACGAATTTGCACGGGGATTAGTGGAAATCATTTTGAACATCTATTGTAAAGTTATTAAAGGCAATTTGAATATTGTTATGTAAGTAATTTATTAACATTAATATTTTTTTAAATAAATTTACTTCGTCAAACAAAGGGGTTACGTCCTTTTTGAAACACTCCTTATCAGCTGTGTATATTATCATCACAAACAATATTTCATCTTAATTTGGTTTTGACAGTCCTTTTCTACTTCATTCCAGTTATCTTATCTACAAATTATTTTTTACTATTTCCATAGAGATATACGATGTGCGACAATAAAGTAATGAGACTGATATGAAAAAAAAATGTTGCTTACCGTTTTAGTCATGTTTAGTGTTGTCTCCTTCAAAGTAGTTCCCCTTTGATTGCACACACTTATTCCAGCGCTTCTGCTATTGATGGTAACATTTCTGGAACTCATCTTCTGTAATATCCTCCAAGAGCCTCATCACACCTTTTTGGACATCTTGTGTTGTTTGAAAATGCTGTCCCTTGACCGCCGTTTTGACTCTTGGAAATAGAAAAATGTCGCACGGAGCGATATCTGGTGAAGGTAGCTGTGGTAGTACTGAAATTTGTTTTGAGGTTAAAAATTGCTGTACTGACAGAGCAGTATGCGATAGCATTATCGTGATGTAGAATCCAATTATCAGCAATGTCGGCACGGACACGAAGAACTCGTTTACGAAGTCTTTCTAAAATTTCTTTGTAGAAATATCGGTTAACTGTTTGTCCAGGAGGCACCCACTCTTTATGAACAATTCCCTTGGAATCGAGGAAGCACACAAGCATGCATTTCACTTTTGACTTTGACATGCGAGCTTTTTTTGGTCTGGGTGATCCCTTTGAGGGCCTTTGCGGTTTGTCTCTGGATCGTATTGAAAAAACCAACCTTCATCACCAGTGATAACACGGCTCAACAAATCTGGATCGATTTCCGTTTGCTCTAACAGATCGGCTGCCACATTTTTCCGTGTTTCTCGCTGTTGTGTGAGATTTTTGGGGACTATTTTTGCACAAATCTTTCTCATTCCAAGATCTTCAGTTAATCTTCAGTTAATATTAGACGAACCGTTTCTCGATCGATGTTGAGTTCTTCTGCGATCATTTTCACGGATAATCTTCGATCAGATTGTACGATTTCACGCACCCTGGTCAAGTTGACATCTGTCCGTGAGGTTGATGGTCGTCCACTGCGGTCTTCATCTTCAACATTCGTTCTGCCTTCACAAAACATTTTATGCCACCGAAAAACTTGAGCTTTTGACATAACCTCCTCTCCAAAAGCCTTCTGAAGCTTACCGTAAGTTTTCGTCGTGTTTTCACCCGATTTAACGCAAAAAGAAATGGCATACCGTTGCGCAATATTTTGCGGTTTTATTTCTGTGACGAGAGACACAAACACGTGTTCACTTATTACAGCACAACTCACGACTGAGCAGTCGCATCAATGTGCCGCTTGGACTAGAAGTAGCTTATACACCAAGGTCAAAAATGGTGTGCCTACGCAAGCTGCAGTGTTGCCACATCTTGAAAAGAAAAATCAGTCTCATTACTTTATTGTCGCACCTCGTATACAAGGAGTGATTTGAAATACTGTTGAGTGGAAATGAATAACATTTATGATTTTTGAGTTTATTCTACAGGATAATTTTTTAGTCCTGTTACCCAATTGTTAATGTCTGGTAATTTTTTTCTAAAAAAGGGAAATTTTGTTTTGTGACACGAAGTTGGTAGCGCTACTCAACCGGTATAGATACGGCAGTGTTAGTTGATTCTCCTTGAGCTGTGTATACTTTTGTGCCGTTTCCGGTCGTGTTATGAACAGAATGTCTTTTACCATAGAACAACGAGTTTTTATTCTTGAACAATATTTTGCTACGAAATCGTACGCAAGTGTAAAAGAATCATTTCAAATTAAATTTGGTGGTGTTTCTCCACCAGAAAAAATGTCAATTTCTAGGCTAGCAAACCGATTTCGAGAGACAGGTAGTGTTTGCGACAGAAAACATAGCGATCGACCGACTCGCTTGACAGATGACGTTTTAGAGAATGTGAAAACAAGATTGCTCAATTCTTCACGGAAAAGTTTACGAAAACTTTCCACGCAAGTCGGTTTGTAATATTCGAATGTTCAGAAAGCCGCTAAATAATTGAAATTGTATCCGTATCGCGTACGGATGTTCTTTAGTGATGAAGTTTGGATCCATCTCGATGGTTATGTGAACAGTCAAAACTGTCTCATTTGGGCGGTTGAAAATCCTAACGCTTTACAAGACAAATCTTTGCATCCTGAAAAAATTGGTGTGTGGTGTGCGATATATCGTCATCGTATAACCGGACCCATATTCTTCAAACAGACAGTAAATGGTGAAGTATACAGGAATATTGTGCGCCAATTTGTGTCACTCCTGGAACCTCAAGAACGGTATTGCTGGTTTCAGCAAGACGGCGCTACATGCCATACGTCTCAAGAAACCATGGAGTTTCTGCAAGAGTTCTTTGATGATCGAATAATAACCAAGGGCTTATGGCCTCCAAGGTCCCCAGACCTCATATCTTCTGACTACTTTTTGTGGGGCTATATTAAGTCCGAGGTCTTCAAAAACAATCCTTACACTAATTATGAACTTAAAGTCAATATTACAGACTTAATCGCGAATATTTCCAATGCGACTCTTAAAAAGGTTTCTGCTAATATGCTGAAAACAGTCCGTGCGTGTATAACCGCAAGGAGTGGGCATTTTGAGCATATTGTTTAATAATTATGTAAGTAATAGCTTTTTATTAAATCTCTTTTGTAAGTAACAAATACATTTTTTTTATTCCACCTAAATTTCCCTTTCTTAAATTACATTTAAAATTGGGTAACAGGACTAAAAAATCACTCTGTAGTAATCAGGGATAGAAAATGTTTGAGAAGTTATCCACCCTGTTCATTATATTAATTTAGTTAAAAATAGTTTTTCTCACATATTAATTTGCAATTATTGAATAATTACTGTTTGTTTTGCGATATTAAAATATTATGACATTATGTTTCGATAAGAAAATCAAGCTGATAAATTTATTTTTTTCTATATCTTGGGATTATGAATGCGTACAGTATTTGCCTGAACGAAATTATAATTAATACACATATTTCAGATTATGCATTTCAACAAAAATTGTGATGTGCCCTTCCTGTAGTCAGTGTGAAGTAAAAATAAACAAAACCAAACGGAGATAATATAAATTAGTAATAAAATCTTATGTTTTATTTACTATATAATATAAACCTTACCATAAAAAAGGATGGTGCGTGGGTTTGTTTGTATGCGCTCACATTTTTATTTTAGCTGCTATTGGCGCAGAGCGGACCATGTGATGCGCCAAGCAGCTGAGCGCAGTGCACGAACGATTGACTCGTTTGAACTACTTATACTTCTTTTACGAACGATTTATCTAAAATTATATTTGTGTTTTTGAAATAAAAAAGAAAAATATTAGGGTTAGAGCTGTGCTAAAAAATCATAACTCAAGAAACAGATAAAAATGTTGAGGATTTGAAGTTTTTCGTTGTAAACGTTTTTTTTTTTTTTTGTTGTTAGTACAGAAAAATTCATGAACATTATTTAATTATAGTTGGCAAAAACATTTAACAAAATCATATACATAAATCACGTAAAATTTTCGCGGCGCCTTTTTTCTAGTACATATATAAAAAAGGATGGTGCGTGGGTTTGTTTGTTTGTTTGCTGTATGTGAACATACTTTTACTTCCTTGTACGATGTAAAAGAAGTACTATGATCGTGAAAAATTTCGGTTTTCAGATTTCAATACAAAATATACATTTTGATTATTCCTGAATCCATTTTGACAAGTTTTGGCGTGACATCTGTACCTACGTACGTATGTATCATGCGTAACTTAAAAATGATTAGCTGTAGGATGTTGAAATTTTGAATTTAGGACTGTTGTAACATCTAATTATGCACATTCCTTTTTGATTGCAATCGACTAGACAAAAAGTGTCCAAAAAAGCCCAAAAATCGAAAACAAAATTTGAATTTTAAACTTAAAGATTTTGAAATCTTTATGTTCAAGGTAGCCTTAGCTTAAGTGTCAGTAATTATTCTCTAAACCTCCCTTTTCTATCATCAACATACAGATTTTTGATTTGTAATTCTTGGGAATTACTTGTTTTAGATGGCAAGGATGTGTTTTTGTGAACTTACCCATATTTTAAAAAAGCTAAAAAACTAATTAATTAAAAAAGTAAAGCTGACAACACTGTTGCAGTACTTTCCCGTCACGCAGCTCTTTTCTATAGCACGACCTACATACACAACTTAATTTAAAATACGTCAGTGCTACATTAGCGCTTTTTGTAGTGACAGGAGGTATTAATGACGCAGTATACCCACTTAGCTATAAGTTAAGAGCATTTTTTTTTGGGATGGAGGTGCGATCTTACAAATGTTTTTTTCGCAAGTATTATGTTTTAATTGTTAATAAATGAGTGTAAGAAAAATAATACCTTAATTAGACGAAATCTCGAGAGGAAATCCTGAGGATGACTTTGATCTACAGCCTCACTCCGTTGACCTTTTAACTTTAACATTTAATGGCCTCAGTGCCCTGTAGAAGTAAACTGACCATGTTTGGTCAAAATCGGTTCAGTAGTTCTGGTTATATATGGTGTGAGACGCTGAGCACACATACGTATATACGAACATCTGGAAAATTTCCATTTGATTTTTTTGGGTTCCTTAGATGTCGAAACGTCAAGATCCGGTGAAAATTCCATATGCCCCAGTTTGACTGATTACAATACTATATCTTTTACATTATTGTAATCTCTCCAATTTGGGCATAAGCGGTTTTCACCAGATCTTGACGTTTTGACATTTAAGGAACCCAAAAAACCGGATGGAAATTTTCCGGATGTGTTCGATTTTGGCCTCTAAATCACTTTCTATCTACAGAATTTTTTTTTGTCTTCAATCATTTGACTGGTTTGATGGAGCTCTCCAAGATTCCCTATTTAGTGCTAGTCGTTTCATTTCGGTATACCCCCTACATCCTACATCCCTAACAATTTGTTTTACATATTCCAAACGTGGCCTGCCTACACAATTTTTTCCTTCTACCTGTCCTTCCAATATTAAAGCGACTATTCCAGGATGCCTTAATATGTGGCCCATAAGTCTGTTTCTTCTTTTAGCTATATTTTTCCAAATGCTTCTTTCTTCATCTATTTGCCGCAACACCTCTTCATTTGTCACTTTATCCACCCATCTGATTTTTAATATTCTCCTATAGCACCACATTTCAAAAGTTTCTAATCTTTTCTTCTCAGATACTCCGATCGTCCAAGTTTCACTACCATATAAAGCGAACTCCAGAACTACTAGACCGATTTTGACCAATAGATGCCATTAAATTTTCAACTTAAAAAGTCAACGGGGTAAGGCTATACACCAAGGTCACCCTCAGTATCTCGAGATTTCACCTAATTTAGGTCTTGTTTTTCTCAGGGACATATGTCAATAATTAAAAAATAATATTTGAAAAAAAATGTGCAAGATCGCACCCCCACCTCCAAAAAAAGCTCTAAACTAGTGGCTAAGTGGGTATATGCGTCAACAGTACCTCCTGTCACCACAAGAAGTGCTAATGTAGCACTGACGTATTTTAAATTGTGTGCAAGTCGTGCATCAAAAAAAAACAACGGGATGGGAAATTCCTACAACTATGTTATTAGATTTTTTTTATTCATGTTAGCATAAAGGTTATCTGATATCTATAAGGATATCTGATTTTCAATTTATATATATATATATATATATATATATATATATATATATAAATATAATATGTTGTAAACTGTTTTTTATTATTTCAGTTACAAGCATTTAGGTTTAAATTCTTCTAGAAAAGGGGTACTGAATATTGATAATGTTAGAGAAGAAACAAAAATTAATAATGAATGCATTAATCCTAAAATTAAAAACCATGATTGGACGTATACTGGTGTTACATATTCGTTGTCGTAAGTATATTTCACAAATTGTTAAATTACTGTTTTATTTTGAAGCGTCTTAATAAAATAAAGGTTCATCATTATTATTAGATATTTATTACGATTATGCGTATCCCATCTGAAGTAAAATATTCTCTCATTATGGGATTATGGGGGAGGGGTTTTTCCAAAAGCCAGAATGAATTTTTAAGATACAAAACTGGATTATCAGATCGTTTTATGGCACCGTTACGACTGAATCATATAGACTGATATTTATAAACCCACCGGGTTGGTCTAGTGGTGAACGCGTCTTCCCAAATCAGCTGATTTGGAAGTCGAGAGTTACAGCGTTCAAGTCGTAGTAAAGCCAGTTATTTTTACACGGATTTGAATACTAGATCGTGGATACCGGTATTCTTTCGTGGTTGGGTTTCAATTAACCACACATCTCAGGAATGGTCGAACTGAGAATATACAAGACTACACTTCATTTACACTCATACATATCATCCTCTGAAGAATTATCTAAACGGTAGTTGCCGGAGGCTAAACAGGAAAAAGAAAGAAGAAGACTGATATTTATAAACCCACCGGGTAGGTCTAGTGGTAAACGCGTCTTCCCAAATCAGCTGATCTGGAAGTTGAGAGTTCCAGCATTCAAGTCCTAGTAAAGTCAGTTATTTTTACACGGAATTGAATAATAGATAATGGATACCGGTGTTCTTTGGTGGTTGGGTTTTAATTAACCACACATCTCAGGAATGGTCGAACTGAGAATATACAAGACTACACTTCATTTACACTCATACATATCATCCTCTGAAGAATTATCTAAACGGTAGTTGCCGGAGGCTAAACAGGAAAAAGAAAGAAGACTGATATTTATAAACCCACCGGGTAGGTCTAGTGGTAAACGCGTCTTCCCAAATCAGCTGATCTGGAAGTTGAGAGTTCCAGCATTCAAGTCCTAGTAAAGTCAGTTATTTTTACACGGAATTGAATAATAGATAGTGGATACCGGTGTTCTTTGGTGGTTGGGTTTCAATTAACCACACATCTCAGGAATGGTCGAACTGAGAATATACAAGACTACACTTCATTTACACTCATACATATCATCCTCTGAAGAATTATCTAAACGGTAGTTGCCGGAGGCTAAACAGGAAAAAGAAAGAAGACTGATATTTATAAACCCACCGGGTAGGTCTAGTGGTAAACGCGTCTTCCCAAATCCGCTGATCTGGAAGTTGAGAGTTCCAGCGTTCAAGTCCTAGTAAAGCCAGTTATTTTTACACGGATTTGAATACTAGATCGTGGATACCGGTATTCTTTCGTGGTTGGGTTTCAATTAACCACACATCTCAGGAATGGTCGAACTGAGAATGTACAAGACTACACTTCATTTACACTCATACATATCATCCTCTGAAGAATTATCTAAACGGTAGTTGCCGGAGGCTAAACAGGAAAAAGAAAGAAGAAGACTGATATTTATAAACCCACCGGGTAGGTCTAGTGGTAAACGCGTCTTCCCAAATCAGCTGATCTGGAAGTTGAGAGTTCCAGCATTCAAGTCCTAGTAAAGTCAGTTATTTTTACACGGAATTGAATAATAGATAGTGGATACCGGTGTTCTTTGGTGGTTGGGTTTTAATTAACCACACATCTCAGGAATGGTCGACCTAAGACGGTACAAGACCACACTTCATTTACATTCATATATCATCCTCTGAAGTATTATCTGAAAGGTAATTACCGGAGACTAAACAGGAAAAAGAAAGACTGATATTTATAAAAATAAACCTGTTACTGTATCCTTCTGTTTGTATTTACGATGATCAATCTTTGCCAAAAAAAAAAAATAAATAAATAATATGGTCATCTTAATATTATTTCACATGATTAAATTTTAAATAATTAATTTGATTTTAATCACATCTGTTAGTTCCGTTTTTCATCCATGAAATTCCGTATTCAACCATTCCTCATGTGATTATAGAATGTATTTATTTTTTTGAAGTTTTATGAGAATCGAGTTGTGTGATCATTATCCTCTTTCCAATTCAAAATGAAAAGATTCTTCACCCTTCCTGTTAAAGCGACATATTCCGTAGGCGAGTGTTGTTATAATAAATCATCCAGAAATAAACTTGTCAAGGGTATTAAAAAAACTCAAATGAAATACAACATAAGGGTGAAAAGCACCCTTTCCACTTAAGAAAAAAAAAAATTAAAAAACACTTTAAAAAAGCTCATTCCATTTCTAACGAAATACTATGAAAATAAATTCACTGTCAAACAGAAGTAATAAAATTCTTCAAGGGTTCATAAAAAAATTCAATCAGTAATTCTGCCGTCTAGGTTTTCCCTTAGGCAGTTCTTTTTTCCCGTTTTTCCATCTTCCTCCTGAAGGCCTCTATGACAAACTCCAAGGTATCAGAGACCTAGATCGATTCTTCTGATCCTCTTAAGTAAATCATGGAGGATCTCCTGCTGACGGTATCAGATGACACCGGCTCAGATGGTGCGGTATGTAGATCATCAGAGTCAAGACTCGATGTACTTCCCTCTAGAGCTTGTGAAGCGGCTGAAATACTCGCCCTCTCGTTAAAAGGCCTCCGTGCTTTCGGAGGCTCCTTTACTGTTTTTTTAGAAATCTTTTTTTTTTCAAAAATCCTTTCCTTCTGGTTTCCCAGATTGCTGAGTGGGGATTTTTTCGATCTGTATTTTAGCTTTAGTCTTCATCATTTTCGCTTCGCTTTCCTTCGCCTTTTGACTGGTCAGAATTGTGGGGGGAAGCCTCAGTCGGAGTTTATAAAACAGATAATGGATGATATGAACTGTTATTCTTACTGGGAAGAGAAGGGCTGATAAGCGAAAAGAGTGGTGAGCTGTTGTCAACGAGCCTTATTTTTTTTTTTGTCTTCAGTCATTTGACTGGTTTGATGCAGCTCTCCAAGATTCCCTATCTAGTGCTAGTCGTTTCATTTCATTATACCCTCTACATCCTACATCCCCAACAATTTGTTTTACATATTCCAAACGTGGCCTGCCTACACAATTTTTCCCTTCTACCTGTCCTTCCAATATTAAAGCGACTATTCCAGGATGCCTTAGTATGGGCCTATAAGTCTGTCTCTTCTTTTAACTATATTTTTCCAAATGCTTCTTTCTTCATCTATTTAACGAGCCTAACGGTTGTTAACCAAAGAAGATCTTTTAAACAACTATTTAACTCAACAACCAAAAACGGGGAGAAGGTTAATTCTTTTGAAGATAGTTTCGAATGTTTTGAATTTTAATATAAAATTTGGAATATTTCTATTATGTGATCCTGGATTTTGAACACTTAAAAAAAAACTACAATAAAAGGCTATGTATATATACTAATTTTTACCGTCTTTGAAGAAAAACAGGAAATATCAGTTTTTTTTTGTTGTTAATAACGTAAACTATCCATTTTTATGTAACTTCCATTCACATAGCTTAGTTGCCAAATGTCAATTTTTACAATAAATTCAATGACAAAAACATGCATTGTCAAAATGAATGATAAAAATCTACATTTTTATTAAAATTGGCTACATGTTACAGATATTAAATTAATTTAAATTTTATCATTAGATACGTGTTCATGGACTTAAGCAACTTCATCGTTTAAAAAAACAATAACGTTCTTATAAGAAGATATTAAAAATGACAGTAGTAAGCAGTAGTCAAATTGTTATTCTGATCATTATTCACAAGTAAATATTTAGAAACACTTTTTCACTAAAAAACAGACTTGGAGGAGAAATTTCTCTGTGAAATAATAAATATTTATTTTTTACTTTATATAAAGAATAATTTTCATAAGAATACTGCTTGTGAAGGATTTAAAGTAACCAGTGATAATGAAATATGACAGAAAAGATTTAAGATGTAAGGGATTCAAGGATATAATTTTTATACTCCAGCTTTTATTTTATTCAATTTGTCTTGTAATTAGACTTTTACTGGAAATAATAACAAGAATTATTTCAATTTTTTTTTTTTTTTTAATTGTAGAGGGCCAGCTAATGGTGTAATAAGTATAGAAAAATGTAATGCAATTGTAAGAAAATATATTAAAAGTCAAAATGTTTACTTACCGACTGAATTAAGCGATATTAAACTGACTGCATTCTCAAATTTTTACGGTTTAGCTACTGAAGCTGGTATCTTTGAAAGTAAGTAATAATTTTTTTTATAATTTTAAATGTGATCTCATAGTTACATAATAATTATTATTTCATAAATATTATAATAGGGATGAAAAATAAATTACATCATTTAAGGTAAACTTTGACACTTATTAACATGTAACAACTGAACATTAATATGTTACAAAAAAAATATAGAACAAAATCAATAAAAGAACAATAACAGTGACCAAAAAAAATTGCTTTTTATGCAAATTGCACCCATTTTGAGGTAAGTGGGTTCTCCATTATTTAATAACCAAAAACAAAATTTGTAACATCATCAGACAAACCTGACAATAAAAATCCACCCACTTATGAACACAAAACCCAAGTGTTTATAAATTAAACTAGAATGATTACATCAAATATTAAAATAGGGAGACTAGATTAACATTTACTCACAGTCATGAACATATTCAACCGGTCATTGATTATTTATTATTTATATATTTTCATAAATAATTTTTAGGTAATTTCCAAATAACTGTGACCTGTTACATCGAGAGAGTTCCTGATGCATGCAAAAGTTGGCCTTGAACCTACTAACAAATACCACATATGAATTTTGAAAATTGGATTTTTTTTAACAGAAATATTATAACAGTGCCCCGTTGCACCTCCCAAAACAGTGGCCCAGGGCCAATCAATGATGATAATTGGTCTAGCCTCTCATGAAGTGTTTGCATATCTCACCACTTTAGCCTCACATGCAGTCCCCACAGGAAGCCTATTAAACAGAAATTTTTTTAATTTATTTAATATTATTTTATTTGAACTTAATTTTATTATTTTTTAATATTATTCATTCGATTGGTTCAAATAATTCAGTTCAAACAGCTCCCACAGTGATATATTCTCAAAGTTCACAGTTCATTAATTCAATTCATTAAAGTTTGTACTTCAACCAGCAAATCTCCACCATTACAAATATATATATATATATATTTTTTTTTTTTTATTTCTGAGATGAAATATATCTAAAAACATTCTCAGTTATGCCAAGAAACATGGGTAAAAATTTAGTTGCGTTTGATCAGGTAGTATTTTTGTTTATCCCAAACAAACAAAACCCTTTTCCTCTTAATGTAATATTATTGATTGTTGATCTTTTTTTTTGTTTTTCTTTACTTTGAAATCTTTACTAAAAAAGTAAATTTACCATATGATTAATATGAGTATTTGTCCATTTCTACATGATAATTCCAGTTATCTAATTGTTATAACTTTTTTTATACAGCATTATCTCATTCCCATCAGTCAGATTTAATGATATGCTTAATCAGACTAGAATTTAATGGAGTCCTATAATATTTGGGTAATTTTCCACTTTACATATCATCTTGAATCTTTTCTGTTTATACGCAGCATTTTTATAGCTGTCCTATCTTACTTTTTGAACAAAATTGTTTGCTCTATTATGCAATTGGACATACATTTTGACAATAACAGATTCTTTTCTTCATAATTTAATTTTTGTGACTGTATAATAATGTTGATATTTTTTATGAAACAATATCATAGAATTCATACCTCCTTAGTAAATATTGCATATCAAAATATGAAAAATTATACTTTACTGTATAACTACATATTTAACTACACTGATACACTAATACTGTAGAAATCATATGAAGAATTTTTGAGATAGGCATAATGTAAATTGGATGGCTAACATTCTGGTATTTTAATACTTTTGGTTCTTAGAAGTTACACAAACAGTTGTTTCTTTAGTCTGTACATCCAAAGAAACTCAACGTTATGGTTTAGCGGTGAACTCATCATCGCAAATCAGCTGATTTCAAAGTCGAGAGTTCTAAATCCTAGTAAAGACAGATATGTTTATATGGATTTGAATACTAGATTGAGTATACCAATGTTCTTTGGTGGTTGGATTTCAATTAACCATGCATCTCAGGAATGGTTGACCTGAGACTGTACAAGACTACACTTCATTTACATTCATACATATTATCTTTTGAACGGTGGTTCCAGAGGCTAAACAGGAAAATAAAAAAATCTGTACATTTAAAGAATAAGTACTATTGGACTAACAGTAACAAGGAATAGTATATGAATACTGTTTCAGGTTGAGTAGGGGTTTGGGCTGCCAAAGGGATTCAGATAGAAGCCGTTTTATTATACATAAGATATTACTCTCTCTGCAATTAGATAAAAATATTTTCACTCAATGAACTCACTACCCATATATCTGAAAGACAACCTAAATCTGTGATATTCCAGTTTTGTGGCCTAACAACTGTAATTCTTTCTGAATAAAATTTTTTATTATGATATTCCATTTCAGCAGGGATTTCAAGTTTTAATGTTTTGACAGAAGTTATTTTAAATGAATCAAGCAGAGCAGTGGTTAGCAGGATCAAAGTAAGAATGTAAATTATAGTTTGATATACTCTACTATTGCTTTCATTTATTGGTTGTTACAGTTATATGGAAAGAAATTAATACTATTCATTTTGTTTGGTCACTAAGACTACAAAGATTAAGAACAGAAAATTTGACAGTAGTTACTGGGTTGTTGACTAAGACAGCACTAAGGGTTTGCGAGGATAGGAAGGCACACAAGAGACTGAATTCAACAATGCCCTTTTATACTTGGAAAAATCTGCATTTTAGTCTGGCAAATCACTTGTTATGATTCTAGGGTTAAAAATAATGTAACTTTTATTTATATCAAGAATAATAAGAAAAACCTACAATGATTCTCCTGTCAAAAAACAATAATATAAGAGATAACTGCCTGTTGGCTAAATTATTTCATAACAGAAATAAGAAAATATTATTCTAAAATACATTACAAACTTAAGTTTTAAAGTATAAAATTTCATAATATTAGTAGACTGCGATTTGTATCTATTTATTTTAAGATATCTAGATGAAAAAACAATAAAAGTTTGAATTTTAGTACCCATACTGTACCGTACCAAAAAATATAACAATTTTTAATTTGACTACAAGACTTTTACACTGATGGTGAAATTTATAAAACGTAACCTAAATCTTAGCAAGCTATATTCTAAATTAGACTTCTTTAAAATCTCTGAAGTAAAAAAAGTGAGCTTAGATTCCTAACATTTTTATCAACTTTCACCTTCAACTAAAATTTACTTAAGTAATTAAAAAGAAGTTTTATAAAGTTGATAAACAAAAAATTGTATCAATATTGTGATAAAATTCAAACTTGATTTCAGTAGTAACAAAAATAAAAAAAAGTAAACGTATAAAAGCAAATTGAAAAAATAGTAATGAATTATCAAAAATTATTTCTTAGTTTATAAACTGCAATTTAAATAAAAATTAAGTCATTAATTTAACGGTTAAAATAATATGGTGTTGGTAATAATAAATTCTAAAAACTGTGTATAAATATTTTCAGGAAGCTGTACTCAGATTATCTTGCAATTTACAAATTAGGATGTCTAGTTTTACTTTCTGAAGAATAAGCATTGTACGAATTTGAATTTGATTTTAGTCCAATTTTGATTTTAGTCTCATAGTTTGATTTTAGTCCAAGTTATCTGAATGTTTATTTGATACTTAAATTTGATAATTTAATTACTATTGATTTTCAGAATCAGTTAAGATGGCTGAAACAACTGTAGGTGCTTATCAGACTGCTGCTTCAGAAGGTAGGTAACTATGATATTTAATTATCATTTTTAAAATAAAATGTTTACTTCATAATATTTATGTATATATGTATGTAACTTTAAATCTATGAACCCCAAGAGAGAGATGCTTACTATAAGAAGCAGATCCAGCCATTTTCCAAACCATCTATATTGAATGTTGAGTACCAGTAGCTATGTTTTTTTTAAAATATGCTTTGCCATTTGGTTGTAATAAATAAGATACACACTTTGAATGTGTTGCTTGAAGGCAGAAAGACTCTCCAATTGAAATTAGTATTAGCATACACATGAACTAAACTTAGTCTTGTCAGCCTGTTGTCACTGAAAAGTTTGGCTTATCAGGTTAGACAGATGCACCAAGATGCCAGTTTGAAAAAAAACCACTGTACAGTAATTATTAAGTAAAGAAAGCTAATTCCCATTACCTATTTTCCCAAAATGAATTCAGTATCCGCATGGAAAACACTTGAAAAGAGGTTTAATGTTCATATTTAGCATAAAATCTATCAAACAGTATGAAACGAAGGACCAAATTTGCTCTGAGTTATTTTAACTGAGTTATTTTAATCTTAACTTCATTAAATTTTAATATATGAGGCCTTACAATTTTTAGTCATGAACACGTGCTTCACTAAGGCTTAGTAGACCACATTCATTCTTAAACGTTTTTACTATAACTTAGTTATAAGGTTAGTAAACAAGTTAGTTTTTTCTTTTCTTTCTTTTTTAAGATGTTTTCCAACAATTTAATGTAAGTGAGAGTGCTTAAGAGCATTGTCATCTCAGGAAAATCACAAAGAAAGTAACAGAAGTCCAGGATGCTAATTATTGAACCCATAAGTAATAAAAAAGTAAGAAACTTTTCCAGAGTGAAGCCACTATATTTTAAGATTTCCTTCACCATATAACTCTTATCTGTTCTAACTTCCTCCATTTTGCCAACTTACATTAAAAAGTTTCAAAATTACCAATTTACCATTACGCATTATCGAATGCACCAGTTACATCCAGAAAAATACTCAAAATATGAATGATGATCAGAACTAACCTCAATGAATATATTATTAACTCTTTGTTCCATGAATACCATGTAAAAACTACATTAAATGTTTTGTGAATTCATTTTCAATATCTTTTTTTTGGTGTAAAATAACTTTGTTAAATGGGTAATAGACAAAACTTGTTTAAAATTTGATTCTGAATAAAATGGTATGCATAAATTCACAAAAAGTAAACACTGACATAAAAATTTACAAAATTTTTGAAAAACAAAACTTATAAAGATGTGTCATCAAAAATGACAATATTTACAAATTACAATGTTTTTTTTATGGTTTAATTAGAGACAGTTTTACTTCATTGCAATCTTTTTGAGTGTCAGTATTTTATAGTAACAGATGATTCAAAAATGACTTCACAAATTTAAAATGATATAAAAATTTATTGAGATAATTTATATGTTTAGATAACTTGATCAAGGTCTCATTACATAGCAAAGCACATCAAGCTTTTGATTCACATAGTTCATTAGTACCAAATTTGACCACCAGCACCGTCACCTGTGTTGTTAAAAATGGATACATTTAGTGGTGTGGATCATGCTCGCTATGTGTTTTGGTTTTATGATTTGCAGTCAGCAGCTGAAGTTCAACAAAATTTTCTTAGAGAGTATGGTAGGGAGCCTCCTAGTAGGCATACAGTTTATTCTTGGCACTAAACCTTTGTTGAGAAAGGTCATTCTGTTAAACATTCTAAATCACCAGGAAAACCACTTTTTCCCGAAGCTGCTGCGGAACAACTCAGAGAAAACTTTCCACATAGTTTGAAGAGCTCAACTTGATGTGCGTCACATGAAACTGGTATTCTAAAAATGACTCGCTTGTATTACATAAACAATTGCACTTGAAGCAGTACAAACTACTTATGGTTCAACATGTTACAGATGACAACAAAACTGCTCAGCTGCAGTTTCGAGTGGAAATGATGGATAGAATCGTAAACGACACATTTTTAGTGATGAATCAAATTTCACATTAATGGCAAGGTGAACATTAATGGGTAGCAAAAACCTTCATAAACTTTGCTACATATACATGATAGATCTAAGGACAATATTTTTCATGCTCTAATCATACAAAGACTGTTCTTCTTCCAGGAGGGAACCGTAAGTGAGAGTTTGTTTGGGCATACTTCAAAATTTTCTAATTCCTCAGTTAGATGATGATGATGATGATCAAGATGGGGACCATTACTAACTGCAAGATGAAGCACCACCTCACTACAGCCTAGAGGTTCAAGATTTTCTTGATTCTCAACTCCCAGGTTGGTGGATTGGTCATGAATGTCCAATTGCACAGCCATCTCACTCCCACATTTGACTCTGTTAAATTTTTCCTTTTGGAATTTCATTAAAGATCGGGTTTATGTACCGCTTTTGCCTGCTAATCTTGTTGAACTAAGATTTGAAATTAACGCCACAGCTGCAAAGGTAAAGCCTGACTTTTTGTCTACAGTTTAATATGAAATGACTTCAGGTGCGATATAACTCACATTACAAGTGGAAGCCAGATCAAACCAAAGTGAAAGTTGGGTGAGAAATTTGGTGTATTTTTCTATGAAATGTGATCTCCACCAAATCTGTTAGTTATTTCAATGGATTTTTATATCTTTTTAAAGTAGTCCTTTTTGAATCACTCATTTATCTACCACACCTCTGATAATGAACCTCTAATTGACCAAACTTTGTAATTTTAAATTGATCGGTTTTAGACTTGAAAATGTTTCTAAAGCTCTTTAAATTGCTGAATTATAAAGTCCGTTTAGTGAATAATTCTAAACTAAAAACTAATATTCTACAGGGCATTAACTGAAGATCTTCTGGAATAAATATGAAAAAGATTCCTGTTTGCTTAATATGAGTTAAGAATATGATTTAAGTTTATAACTTAAATCGAATTATTGTTTCTTCGAACAAATTTTTTTAAAATAAATAACAATTTTTGAATAACATTTTTTAAATTTAACTTAACAAGAAATCTTTTTACCAGTTTATAATTCTTTCTTAAGAGATAAAGTGGAAAGTTAAATAATTATCACTACAGAAATGTAGTTACAATTGTCTTACTAGAGGTGTACCTTTTAAATAACATTAAAAATGAACGTAGATTCGCTACAAAATGCAAAACTTTTATTTCATGGAAAAGTTAAAGTTTTAAAATTCAAGGTAACATACTTCTTGATTTATTACATGACTACCCAAAAAGGGGTGTAATGTATTTAGGATTTATGCATGTTTGTTCCACCGTAGCAACTCAGCCGCTGAACTGATTTAGATGTATGATTGGAATCCTTACATTATGCAGGATTATCAAAGGCTATATATATATATGTATATATATATATATATATATATATATATATATATATATATATATATATATATATATATATATACATATATATGTTTAAATAAATTTAAAAAAAATTGAAAAAGAATTATACTATATATGTACAAAATCCTCCTCTATGAATCATGAGACCTTGCCGTTGGTGAGGGGGCTTGAGTGCTCAGGGATACAGAGTAGCTGGACCGAAGGTGCAACCATATCGGAGAGGTATCTGTTGAGAGCCAGACTAAGGAATGATTCCTGAAAGAGGGCAGCAGCTCTTTCAGTAGTTGTTAGGGGCGTGAGTCAGAATGACTTTAACGGCCATATCAACATCACTCAGTCCTCTGAGTACTGCGCAGCTGAAAGCAATGGAAAACTACAGCTGCTTTTTTTCCAAGAAAATGTAGCTCTCTGCATTTTCACATAGCAATAATGTAGGCGTCTTCCTTGGTAAAATATTCCGGAGGTAAAATAGTCCCCCGTTCGGATCTCCGGGTGGGGACTACTAAGGAAGGGGTCACCAGAAAATTAAAAAATAACATTCTACGAGTCGGAGCGTGGAATGTTAGAAGCTTAAAAAAGGTTGGTAGGCTGGAAAATTTAAAAAGGGAAATGGATAGGATAAATGTGGATATAAAAGGAATTAGTGAGGTTCGGTGGGAAGAGGAAGGCGACTTTTGGTCAGGTGATTTTAGAGTAATTAACTCAGCGTCAAATAATGGGCAGGCAGGAGTAGGTTTCGTGATGAATAAGAAGATAGGGAGGAGAGTGGAGTATTTCAAAACGCATAGCGATAGAATCATTGTAATAAGGATAAAATCAAAACCTAAACCGACAACGATTGTTAACGTCTATATGCCTACAAGCGCCCATGATGATGATGAGGTAGAGTGTGTATACGAAGAGATTGATGAAGCAATTAAACACGTAAAAGGAGATGAAAATTTAATAATAGTTGGAGATTGGAATGCAAGCATTGGAAAAGGCAAGGAAGGAAATATAGTGGGTGAATACGGGCTGGGCAAAAGGAATGAAAGAGGGGACCGACTTATAGAGTTTTGCACAAAGTATAATTTAGTAATTGCCAACAATTTAGAGTTGACCACAAAATCCTCAAAAAAAAAGAACAATGTTTGAATGCAATGTCTTTTTTTCTGACTCGTGTTTTTATTTTTTTAATATCTAGCTTTTGTTTAATAATTCTGCTGATTGATTCATTTATCTATGAAACTATTCTTTAATGAAATAAATCTACAAATAGTAGCTGAAACAAAAGTAGAAACAAAATCTGAATGGATACCACATGACTTCCTTGCAAGACTATTGAATTACATATACACATTTTTTTTTACAATAAGAGGTTAATTATTTATAAATTAATGTATTAAAATTACAAAAAAAAAAAGGAATTGAAATCTGATTCGAACCGATGTGCCTTCCCCTTCTAAGATCCAAATATTTTATTAATTAACTTAATCAATGAAAATAAGTACCAATTATGATATATCATTGAAAAGTTCTCAATGAGGGCTTATTACTTCAGAAAAAGTTCAAAATCCAAATTTGTTCGGATTCTGGGCTTTTTTTTTGGATACTTTTGGTTCAGTCGGTTGCAATCAAAAAGGGAGGTCCACAACTAGATATTATAACAGTCCTAAATCCAGAATTTCAACATCTTAGGCTAATCGTTTTTGAGTTATGCGAGATACATACGTTCGTACAGATCTCACGCCGAAACTAGTGAAAATGGATTCAGGGATTGGCCATCCCTGAATCCATTTCCGTTGAAATCTGAAAACCGAAATTATTCGCGATCACAATACTTGCTTTACTTCGTACAAGGAAGTAAAAGGTAAAAATTAATAATAATAATAATGCCCTGAGGTAGATAATCCCCACGTCCGGAACAGAACATCTACGTTCCACGTCCAGGGCGGTAACAGCTGTACTTACGTACTATACATATAGCTGGCTAACGGGGCTCCGAGTAAATTCCTCGGATATATTACTTTTTTTGACCTGTTTCCATCTTCAGGTCACCAGATGGATTGGATTTTTCGGCCACCTGCAGGATATGAACAATTAAACGATTAGGAAGTGGACACATACCATATTTAGAGCTGGCGATGTGGCGGCCAGGGTATTGCAGGTGTAATGGAGACCCTTCCGTTGCCCACATGCCCCCTGCGATGGCAAGCATGTAGCAATGGTTCCCATGTGCATGGGAGCTCTGAAAGCTTCGGTGAGTAGAAGCCTGGAGTCAGTGCAGAGATTGCGCATCCGCTCTCTGCCAGGACATATGCCGGTTCCACCGGAGTACCGGATCGGACCTCTAAGTTTAGTAGCCCTGGAGTGGGGGTGTACCCCGGCGGCTAGCCTTCCTACAGAAGGGATAAACTTACATGGATATACTTGAACAAACAAACGTGGCAGAGGGTGCACGTAAACCCCCTCGTTTAGAAACCTCCGATTCGCCACAAGCAAAGAGGAAAAAAGCAAGGAGTCAGATAAGATAAGAAAAGATGCTGATAGAATCAGTAAAGACTTACGGAAAAGTTTATTTGGCTATAATGTACCCAAGCCAAGATTTTTAATTATTACGAAGGAGAATGGAAACTTTCAAAAGGCTAGTCCATTCTTAATCGTTAGAGAGATTACTAATTGCGCTGGTGGTCCTGTTAAAGAAATCCAGAATACTTTTAATGGATTACATGTCGAAGCTATCAACGAGAGTCAAAGCCAGAAAGTCCAGGCATTGAAGATGATCGATGAATTTGCGGTATCTGTGCAACCGCATAGCACCCTTAACACATCCAGAGGAGTTGTTTGCCGCGATCTTTTAAATTGTACAGAAGAAGAAATAGTACAGGAAATGTCGAGTCAAGGAGTGATTCAGTATCCCAGACTAACAATGAGAAGAAATGGTGAGGTTCTTCCGTCGGCCTCGCATGTATTGACATTTAATAGGCCTAGCCTTCCTGAAAAGGTACGTGCTGGCATACATCGGCTTGATATACGTGCATTCATTCCGCAGCCTATGCGATGTTTCAAGTGTCAACGTTTCGGACACACTACAGCCAGATGTGAAGCGCAGGAAATATGTATATGTGGAATGAAAACACATGAGGGTGATCCATGTAAAGACCCTCCAATCTGTATTAATTGTAAAGGGCACCACAACTGTCGTTCAAGGTACTGCCCTATATATAAATTGGAAACGGCCATTCAGAAAGTTTAAACGCTTCAAAAAATTAGTTACCTTGAAGCGAAGAAAATTGTCAACTCACGAACACCTCGACCATCGACTACATATGCAGAAGGAACTGCTGCTCCTTCCACATCTAAAATTAATGTGGAGTAGTTGCTTAATACGATGGCACCGAGTCTTGCGACAATGATAGAAAGAATCATTGATTCAAAGATTGAGTCGACTCATCGGACAGAACAAAGTAAACATGAGAAGGCTCATTCCCGGACTGACGTCGTTGACATAAATCACGTACCAGCGAAGCTTAAAAAACCGACAAAACCTGCGATTATAACGCCATCAATTGACGTAATGAAGAAAAATCTTGATCTATCCGGAAAAGGAAAAAATATCACTCCTTCTTTTAATCAGAAGGCTAAGGAAATTGTGCCAAAAGTACAGGATAAATCTGAGTCTACCGGAATGGAGATGCAAGTCATTATTGAGAAAGCACCAGACACAGATGATATTAAAACAGTACCTATAGAGCCTCCAAAAGTTCAGAGAGCAGCTACGGTGAGAGCGACTATATCAGCCGGCCCTATCACAGCCTTAGAGATTGAATCCAGTTCATCAGCCGCCGAAAATGCATCGCTTGCGAGTTTAGATTCAATAGCAACGATGCTAACTGCACCAACGAAGCTTTCATCACCTGATGTAAGCCGGCGAACGTCATTGGTATCAGAAAGAGAAGAAGATGCCATGTCCGAGGCCTCAGACACACTTTCATCAGAAGCAGAGTCCGTTCGAAGGATGGAAAAACGGTGCAAGAAAGGATGGCCGAAAGGAAAGCCTAGACGGTAAATATTGGATTCGAAAGTTGATTAGAATATGAAATTATGAACCCTTTTTTTTTAAGTGGGGCGGGGCTAATGACCAAAGTAGTCTACGCTCCTAAAAACCTAAAAATAAATAAAAAGTAATATAATAGACCCAAACATTTTACAAACATAACATTACTGTCTTATTAACGTACGAATTACGAATTAATTTAATTCTTGACGTCCAACTATTATGAACATAACAGTTTAATTTAAAAACGATTATTGATCTGAATTTAAATTAACATCTTTTAGAAAATACCTGAAGATGGAATAACAGCACCGAAAGCACTAGTGTAAAATACCGATTTACACTTTTTAAATTGTTGGTAAGTAAATTTAATTTATACAAGCAAAAAGTATTTACACATAATAATTTTGTTTTAGCTTGTAAACATCTGAACGAACATTATCCATTTTTGTGCATGGATCTAACTATCATATATTTTCTTTTGGTTGATGGATACGGTTTGAGGCCCGACAAAAAAATTACTGTAAGTTTTTTTAATTTTTTTATTATGTACAGTGATAAGCTTAATTATTGTTATTTGTTATCGTTTAATTGGAGATAACTTTTTGTTAATAACTGTTCAAAAATATTTTAATACTTATGAACAAATTATTTTAATATTTCAAACTGATTAGAATATTTGTATGCTTATTTATAAATGTAAACTTTTCGTGACTGCAATAAAATAAATTTTTAAATAAAATATTTAATAACCTATTTCAAATTTTTTTCCCTCAACTTTATAACACATTCAGTAATTGATTGCATTTATTTTCCCTCTGGCATTAGCTATAATACTGAAGAAAATTTATTTATTATTTTTTTAATTACATGATATGCATTTAGAAATTTTTTCAAAAAGTATGTTCAGTTTTATACGTCTGTTCATCTCTTACATAAAAGAGAATGTCCTGACTGATTCACTGGCTAATAATCAACGTATAACCAAAACTATTATAGGTAGAGACTTGAAATTTTCAGAGTACCTTCGTATCTTTAAGTAGGCGTGCACTAAGAAAGGATTTTGCGAAATTTTTATTTTAAGGGGTTCAAATCGATAAAAAAATAAATTTCGTGTTAACAGCGCTATCTGTTGGACGTAAAAGCAACATACGCTAAACTAAATATTTTACGATTCCATTGCAATGTTTTCGATATGTGTGTCCGCTATAGACTAAAAAACTACTGGACCGATTTACGCGCGGGGAAGAAGGGAGAAAGGGAAAAATCGAAAAAGGTAAAAGGGAAGAAGGATAAAATGGAAAAACAGGGGAGAAGAAAAGAGGAAAGAGGAAGGGGGAAAGGGAAATGGGGGAAGAGAAAGGGTAATAAGGGAAAGAGAAACGGGAGAAGGAAAGGGAAACGGGAAGGGAATCGGGAAGGGAGAGCGAAGCGAGCCGACACCCTCTGATCGTGACGGGAAACGCAAGGAACAATAGAGCACGGGCGAAGCCGCGATAGGGATGCTAGATTTGGGATTGTAATACCGATAGCGATGAAACTTTGGGGAATGGTTGGACGCATACCAGGGAAGATTTCTGAATTAGTTTGGACCCGCTAAGTGGCGCTGGCGTCGAGATATTTCGAAAAATTATATTTATGGTCCGATTTGCCTCATATTCAGAATACATGTTACTTATATGGAAAGACCTATCTCTGCAAAAAAGAACCCGCTAGATGGCACTGGGATTGAGATATTTAGAAAAATTATATTTATGGAACGATTTGGTTCATATTCAGAATATGAATATTAGTTACGTGAAAAGAAATATTTTTGCAAAAACTATACACGCTAGATGAGGCCGGTGTCGAGATATTTACGAAACAAACAAACAAGTATACAAACAGACTTTTTTATTCTATATATACGAGGTCCGACAATAAAGTAATGAGACTGATGTGAAAAAAAATGCTGCTTACCGTTTTAGTCATGTTTAGTGTTGTCTCCTTCGAAGTAGTTCCCCTCTGATTGCACACACTTATTCCAGCGCTTCTACCATTGATGGTAACATTTCTGGAACTCATCTTCTGTAATATCCTCCAAGACCCTCGTCACAACTTTTTGGACATCTTCTGTTGTTTGAATGGTGGCTTGGATGAAATGGTGTCCCTTGACCGTCATTTTGACTCTAGGAAATAGAAAAAATGTCGCACGGAGCGATATCTGGTGAATAAGGTGGCTGTGGTAGTACTGAAATTTGTTTTGAGGTTAAAAATTGCTGTACTGACAGAGCAGTGTGGGATAGCGCATTATCGTGATGCAGAATCCAATTATCAGCAATGTCGGCACGAACACGAAGAACTCGTTTACGAAGTCTTTCTAAAATTTCTTTGTAGAAATATCGGTTAACTGTTTGTCCAGGAGGCACCCACTCTTTATGAACAATTCCCTTGGAATCGAAGAAGCACACGAGCATGCATTTCACTTCTGACTTTGACATGCGAGCTTTTTTGGTCTGGGTGATCCCTTTGAGCACCATTGCGAACTTTGGCGTTTTGTCTCTGGATTGTATTGAAAAAACCAACCTTCATCACCAGTGATAACACGGCTCAACAAATCTGGATTGATTTTTGTTTGCTCTAACAGATCGGCTGCCACATTTTCCATGTTTCTCACTGTTGTTGTGTGAGATTTTTGGGGACCATTTTTGCTCAAATCTTTTTCATACCAAGATCTTCAGTTAATATTAGACGAACAGTTTCTCGATCGATGTCGAGTTATTTTGCAATCATTTTCACAGATAATCTTCGATCAGATCGTACGATTTCACGCACCCTGGTCAAGTTGACATCTGTCCGTGAGGTTGATGGTCGTCCACTGCGGTCTTCATCTTCAACATTCGTTCTGCCTTCACTAAAAATTTTACGCCACCGAAAAACTTGAGCTCTCGACATAACTTCCTCTCCAAAAGCCTTCTGAAGCTTACCGTAAGTTGTCGTCGCGTTTTCACCCCATTTAACGCAAAAACAAATGGCATACCGTTGCGAAATATTTTGCGGTTTCATTTCTGTGACGGGAGACACAAACACGTATTCACTTATTACAGCACAACTCACGACTGAGCAGTTGCATCAATGTGCCGCTTGGACTAGAAGTAGCTTATAGACCAAGGTAAAAGATGGTGTGCCTACGCAAGCTGCAGGGTTGCCACATCTTGCAAAGAAAAATCAGTCTCTTTACTTTATTGTCGCACCTCGGGTGTATATATATATATATATATATATAAAATGCATGTTCGTATGTGTGTCCGCTAAAGACCAAAAAACTAATGAGCCGATTTACGCACGGACAAAAGGGAAAAAGGGGAAAATGGAAAACGGAGTTAAGGTGGAAAGGGAAAAAGGGAAATGGTAAAAAGGAAGCTGGGAGAGGGGCGAGGGAGGAGGGTGAAAGGGAGAAGTTGGAAAGGGAAAAGGGTAAGGAGAATAAGTGAAAGGTAAAATTTGTGAAGTTCAGTTTTTAATTTTTTTATCAAATTTTCAAAGTGTGTTCATTTAAACTCTCTCTCTCTCTCTCTCTCTCTCTCTCTCTATATATATATATATATATATATATATAGCAATAGCGAAGCATTGCTGGGTCTGCTAGTTTATAAATAAAAATTGTTTACTCAAAAATATTGTTTTTATATTTTCATTAAATCCTGATGAAACTGTAAATAATTTTTTTTTTATTGAAGTTGTACGATAAATAATGAATTCAACGAATTGTTTCCCATCGCTTAAAAAAATAAAAACCATAACACTTACGTGGACACCATAAGACTTCCTTGTACGCCTATTAAATTACATATTTAATTAATTTTTTTAAAGTTTTTTACTTTTTCTTATTCAATAATTGTTTATTGTAAAACATTTTTTACAATCAGAAGTTAATTATTATTAATAAATAAATATATTTAAATTTTTAAAAAAATGTTCAAAAAAAAAGGAGATGAAGTCTGGTTTGAACTGATTTCCCTAAGATCCAAATATTTCATTAATTAAAATTTTTTATTTGGCTATAAATCTGAAAGCAATGAAAATAAATACCCCTTATGATATATCGTTTAAAATCTCTCAATGAGGGCTTATTATTGCAATTAAGAAAATGTCCAAAATCCAAATATTATGGACTTTTTTGGACACTTTTGGTTTAATCGATTGCAATCAAAAGGGGAGGTGCACAACAGTCGTAAATCCAAAATTTCAACATCCTATGGGTAATCATTTTTGAGTTATGCGATATACGTACATACGTATGTACGTACAGACTTCACGCGGAAACTAGTCAAAATGGTTTCAGGGATGGTCAAAATGAATATTTCTGTTGAAATCTGAAAACCGAAATTTTTCGTGATCACAAACAATACTTCCTTTACTTCGTACAAGGAAGTAAAAAAGGAAGATAAGAAAATTGAACAACCTTCCATCTTATACATGAACTGAAATAATCCAATATAGACTGAAAGGTAAAGAAAAAAATTATTCAACATTCCCGTTGCGGCTTCGTCCGCTGTATATGGTTACTTGGTTTTCTCGTCGCGGTCAGGGGATATTTAGCTGGTCACGGCTCTCTTCGTTCACCCTTCCCATCTAGCCAGAGTTCTATACCCTTTGATTCTGCTTTGTTCATTAAATTCATCCTTGTGAAAATAATAATTTATAAATAAAAATTTCAGCCAATTTAACAATTTAGAAAATATATCAGTATATTATAATTTCTCCAAGCAACAGTTTGGTCAGTACATGACCCGAAACTTTGAGTGATCCGGCAATGCTTTACTATTGCTAGATTTGAGTATATATATATATATAGATTAAATGAACACTTGAAAGTTTAATAAAACATTAAAAACTGAAAATTACAGAACTTCACAAATGTTAACCTTTCACTTTACAAAAAGTCAAAATAGCACTACCTATCGGATTTAATTCAAACTACTTTGTAAAGACAGTAGTCGGTTCGAAATACCCCTAACTTTCTTTATTCTGGTTAGATCGAGGATTTCAACAGCTTTAAAATTTTCTCCGGAGAACGCGGACAATTTTGCAAAAACCACGCGTAAATCGGTCCAGTAGTTTTTTAGTCTATAGCACACACATATACGAACCTTTTATATATATAAAAAAGTCTGTTTGTATATTAGTTTCGTAAATATCTCGACACCGACGCCACCTAGCGAGTATAGTTTTTGCAAGACCAGTCGCGGCTTCGCCCGCGTTATATGGTTACTTGCGTTTCCCATCGCGATCAGGGATGTTTAACCAGTCAAGGCTCGCTTTACTTGCCCTTCCCACCTAACCAGGAGGCTCTGCACCCCTTTGTATTCATTAAACTAATAAAAAAAAAAATGAGTAAATAAATAACCTAAAACTTCTTTTACTAAATTTAATATCGAGATATATCGTCTACATCGATTGTATTGTTTATATCGATCGTTGTCTATGTCAATATCGACTTCCTCAGACAGTTATTATGTGATTAAATTTTTCTAAATATCTCAACCCTACCGCCTTCTAACGGGTCCATTTTTTGCAACAAATATTTATTTTCACGTAACTAATATGTGTTTTGAATATGAGCCAAATCGGACCAAAATATATTTTTTTCAAAATATCTCAACCCCCAGCGCCACCTAGCGGGTCCAAACTAATTCATAAACTTTCGCTAGCGTGCGCACAATAACTCACCAGTTTCATAGCAATCGGACGAATGATATAGGTACGCATACGTGACAAACAAATAAACATTAGAAGACGACTGTTGGAAGAGTACAATTTTTCAGTCTTTGTGGAAGAGTTTTATATTCCAATCTTTGTAACCTTTTTATTGGCGTATTTTTTGAGTTTTCTTGCATGTATGGGAGCAAGTTTTTTTTTATTTATACTAAATCTTGAACTTATTGTCAAAAGTTTACTAATAAAATGTTTATAAAAACTACAAGTATGCTAAATTTATTTTCAAAACAAAAATGTAAATAAATAAATTAGTTATATTAATCAATAAACAAATCGGAGAAAAAAAAACATTTAAATAGCCTACAAATGTACGCACGAACTGTATGGAAAATACAACTAATATGTAAACAAAGTTTAGAAACAACCGTTATCTATCTTTCTTCATCTAACACAAATAAAAAAGATTTCATTTCTATTAACATAAACACAGATTAACACGATATAAAACACACACATAACCAACAAAATATAAATTCTCAACATACTGCAGTAAAGTCACATGTATACTGCTCACTAAATCACATCTCCTGCAAAGAGATTATTAAATAAATCTGCTATAAACAGTTCTAGTTGTTCCTAACAGATGGCAGCATCAATCTAACTTAAAATAAACAAAGCAGTATTAATACTGGTTTGCGGTAAATTTAAAAACGTATATTTACCGAATTGCTCTCTGGTTGGTACCTCCTAGAAAAACGGTATATATACGTGATTGCTAATGAAAAGGTACGCGTACATATAAAACAAACTCATATATAACTTTAATAAAGCAAACAGTATTTTTTCTTTATTGAGTAGTAATTAAATTCATTTAATTAACGTAACAAAGTTAATAATTTAAGTATAATAAACTTACTGTAACAAGCTTAATAAAGAATCCTTTTCCAACTTTCCAAATTCATTTGTTAGAAATGAATCTGTTAAAAGACAATTATAATAAAATATTTACAGATTTAGAATTTAAGGTAATATGATGTTATATTTACTTGTATACCTGCTCATGTATTAACAAATATAGAATATGCGTATATAATATGTGTACTCTATATTTTTTTGTTTATGTTTACAGTTGCTGAAAAAAATTAATGAACATGAAGTTAGTTGGACATTAGGTGCCTCCATTGACGTTTTACAAAACGGTTTAGGAAATTAATTAATTTATTAATTAAAATGAGTAATTCTATTTATTATTTATTATAATTTTTTTTTCATTGTAATATATTATACTGCTTGTAATAATAAAAATAATAAAAACAATACAATCACATTTGATTTTCCATCCATAACAATCTCTTCCATTGTACTATAAATGCCATTTTTCCCAAAAAAAGGATGGTGCATGGGTGAAGTGTTGTGAGATCGCCAAATTGGTCTTCTCCTAACACTTCTTCCACTCTCCTCTCAATTCTGTACAGAATTCTAGTTAAGATTTTTGATGCGTGGCTAGTTAAGCTAATTGTTCTATATTCTTCACATTTATCTGCCCCTGCTTTCTTTGGTATCATGACTATAACACTTTTTTTGAAGTCTGACGGAACTTCCCCTTTTTCATAAATATTACACACCAGTTTGTATAATCTATCAATCGCCTCCTCACCTGTACTCTGCAGTAATTCTACAGATATTCCATCTATTCCAGGAGCCTTTCTGTCATTCAAATGTTTTAATGCTCTCTTAAATTCAGATTTCAGTATTGTTTCTCCCCTTTTATCCTCTTCAACTTCATCTTCTTCCTCTATAAAACCATTTTCTAATTTAGTTTCTCCATATAACTCTTCAATATATTCCACCCACCTATCGACTTTGGCTTTCATGTTATAAATCAGTGTACAATTTTTGTTTAACACACACACACACACACACATATATATATATATATATATATAAAAGCCAAATAAGTTAGGAAATTATCCATATTAATAGAAAACTTTCAATGCAATTCAAAAGGTCAACAATCAAACAAACAAAAGCAGAAACATTATACATAAATATAGTACAAACATATAGTACAACAAAATTTATGCTACATAGATGTATGTATTTATATATGTAGCATAAATTTTTTTATTTCATAAAAAATTATAAACCTGATAAGATATATATATTTTTTAAAATTATCTACATAAATATTATTATGCATTCACTCTTGTGTTTATGAGTGTATATAAAAAAAAAAAAACATTAATATTCAACATGACAAACCCAAATAATTTTTTTAAAATACCATCAAATTTTTACAATTATAACCGTGATGATTACTTACAAAAAAATTGTATTAAGAAAATTATTGTAATGCGATAAAAGTTGCAACTAAGGATTATTGTATAATTAAAGTTCTATGTTACATTAGCTTTAATATTTTCATATAATTAAAATTATTTTATGATAATTAGATTTTGAATGTGTTATGAATGAAGTTTTTTGGTTCAATAGATTTGTTGTTTTATTGCAATTAAACATAATTCTATCTCTTAGTATTTTAATTTTTATATGTATATCTAAACTTGCTGTTACAACTCTTGTAAATACTACATCTTTAAATTTTTATTTTTAATTCCTTGTCCTTTTGAGGTCAAGAAAACATTTTTTTTAAATCAACAAATAATTAATCACGCTCTATGAATCATGATACCTTGCTGTTGGTGAGGGGGCTTGAGTGCTCAGTGATACAGAGTAGCTGGGCCGAAGGTGCAACCATATCGGAGAGGTATCTGTTGAGAGCCCGACTAGAGAGCAGACTAAGCTGCTGCCCTCTTTAGGGCAGCAGCCCTATAGGGGGCCCTAAAGGGCGTGAGTCAGGACGACTTAAACGGCCATATCAACATCAGTCAGTCCTCTGAGTACTGCGCAACTGAACGCAATGAAAACTAAAGCTGCTTTTTTTCTAAGAAAATGTAGCTCTCTGCATTTTCATATAGCAATGATGGAGGCACCTTCCTTGGTAAAATATTCCAGAGGTAAACTACTCCCCCGTTCGGATCTCTGGTTGGGGACTACTAGGGAAGGGGTCACCAGAAAATTAAAAAATAACATTCTACGAGTCGGAGCGTGGAATGTTAGAAGTTTAAAAAAGTTTGGTAGGTTTGGAAATTTTAATTAGGGAAATAGATAGGATAAATGTAGATGTAGTAGGAATTAGTGAGGTTCGGTGGGAAAGGAAAATTACTTTTGGTCGGATAATTTTAGAGTAATTAACTAAGCTTCAAATAATGGGCAGGCAGGAGTAGGTTTTGTAATGAACAAGAAGATAGGGAAGAGAGTAAAGTATTTCAAATTGCATAGCGATAGAATCATTGTAATACGATAAAAACATAACCTAAACTGACAACGATTGTTAAAGTCTATATGCCTACAAGCGCCCATGATGATGATGAGGTAGAGTGTGTATATGAAGAGATTGATGAAGCAATTAAACACATAAAAGGAGATGAAAATTTAATAATAGTTGGAGAATGGAATGCAAGCATTGGAAAATGCAAGGAAGGATGAATATGGGCTGGGCAAAAGGAATAAAAGAGGGGACTGACTTAGAGAGTTTTGCACGAAGTATAATTTACTAATTGCCAACACCCAGTATAAAATCATAGTAGAAGAATCTAATCTTTTCTTCTCAGATACTCCTATCGTCCAAGTTTCACTTCCATATAAAGCGACACTCCAAACATACACTTTCAAAAATCTTTTCCTGACATTTAATATAATTTTTGATGTAAACAAATTATATTTGTTACTGAAGGCTGGTTTAGCTTGTGCTATTCGGCATTTTATATCGCTCCTGCTTCGTCCATCTTTAGTAATTCTACCTCCCGAATAACAAAATTCTTCTACCTCCATAATCTTTTCTCCTCCTATTTTCACATTCAGTGGTCCATCTTTGTTATTTCTACTACATTTCATTACTTTTGTTTTCTTCTTGTTTATTTTCATGCGATAGTTCTTGCGTAGGACTTCATCTATGCCGTTCATTGTTTCTTCTAAATCCTTTTTACTCTCGGCTAGAATTACTATATCATCAGCAAATCGTGGCATCTTTATCTTTTCACCTTGTACTGTTACTCCGATTCTAAATTGTTCTTTAACATCATTAACTGCTAGTTCCATGTAAAGATTAAAAAGTAACGGAGATAGTGAACATCCTTGTCGGACTCCCTTTCTTATTACGGCTTCTTTCTTATGTTCTTCAATTGTTACTGTTGCTGTTTAGTTCCTGTAAATGTTAGCAATTGTTCTTCTATCTCTGTATTTGAACCCTAATTTTTTTAAAATGCTGAACATTTTATTCCAGTCTACGTTATCGAATGCCTTTTCTAGGTCTATAAACACCAAGTATGTTGGTTGGTTTTTCTTTAATCTTCCTTCTACTGTTAATATGAGGCCTAAAATTGCTTCCTTTGTCCCTATACTTTTCCTGAAACCAAATTGGTCTTCTCCTAACACTTCCTCCACTATACTCTCAATTCTTCTGTATAGAATTCTAGTTAAGATTTTTGATGCATGACTAGTTAAACTAATTGTTCTGTATTCTTCACATTTATCTGCCCCTGCTTTCTTTGGTATCATTACTATAACACTTTTTTTGAAGTCTGATGGAAATTCCCCTTTTTCATAAATATTACACACCAGTTTGTATAATCTATCAATCACTTCCTCATCTGCACTGCGCTGTAATTCTACATGTATTCCGTCTATTCCAGGAGTCTTTCTGCCATTTAAATCTTTTAATGCTCTCTTAAATTCAGATCTCAGTATTGTTTCTCCCATTTCATCCTCCTCAACTTCCTCTTCTTCCTCTATAACACCATTTTCTAATTCATTTCCTCCGTTTAACTCTTCAATATATTCCACCCATCTATCGACTTTACCTTTCGTATTATATATTGGTGTACCATCTTTGTTTAACATATTATTAGATTTTAATTTATGTACCCCAAAATTTTCCTTAACTTTCCTGTATGCTCCATCTATTTTACCAATGTTCATTTCTCTTTCCACTTCTGAACACTTTTCTTTAATCCACTCTTCTTTCGCCAGTTTTCATTTCAGTTTCGCCGTTATTAATACAGAAATGAATGAAATAGCTATGACAAATCTTAAGATATTAATTTATCAAAAACGTTGACAACTGCCGGTTTTTGGTTGCATGGCTTAAACACATAACTTAATTAATAATATTTTAAATATAATATTTTTTAAAATTAAATTCAATGATTCTAACCATAGCCCGCATGCATATTGTATTTAATTGGTGCGGGTATGTCGGTACTAACTATACTAATATAAAATAAATTGCGATTTTACGATCGGCAGATAGCTATAGACTCACGGCTTACGCATCAGGTACCCGGGCGATCGCATTCTAGGCCTAATCATTTAATCATTTTCCTTTCTTTTTTCTGTTAATCCTCCGGTAATTATCGTTCAGATAATACTTCAAAGGATGATATGTATGAGTGTAAATTAAGTGTAGTCTTATAAATTCTCAGGTCGACCATTTCTGAGATTTGTGGTTAATTGAAACCCAACCACCAAAGAACACCGGTATTCACGATCTAGTATTCAAATCCGTGTAAAAATAACTGACTTTACTAGGACTTAAACGCTGGAACTCTCGTCTTCCAAATCAGCTGATTTGGGAAGACGCGTTCACCACTAGACCAACCCGATGGGTTTCGACGCCTAATCAGACCGGAGTTATCTTTTTACTTTCGAAATATTATTAATTTATTTAATTCCATCGCTCACCTATGATGTTATAGCATATCACTAGTTTAGATATGTTTTGGGGTGGTGGAGAGGTCAATTATTCAAAAACATTTTTTGCAAATATTATTATTTTTTAATTTTTAATAAATGTACCAAAGTAAAAAATAATTGTTAAATTGAACATATAATGAAATAATGTATATTGACACGTGTTGATAACACTATCTTATTTTACAGATGTGCAGAGAAAACACAAGGCAGAAATGTAAATAAATAATAACATACAACTTACATTACAGATTGAAATTTTCCATACAATATGAACAAATAAAAGAAAAATATTTTCTTGATTTCATCATACAAAAATCAATTATTAACAAAAAGCATTTTAAATCTACATATTTTTTGTTGTCTTTTTTTGTATTAGTTTTTTTTTGACTGGTTTGATGCAGCTCTCAAAGATTCACTATCTAGTACCATCGTTTCATTTCGGTATACCCCTACATCCTACATCCCTAAAAATTTGTTTTACATATTCCAAACGTTGCCTACCTGCACAAATTTTCCCTTCTTGTTATCCCTCCAATATTAAAACGACTATTCCAAGATGCCTTAATATGTAACCTGTAAGGCTATGTCTTCTTTTAACAATATTTTTCCAAATGCTTCTTTCTTCATCTATTTGCTGCAACACCTCTTCATTTGTAACTTTATCCACCCATCTGATTTATAACATTCTCCTACAGCACTGCATTTTAAAAGCTTCTAATCTTTTCTTCTCAGGTATTCCGATCGTCCAAGTTTCAGTTCCATATAAAGCGACACTACAAACATATATACTTTCAAAAATCTTTTCCTGACGTTTAAATTAATTTTTGATGTAAATATTTCTGACTGAAGGCTCGTTTCGCCTGTGCTATTCGGCATTTTATATCGCTCCTGTATCGTCCATCTTTAGTAATTCTACTTCCCAAATAACAAAATTCTTCTACCTATATTATATTAAACAATAAGCATTGGTGATGTAAGTAAGTATAATAACAATAGAAATACGGAATTTTATACCGATAAAATTTCAGTACTAAAAATGTATAAAACTGATTCTTTAATGTTTTTACTCGATATTCTGTTAAGACAATAAGATGAAAAAACTATACAAAATGCAATCTGATAATTCTTCACAATAATTAATTTAGACTGGATCGATAACACTTATTTATATTATTGTAAATCGATGTAATAACGCAGAATAAATATATTAAATAACTAAATAAATTAAAAATATTTTTAATTATCACATAATTGAAACTTGAAAGAGAAAAGTTACAGGACATAGATTTCGTTCGAAAGTTGGTGTGGATTGGAATTATGGAAATATAATGATGAAAATTTCTTAATTATTAATTTGTATTTTTATTTAATTACTAGCAGACCCGGCAATGATTCGCCATTGCTAGATTTGAGTATATGCATGTGTGTATAAATATATATATATATATAGATCAAATGAACACAATTGAAAGTTTGATAAAACATTAACAAAATGAATATTACGAAACTTCACAAAATAAAACCTTTCCCTTTTTCCCTTTTCCTCCTTTCCGACCCCCTTTTCCTTTCCTTTTCCAATTTATTTTTCCCATTTCAGAATTTTCTCTATTTTTCTTTTCTGATTTTTCCCTCTCTCCCTTTTTATCCACGCATAAATCGATCCAGTAGTAAGTTAGTCTATAGCGGACACACATATAGGAAACATTGAAATGGAATAGTAAGATATTTAGTATAGCGTGTGTTGCTTTTACAGCCAACGGATAGCGCTTTTTTAAAAAAAAAAAATGATTTTACCGTTCATAGGTGTGTCATCTTAGGTATATAAATAGTAGGTATATAAATATAAGGTATACAATATAAATAAATATAAGATATATAATATATGCGCGTACATTATATTACCCAGTCCAGAGTGAAATTCAGAGGTGAACTCTCTCAACCCTTCTACATAAAAACTGGATTGAGGCAAGGAGACGGCTTCTCACCACTCCTTTTTAACTGCGCCCTCGAATTTGTCATGAGAAAATGGTATGAAATAAATCCCAAAAATATAAAAATGGGAACTAAGAAAAACTCCATCACACTAAATTGCCTGTTGATTTGCAAATGACCTCGCTCTTTTAGCAAATAATATTCAAGAAGCCAAAACACAAATCATGAGCCTTCAAAACCTAGCATCAAAGATAGGGCTTCATATCTCTTTCGAAAAAACTGAACTAATGGCCATAGATCCTCTGGTAATAGAGCGCATTACAGTAAACAATCAGAAAATTAAAATAATAAAACAATTTAAATATCTAGGGGAAATAATAACTTATAATTTAAATAAAAAGTGACATGGCAAAACAGGACAAATAAAATGATTAAATCCCAAAAATTAACTCGGTCAACATATAACAAAAAATCCCTTTCTGCTAAAACAAAACTTAAACATTATAAAACTGTAGTACAGCCAGAAGTCACCTACGGAAGCGAGACCCTTTTCAAAATCACTTAGAAAAACCGAATTGATAAAATTCTGAAAATAAAGAGGAGAATTGTCAGAACGTGTATCGATAAAAAACACCAAAATCCAGCCGATGGTGGATTGTGCCAAATGAGGTGGTGTATCGAGAAATAGAGCTTGTTACTGATACTATGCGGAAAAAAAGAATCTCTTTCTTTGGTCATCTCATAAGGACACCGGAAACAAGACTGTCAAGAAATATCATTGAAAAGCTCTGGTTCCAAAAGCTAGAAGTAGGATGGATCAAAGAAATTAGAGAAGATATGAAAGAATTGGGAATTTCCCTGACCGACCTACAGAATAAAACTGGAAAAATTACAAAGCTAAAAGACAAAAGCATTGGATTTAAACAAAAGACAGACAAACGACAAAATACAACGAAGAGGATGTTTACGGATGAAGAAAAGAAAGCAAGATCTGAACGGATGAAGAAATACTGGGCAGCTCGGAAGAGTAAAATAACACGCTTTTCTCAGAAAAGATCTAACTAAAATTGACTTAAGTGGTCCCATGTTGGCCGTAAAAGCATAATAATAATAATAATATGCGCGTATTCACATGCAACGTAATTTAGTCTTTTGCCGTGATCTGTAGGTTTCAATACTTGAAAATTTCACAGCAGTCGGTGAATAACTTTCGGAAATTTTGAACAAACGAACATTTACATTTTTATTTATATAGATTTTATAGAAACGGATATTACAATAACTACAAAAATTTATAAAAGGTGTTGAAAATGAACTCCATCAACATCAATATAACAGTACATACGTTTCAATTTTCGCGGTCTGTTGCGATACACAACTTGTTTTACTGCTTCTCATAGGAAGTAATCTGATGAGTCAGATAGAGCAATCGTGCAGGCCATAAATCCCTCGAAATTATTCATTCACCGTAGACATTTCGTAAAAAAAGTCATTTACCTGTTAACTACATGCGCTGAGGCACCATCTGTTGTTAACCAACCGTCATCGATTGAAACTTCCGTTAACTGACTAATGCAATTTGTAAAACAACACAATAACAATCATTTTAATTTGAAATTTCAAAAAGAAATTGGATCCACAATGAGCGTTGAACTCACACCGACGCAAAAATAATTTTTCGATTGTGTAAAGAACGTGTAATCTATGAGGGTTTGTCGTCGATCACAGTCGTGTATTTTGTGAATTAATATACCATTCTAGATGAAACCACGCTTTATTTGTAAAAAAATAACCTTATGTCTAGGATAGCTACGGAATTTTGATGAATAACATGTTTAAACCATTCAGAATAATTTAGTCTTTTGGTGTGATCTTAGGTTTAAATACTTGAACACAAATTATTGTATAGGGCAAACGTTTCAGTTTTATCAGCTTTTTTTCTGGTAGCAAATCCGATATTTTTCTGGTATGCTAACTTAGGCATTGGATTCGATGGACTTTCGGTCATAGCTCCGAAATATCAAGCAGCTTCTGATCGTTTAAATTAGATGGTCTTCTACTTCGATCAGCGTTTTTAACAGAGCCTGTTGCCCGAAGAGTAAAAATAAGAGTTCATTCAACAAATTTTTTGAAAGAGTTTGAAGAGCATTGCGATGATGTACAGGAATGCTTGAAAATTTACAGAAAACTTCTGCTTCACTAAATCAGTATATTTATCACGAAACATAAGTTTAACGAGAAAAATGTGTTCCTGTACCGTAAGAGACATCAATTTTCTCTCAAGTACTGATTTGGATGAACGAAAGAATACGAAACTAAACGATGCATTCAATCACAATTCAACAACTAAGGTTTTGATTTATTACTAAGCAATTACCAAAAAACCCACAGGGCAACCAATCTAACGCCGAAAGAACATAATACACTAGATAATTCTAAAACATACTGCACATCGACTTTCCGAACGCGTTGTAGAAGCGAGTTGATTTCCTTAAATTATATTAAAAATGTGATAGCTTGAAACAATTCCTAAAGTTGAACAGATTACACTGTTATATGTTGTTTACATATTTATTACTAGATCCGAGACGAACGATTTTTTTAATCCACAAGTGGAATACAGTCATTCGATTGATCCAATGTGAGTGAAAAATCGATTAAAATATATTTTTCGTCAAGAAAACAGTACAGTGTACAGTTAAAAATAACCGGAAATGCTTTGATTTTAATCATGAATATTGATTTGTCTAGTATAAAAAAATTAACTCTTAATTATCGTATTTATTCGAGTACCCCCCGCACTTTTTTTATTGGAATTGGAGAGAAAAATAAGGGTGCGGGGCTTACTTGAAAAATAGCCTTTAGCCAGGATAATTTATGTAAAGTAAACGTTTTCTTGGAGTAACTAAACTCAATCACATAAATATAGTTACATTAGGCTTTCGTTTATCAATACCGGATGTCGCTTATACAGAATACATCCTTAATTATTAACATCCTGTTCATATTATCGATAGGAACGAAGTTACGGTATTTTTATAAAATTGATTCGTTCTGTATAGGCTGCATCCAGTTCTAATGACACTACAGTTACAGTATCAGTTACCCATCGTCGTCTTGTCTATTCGCCATAGTCGTTGTACTGTTTGTATATGTGGACGGTTATGTGCATTTTATCTGTTTACATTATCTTGTAAAGTTTAATACGGTGATTTATTTTAATTACGGAATTAAAACGAGTACAAAAGGACAGCGTCTACGACCTTTTACAGTAAATGAAAAACTGTGCGTTATAGAAGTGGCTGAAAAAATTGAAAATCGGGCGGCAGGAAGAAAATTTGACGTATATGAAAGCCGCATTCGAGACTGGCGTAAGAAGAAACAACTTCTAGTGAAAGGAACTGGTAATAAAAGGGCTTTTCGTGGCTTAAAACCAAAATACACAGACACAGAAAAAAAATTTTACGTCTTTGTTATGGAAAAGGAAATGCGGTTATGCTGTCACGACAGAAATGTGTCAATCATATGCTCGTAAAATCGCTAAATCGTTGAATAAAGATGATTTTAATAATGATTGGATTGTTAACACGATTTTTTACACGAAATGATTTGTCAACAAGACGAAATACGACCGTTTCTCGACGACTTCCAGACGTTTATGAACAAAAAATATTACATTTTCACAAATACATAATAAATCTTAGAAACAATAAAGGCTATTTGCCGTCTAAAATAGGAAACGCTGATCAAACCCCCGTATATTTTTAAATACCATTTGACAAAACCGTAAAAAAAAAGGTGAATAAAATATTACGATTCGCACTGGTGGTAATGAAAAACAAAGGTGTAGTGTTATGCTTTGCATTATATCTGATGGATCAAAATTACCTCTGTACATCGTTTTTAAAAGAAAAACTCTTCCTACCATCAGGTATTTGGAGTTATTATCAGAGCGCAGGAATCAGTTTGGATGGACGAAACCTTAATTTTAGATTGGATCAGGTGGTTGTGGTAAAAGCGATCAGGAGATTTACTTAATAAAAAAAATACCGGTATGCTAGTAATGTATAGTTATCGGGGCCATACGACCGATAAAGTGAAAGACATTTTAAAAAAGGCTATGACAGACCAAGTAATAATTCCAGGCGGATTGACATTTATATTGCAAGGGCGAGATGTCTGCATTAATAAACCGTTCAAATTTGCATTAAAACAACTGTACAGTAAATGGATGGCTGATGAAAATTTCATTCTCACGCCTACAGGAGGAATCAAACGCCCAAATTTGTGTTTGGATAAAAGATGCTTGGGAAGGTATTTCTACGGAATTAGTAAGGAAAAGTTTAAAAAAATGCGGAATATCTAATGAACTTGATGGTAGTGAAGACGATAACTTTTGGCAGAGCGACGTGGAGACTACCGGTAACTCTTCTACAGACATTGACAGTGACAGTGATTAATTGAAAATAAAATTCCTTATTGAAAAGCGTATTGAAATGATTCTTTTCAACATGATACTTTCTTTTCGTTTTACTGGCCTACTGATTCTGAACTAAACTAGTACTTACGGTAATTAATTATTAATGTAATATTAATATTGTAATTTAAATGAACGAATTAAATGCTTTACTTTCTGAATATTTTCGTATTTTTTTATCATATCTGTTGCACTTTAAAATACCGGTATATACTCGATTTTTTTTTTGGGGGGGATTTTCGGTCCGGAAAATCTAGGTGCGGGGCTTATTCGTTGGCGAGGGGTACTCGAATAAATACGGTATTTTTCATATTTAAAAGAACGCACACGTGTTCTTCTGTTATCTGTACAAAGACTAGAATGGAAAATTCGAAACGATATGTATAATCTGAAATTCATTTGTATTAAATGGCAGTTTGAATATTATTATTTCTTCTTTTTCTGGAACCAACAGATTACATGGTATTAGGATTGTAGGAATTATATTCAGAAGTAAGATTAATTACATGCTTTGCTTTTACACATTAAATAAACATCTCTCACTACGAAAAATTGTATCACTTGCCTAATTGCGTTACGTACTTAAGTACCTATGTTAGAGTGTTTGAAGGTTAACATGATTAATTGGATAAACCATTTTTGATAAAATTTTTATTTTCACCGGAAAAGTTATAAACTGTATTGAAAAAACGAGTTAACCAGCTATTAACCACTGAATTTTTAAAAACCTGTAAGGTTTTTTTTTTGTAAAAAATTCATCTTCTAACAGTATTATTATACAGTTTTTTTTTGATCTACGGGTCTACCCGTTAGGAATTGCTTCAAATGGTGAGATGAATGATTTGTAGGGAATGTAAAAATACAATGCTTGACCGGGATTCGAACCCAGGACCTTCTGATGAAAGGCCGAGACCGCTACCACTCGCATCACGAAGGTCGGTTAATTCTTAACAGTATTTAATCTAGAATAACAGTTTAGTTAGAGAAATTCAAAAAGATGTTGAACGAGAAATTGAATTAAAATATTTTAATAAATTATAAAATAAAAAAAATAAAAAGAAAAGTAGGTAATAAAAAATTATATTTTATTTTTAATATGTTTTTATCGATTTTATTGTCACAATATGAAAAAATAAAGTATGCAAAATAATATGTTGCTTTGAATTTAATTGAGATATTTACATTTGGATTGATAGTTAACTAAGTCGTAAACAATCTGTGTACATAAATTACTCATGTAATTGCATAATGGATTTTTCCTTTGCTTAATAAGATAATTAAATAATTATTTCTCAATAACATTATTCACATGTTTTTAATTAATAAAACACTTGCGCACGCGCGCACACCACGCACACACAATAGCTTAAAACAGCTCAAAGAATTAATAAGTACACGCTATATGATTCTATATTAACTATATTATTTAATATTAAAAATTTCTGCACCATAATCATTAACATAAAAATAATTACCAAAAACAACTTCTAACCATTAAAACACGTATTCTTATTAGATACTTAGAAGTGTGTTCATATATATATATATATATATATATATGAGATGAAATATATATATATATATATATATATATATATATATATAATAGTAGAGGTTTACCAGTTGAAACAAACATTAATGAATTTAATTAATGAACTGTGAAGTCAGTCTCTATCGCTGTGTGAGCTAGGTTTGAACTGAATGATTCGAATCAATCGAATGAAGTATTAAAAAAGAAATAGAATTAAATTTACGTTAAATAGAATAAAATTAAATAAATTTAAGAAAATTCTGTTTAACTATAATGGGCTTCCCGTCGGGATTGCGTGTCTAGCTAGAGTGGTGAAGTATTCGAACACCACATGGGAGGTTAGATCAATCACCACCATCAAGTGGTAACAAACGGAGCGTCCCTGGGGCGCTGTTTTGAGAGGTGTAATTGGGTGTTCTTATAATATCTCTGGAAATAATCGTTCGATTTTCAAAATTCAAACGGGGTATTTGTTAGTTGGTTAAAGGATAACTTTTGCACGCATCATGTACACTTTCAATCTAGCAGATCATGGTTTTTGCAGATCTGTGGGGGTGGGAATACCAGGTGGCAACAAAGAAGCTTGGAAGGCCTGTTCTCACGGCAATACAGGCGAACGAGCAAATTAACATAATTTTCCCGGAAGGTGACCGGAATGTTGTAGAACATATTGAATGCGGTCGTTGACACGATTCACTCCGGACGAAGTGGCCCAGGTAATTGAAAAACTGCGTGATAAAAAGAGTCCGGGTCCTGATGGCATTCCGGCGACCGTTCTTAAGATTCTTATGGAGGAGGTACCTTGGGAAATGGCAGACGTCGCCTGTTTCGGGCTATAGAATAAGTCTTTTCCAAGATATTGGAAGGAATCCCGGGTTGTTTTCCTCCCGAATAAACCTGGTGGCACGGATGAGATGACCTACCGGCCCATTTGTCTCATCAACAACATGGGCAAGGCGGTGGAGAGGCTCGTAGCCGGCAGATTGATGGGGGAGGTTGAGGATGGACTCCATACTAATCAATATGGCTTCAGGCGAGGGGGTTCCACTTTACAAGCGCTCAGACGGGTAGTCTCCTAGGCAGGAAGAGTACGTAGTGGGACATGGTGAACGCGGCAGATTCTCCTCATGATTTCATTGGCCATTCGTAACGCGTTCGGCTCAGTAGAGTGGGAAACCATCATGGCGGATCTCACAGCTAAAGGGGTCAGTGGTTACATCAGAAGGCAGATCGGAGAATATTTGTATGACAGGCAAATGAGGATTGAAACTCTGGATGGTCCGATTAACTGTAATCTTGGCCGGGGAGTTCCGCAGGGATCAGTGTTAGGCCCCTTCCTCTGGATTCTTGTTTATGACGGTGTTTTGAGGCTTCCCATGTCAACGAAAACTGAACTAACTGCTTATGCCGACGATCTCTGCGTTCTTGTAAGCGGAACTACGGATGAAGAAGAGGAGGCAAAAGGAAATGAAGCCCTACAAACGGTTTATACATGGTTGAGTAATCATGGTATGGATCTTATTCGTACATAAATGCGAATACATCATGTTTTCTGGTCGGCGTCCGATAAGGGACCTTCAGGGGGTTTATAGGAGTTTTCTCCTTGATGTCATCCAAGGATATTGTACAGTCCCGTATGAGGCGACTTGCGTCCTGGCGTCGGTTCCTCCGATCGAACTGTTGTCCCTGGAACGCACGTTCGGTTTTGACGGTGTGGATAGGACTGAGGCCTGATATAATCGGTAGAAAGTGGAAGGAGAGGTGGCGGTCAGGAGACCGATCAGGATGGATCAAACGAATTGTCACGGATCTTGACCTTTGGCTTAACAGGCGCATGGTAGTGATTCAAAAAGAATGTAACAAATTTTCAGGATATGTTATATTAGTGAGAATAAAAAATCCTTCTCCTCCTTTCCGGCCTTTTCCCCATCCTTCTCCCGTTTATTTTTCCCTCATTTCCTTTTCCCCACCCTCTTTCCGCTCTTTGCCCTTTTATTTTTTCTCCTTTCCCCTTTCCATTTACTTTTCCCCGTTTTACCTTCTTCATTTTTAACTTTTTCAATTTTTCCCCCTTTCCCTTTTTCTTTTTTCCTTTCTCCGTTTTTTACCGTAAATCGGTCCAGTAGTTTTTTAGTCTATAACGGATAAACATTGAAATGGAATCGTAAAATATTTAGTATAGCGTGTGTTGTTTTACTTTCAACAGATAGCGGGGTTTAAAAAAAAAAAGCATGATTTTACTTTTTTCAGAAGTATTAGATTAGGTATATAAATAGTAGGTATATAAAAACACGCGCGTATTCGAATGCAACGTTGTGTCAAAATTTCAAACCAATTGGTGATGAACTTTCGCAGATTTAAGTTTTTGAACAAACGAACATTTATATTTTTATTTATGTAGATGAAGAACTTATTACTTAATTCTTTAAAATTATCTTCGTTAAAATCAACTATTGTAATATTCTATTTATTGAATTAATAATATCTATATTAACAAAGTACTGATCATTAATTTAACTTAAAATATCATCTTGTTTATAAATATTTATCACGATGAATGGTTAATGCTATTTAATAGCAGCAGTTTATACTTTATATCGGATCGTAGTTTAGTTTGTGCTACAATTAGAAAAATTAAAAGATTATAAAAACAAAAAAATATATAAAACATCTGTTTTTTTTTTTTTTTAGATTTTGCAACGAAGAGAAAATGGTTCACATTAAATTGAAGTTAATAATACTGAAAAACAGAAAGTTGTTTACTTTAATGAATATTACAATAATTTAAATAGTAATAAAGAAAATGTTTAATCACGTAACAAAAAATCTAAGGAACGGAACAATTATTACTTTTCTGTAATCATAGTTCTAGAAGAGCGATCTCAGAACGATTTTAATCACGTACTCCAAAGACAAAAATAATTATTAATTTTTTTTTTGTCTTCAATCATTTGACTGGTTTGATGCAGCTCTCCAAGATTCCCTATCTAGTGCTAGTCGTTTCATTTCAGTATACCCTCTACATCCTACATCCCCAACAAATTGTTTTACATACTCCAAACATGGCCTGCCTACACAATTTTTCCCTTCTACCTGTCCTTCCAATATTAAAGCGACTATTCCAGGATGCCTTAGTATGTGGCCTATAAGTCTGTCTCTTCTTTTAACTATATTTTTCCAAATGCTACTTTCTTCATCTATTTGCCGCAATACTTCTTCATTTGTCACTTTATCCACCCATCTGATTTTTAATATTCTCCTATAGCACCGCATTTCAAAAGCTTCCAATCTTTTCTTCTCAGATACTCCGATTGTCCAAGTTTCACTTCCATATAAAGCGACACTCCAAACATACACTTTCAAAAATCTTTTCCTGACATTTAAATTCATTTTTGATGTAAACAAATTATATTTCTTACTGAAGGCTCGTTTAGCTTGTGCTATTCGGCATTTTATATCGCTCCTGCTTCGTCCATCTTTAGTAATTTTACTTCCCAAATAACAAAATTCTTCTACCTCCGTAATATTTTCTCCTCCTATTTTCACATTCAGTGGTCCATCTTTGTTATTTCTCCTACATTTCATTACTTTTGTTTTGTTCTTGTTTATTTTCATGCGATAGTTTTTGCGTAGGACTTCATCTATGCCGTTCATTGTTTCTTCTAAATCCTTTTTACTCTCGGCTAGAATTACTATGTCATCAGCAAATCGTAGCATCTTTATCTTTTCACTTTGTACTGTTACTCCGAATCTAAATTGTTCTTTAACATCATTAACTGCTAGTTCCATGTAAAGATTAAAAAGTAACGGCGATAGGGAACATCCTTGTCGGACTCCCTTTCTTATTAGGGCTTCTTTCTTATGTTCTTCAATTGTTATTGTTGCTGTTTGGTTCCTGTACATGTTATATATATATGTGTGTGTAGTCAAGAATTCAATTATTTATTTTAAACAATATACATACATTAAAATTATATTTCAAATTTTTATTTTGCATTGGAATTAAATATGAGCAATTGATTAAACTTGTTTAGTTACATCGGAAAATCTGGTTTGATGCCTTCTCTGTTACTGAAATTTGAAAATCTGGTTTTAATTCTAATTTATTTCTGTATTTGGATTTAATTGTGGTTATTGCAGAAAATGCTACTTTACACACGTATGCAGAATCAAAAAGTAAGAACGTATTCGTCGCTTTGCTTACAAAATCTGGATATTCGGCTTGCAATCCCATCCACCAATTATGAAGAAATTTTCCTTTAGAATTCAAACTGTAATTTTTTTCTTTCTCTCGTGTCGATTAACTGTACTTTAACTGCAATCGAAAGTTAATTATTTGTACGTTTTCAGTAAACGGATTCATGACTCGTTGAAACTCTGGTTTAATACTAGGAAGAACAATAAATAGGTTACAAAATATCGTCTTCAAAACGTGAAACCAGACCCTAACGTCTAAGGAGCTGAACATCATAAATATGTCGGCTGTAAAACGCATGCGAACGAAGATAGCGGTTTCTTGTGGAACGTGTTCTGAGGTATCTTCCCTCCAGGACAGAGTCCTTCGCTTTCACCAAGTCTTCGGACGCATGTGCTTTAAAGTCGGTGCATTTATGATGTTCAGCTCCCCAGACGCTAGTTAAACAAAACACGGTGACAGATGAGAGAACCTCGCACTTAGGTGACACAGGATCGTTATTCGCAAGCGATTGTGAGCTCCTTATTTGGCGTACCCCCTAGTATCACTGTGGGTAACCCGTAGGGGTACGCTGAATTAAACTTATTTAACTCACTTTTCAAATCATTTTGATAACTTGCGTATCAAAAGGAATATCTCTGTATAGGTCTTATAAGCTACCCAACTACTTAACTTACTCTGAACCGAATTCATGTATCTCACCCGGTTGATTATGGTTCTACTACTTGCCGTGGTTTTATAGGTTTATTAAGGGGAGCATTAATGTGTTCGATGATATATTTTTGTAGATGACGTCAATTTTCTTGTACAACTTACCGTTTTGGAGCTGTAGCTTGTGAAAGTGTGAAAATGTTGTGAATTGGGCACGTGTTCGAAACCGGTCTAGTCGCTGAACAATGCCGATCTCCCCGAATACAGTTACAATTGGACCGCTGCGTTGCCATTGTACCGCTATAACTCTGGAATACTAAGTCGTACAAGAAAATTGTTTGAATAAAAGTTGCCTGGTTTTTTGAGATTAACAACTTTTCCAAATGCAATACAGACGAAAAACAATTTTTTCCGGTGAAAAAACCGAAAAAACACGTTTTTCATAACTTCAGCACCACTTAGTATTTCAATTTTAAATTATACGGCATAACTTTAAAGACATTAATTATAGAGGAGAATGTCCTCTACATCTTTTGTTTGAAATACTTTTCTCTAAAATGCATAGATTCAGAGAAAAACGCATTTAAAAAAAATTTTGAGTTTTTCAAAAATCTATGGGTGGGGGATATTAAAAATCTGGAGTTAAGCTTCCCTCATCACCCCTAACATATGGAAAAAATATCAATCGGTAGGTAAGGATTTTCAAATAAAAATACAAATTGACTGTACTAGTACGGTTGTTTGCAGTTCCCAGAACAAAGGGGAAGAGCGTAGCATAAACAGTAGACATCAATCTTGTGGTTGTATGGCTTGGATATTATATACTGTTATAAAGCTATAAACAAATATATTTTGGCCTAAAAACTAATCAGTAAACTAATCAGACGATTAGTCTGCAAAATATTTCATAAAATACAGAGTGATTTTTTAGTCTTGTTACCTAATTGCTAATGTCTGTCTGGTAATATTTTTAGTAGCGCTACTCAACCGGTATAGGTACGGCAGTGTGAGTTGATTCTCCTGGAGCTGTGTAACCTTTTGTGCCGTTTCCGGTAGTTACGAACAGAATGTTTTTTACCATAGAACAACGAGTTTTCATTTTTGAACAATATTTTGCTACCAAATCGTACGCAAGTGTAAAAGAATCATTTAAAATTAAATTTATTGGTGTTCCACCGCCATAAAAAATGTCAACTTCTAGGTTAGCAAACCGATTTCGAGAGACAGGTAGTGTTTGCAACAGAAAACGTAGCGGTCGACCTACTCGCTTGACAGATGACGTTTTATAGAATGCTGATGTCAAGATTGCTCAATTCTCCACGGAAAAGTTTACGAAAACTTTCCACGCAAGTCAGTTTGTCATATTCGAGTGTTCAGAAAGCCGCTAAAAAATTGAAATTGTATCCGTATCGCGTACGATTAGTCCAAGAGCTTCAGCCTCCAAATCTAAAGAAGCGATTGCAATATTGCCGTCGGTTTAGGTCTCTCGTAAACCATAACGGAATCGAATTTTTAAACACAGTGTTCTTTAGTAGTGAAGCTTAGATCCATCTCGATGGTTATGTGAAAAATCAAAACTGTCGAATTTGGGCGGTTGAAAATCCTAACGCTGTACAAGGCAAATCTTTGCATCCTGAAAAAATTGGTGTGTGGTGTGCGATATCTCGTCATCTTATAGTCGGACCCGTATTCTTTGAACAGACAGTAAATGGTGAAGTATACAGGAATATTGTGCGCTAATTTGTTCCCTCCTGGAACCTCAAGAACGGTATTGCTGGTTTCAGCAAGACGGCGCTACATGCCACACGTCTCGAGAAACCATGGATTTTCTGCAAGAGTTCTTTGATGATAGAATGATAAGCAAGGGTTTATGGCCTCCAAGATCTCCAGACCTCACATCTCCTGACTACTTTTTGTGGGGCTATATTAAGGCCGAGGTCTTCAAAAACAATTTAAATCGTTGTTACAATATTAGCAATGCGACTCTTAAAAAGGTTTCTGCTAATATGCTGAAAAGAGTTCGTGCGTGTATAACCACAAGGGGTGGACATTTTGGGCATATTCTTTAAAAATTATGTAAGTAATAGCTTTTTATTAAATTTCTTTTGTAACTAACAAATACATTTTTTTATTCCACCTAAATTTCCCTTTCTTAAATTACATTTAATATTGGGTAACAGGACTAAGAAAATACTCTGTATTTATTTTAGTATCTAATAAAGAAATAAATAAATAAATTACTAATTTAATAATATATAAATTCAGGATTAAATAAGTAACTAATAAATATAAGACGTGAATTTGTTTATCGTTTGAAATAAACAATATGTGAACCGTATACATATTGTCTAATCAAATAGTATTATACCCCCGTCCTCGTTAGGCAGCAAGATATACACAGCTACGCTGTTCATCACATATGTGCCAATACGAAAAGCTATACGTGTGTTGGCGTAGTTGTAATTTAAAATCTTTGATTTTAATAATTGATTTTTATAAAATTTTGTAGACTCATGTAGAGCGGCTACTTTTTTGGTAAACGTTTGGGATTAATAATATCTTCAAGGGGTGGGTGGTAAATAATTTTTGGTGACAAATTTCTCTAAATCTTGCCAATATAACCCTATTTTATATTAAGCTGAGAAAAATGGATATATTCTGCGTATCTTACCATTTTAAAGAAATTTTTCCCTACATTCCACCTTCTCCAAAAATAAAAATTTTAGTTTTTGTATATTTTTAGCCGATTTTTGTAATATCTTCCTAAGAGTAATAGTAGTGTAAGTGACACCAACCCCCCCTAAAAAAGAAAATTCCTTGGGGTGTTGTGGGTGGGTATGAAAATTTAAAAATATCGATTTTTAATTTACAATTTATATTACAATAAAATTTCTTCATAATTTATCCATCCTAAAAAAAAAAATATTAGGTAACATTTTATTGGTTGTAGATTTTTCAGGAGAGTTTATCAATGTTTTACATTTAACGTAATTAATAAAGAAAAACCATTAAATTTTCTTGGAAAATGATTTTTGAGGAAGGAGAGTAGAAAAATATAAAACAAACAGATTATTAAAATTTTAACCTTTTTTTGTTGGTTTATTTAAACTTATAATTATAACTTTACCTTAAATCTTTATCATAAATTACCCTCATCACAAAAAATAAATTTTAGGTAACTTATTTCATGTATAATATTTTTTCCACAATGTAATAACCAATGCTAGGAAAGAATAAAAAAATTTCTTTCCAAGCACTTTGATACTGCAATTTTATTTTTTTTATGTATAGTTTTTAATAGAATGTTGGGAAATTTGCTTTTATTATATATGGAAAATCATATCCTTTAAATCAGTAATTATCAAACTTATTTCTTTTACCGCCCCCGTTGAAAATCAATTATTTTTCAGCGCCCCCCATTTTTTATACACCCCTAAAACTTCTTTTTTTTTTTTTTTTGTCTTCAGTCATTTGACTGGTTTGATGCAGCTCTCCAAGATTCGCTAACTAGTGCTAGTCGTTTCATTTCAGTATACCCTCTACATCCTACATCCCCATCAATTTGTTTTACATACTCCAAACGTGGCCTGCCTACACAATTTTTCCCTTCTACCTGTCCTTCCAATATTAAAGCGACTATTCCAGGATGCCTTAATATGTGGCCTATAAGTCTGTCTCTTCTTTTAACTATATTTTTCCAAATGCTTCTTTCTTCATCTATTTGCCGCAATACCTCTTCATTTGTCACTTTATCCACCCATCTGATTTTTAACATTCTCCTATAGCACCACATTTCAAAAGCTTCTAATCTTTTCTTCTCAGATACTCCGATTGTCCAAGTTTCACTTCCATATAAAGCGACACTCCAAACATACACTTTCAAAAATCTTTTCCTGACATTTAAATTAATTTTTGATGTAAACAAATTATATTTCTTACTGAAGGCTCGTTTAGCTTGTGCTATTCGGCATTTTATATCGCTCCTGCTTCGTCCATCTTTAGTAATTTTACTTCCCAAATAACAAAATTCTTCTACCTCCATAATCTTTTCTCCTCCTATTTTCACATTCAGCGGTCTATCTTTGTTATTTCTACTACATTTCATTACTTTTGTTTTGTTCTTGTTTATTTTCATGCGATAGTTCTTGCGTAGGACTTCATCTATGCCGTTCATTGTTTCTTCTAAGTCCTTTTTACTCTCGGCTAGAATTACTATATCATCAGCAAATCGTGGCATCTTTATCTTTTCACCTTGTACTGTTACTCCGATTTAAATTGTTCTTTAACATCATTAACTGCTAGTTCCATGTAAAGATTAAAAAGTAACGGAGATAGGGAACATCCTTGTCGGACTCCCTTTCTTATTAGGGCTTCTTTCTTATGTTCTTCAATTGTTATTGTTGCTGTTTGGTTCCTGTACATGTTAGCAATTGTTCTTCTATCTCTGTATTTGAATCCTAATTTTTTTTAAATGCTGAACATTTTATTCCAGTCTACGTTATCGAAAGCCTTTTCTAGGTCTATAAACGCCAAGTATGTTGGTTTGTTTTTCTTTAATCTTCCTTCTACTATTAATCTGAGGCCTAAAATTGCTTCCCTTGTCCCTATACTTTTCCTGAAACCAAATTGGTCTTCTCCTAACACTTCTTCCACTCTCCTCTCAATTCTTCTGTATAAAATTCTAGTTAAGATTTTTGATGCATGACTAGTTAAAAACATAACCTAAAACTTAAAAACCACAATTTCATTACTTTAATTAATTTAGTTATATTAGTCGGTTCTGATGTTTAAACTTACATTCTAAACTAGAAATTTTTACCAATGAGAGCAAATAAAACCCAACTTTATAATATTAATAATATATTTTAATCAAATTAAAAGAAACAATATAAATATGTAATCGGTTTTCGTTTTTATACTAATCTAATGAGATGGATGGATTTGATGATATTTAATAAGTTTGTTGATATCAGGTTCGATTTTACTCAAAAACAGTCGTAAGTCGCCGCGTTTGGTAACTTGCAAATGATTTCTCTTTTTAGTAAGCAGCGTTGTCACAGCGCTAAATCCACGTTCACACAAATATGACGATGGGAATGGTATCAAAAATCGTTCAACGATAGACTACAATCCAGGGTACAACTGCGGAATTGACTTTTGTAGCCAAAATTGTTGGTAGTCATTTTTGTATTTGATTTTTATTTCCTCGTTCGTTGTCAGTTCTATAAGTTCTTCTTCCAACCGGGTTGATATTGCTATGTTGACATTTTGAAAAAGGATCTAACACCCGGTTTGGTATTTCCAGTTTCAAAATTTCCTGGAATCTTTCGATGAAATCACTGTGAAGATTTTCCAAATGTAGACGAACAAGTCGTCGTTGTTGCAGGATACTGATAAATTGGGAAAATTATGGAACTCACGTCTGCCGATATTCTTCTTGTGTAAGAGCAGCTCGGCTACGAAAGCAGCGACGACATTTTTTGTTTTTATTAAGTTCAAGTCATCGTCTTGAAGTTGGAGATTCATATCATTAAGCGATGTATAAAGGTCTGTCAGGTATGCGATATCATTCTTTGATGTGATGAGGTTTTCGCGCGATTCTGTGTCTTTGTTTTCCAAGAACTCTATGACAGAGTCAAACAGATTGTAAAAACGAGTCGGACAATTTCCTTTTGATAGCCGACGCACTTCTGTGTGAAAGATCAATCTGTTGAAATCTTCATCATTATCAACAAAAAGCTGATTAAATAATCTGTCATTTAAAGAGTTGTTTTGGATTTTATTGACCGCTCTGATGACATGTTGCAATGATTGAAATAGTCGTTCACTTAAATTTCTAGCAACTAAATCCTGTCGATGTATAAAGCAATGTACAGCAAGCACATCAGGAATTTTGTTTTTTAAGTACGATATGAAGCCTTTTTGACACCCCGTCATAGCTGGAGCACCATCTGTAGCAGCTGATATAATATTCATCAACGGAATTCCTTTTTCATCACAAAACTTTTCCAGTGTTTTAAATACGGTTTCTCCTTTCGTGTCTGTCTCTAAATTTCTAGCAAATAAAAGTTCTCGACATATTTTTTCATCTTTAATAAATCTCACGTAAGACAACAACAATGCTTCATTAGTCGGTAAAGTGGACTCGTCCAACCGAATTGAAAATTTACTAGTCTTCAGATGATTGTACAATGACTTTTCAATGTTTTCAGCCGTTTCATCAATTCGTCTTTGGACAGAACTATTGCTCAAAGGAATTTTTCGAATTATATCTGCCGCCGGTTTATGGGGCACAGTAGTTATAACTTCTTTTATCGCCGGCAAAATTAACGTTTCTCCGATGGTGTGTGGTTTACCTGTTTGAGCAATTAACAAAGAGATATTGTATGAAACTCGAAGTCCGTCATCGTCTTGCTTAGCAGCCATCGAAAAAAGTTTCGATACACTTGGCTGAGCATTATGCTTCTTTTCCAGATCTTGAAAATAGGCTACATTTTTGTCCTTCTTATCCGGATACATTTTATTCAAATGATCTTGAAGTCTTGAAGGCTTCATCGCTTCGTTTGTAAATGTTTTTGAACAAAGAAGGCGCAAAGGCAAAGATGAGTTTGTCGAATTTTCTATGAATCCATATTTAATATATTCTACACTGTATTGCCGTTTCTTCTCTTTTTTGCTTCCGACATGGATTTGTTTTCAAAAATATGTAAATAAAGTGTTGAACTTAAATACTTGTTTAAAGATAGCGCGCGAAACCGCAAATGAAAATATAAGAAAAATTACGAGCTTTTATATAGGATTTAAATACAGCAAGTAACGACAGGAATAAGACAAACACGCACAAACTCGTTTATCTCTTTCGACGTACAATCGTACTGAGCAAGTATCGATAAACCAGCCGATTTCTACCGGATTGCACCAAAATACATTGATATTTTATTGTACTAATTTATTACAACGAAACTATTTTTGTTGAATATCTTTCTCATTTATATAAGATAAGATTCACATTATAAGATAATTAAAATTTTACATTTCGACTAGTAAATAATACTACTAACAATAATAACTTATTTAACTACGGAAAATAAATTAATATCATTTCGTATTATAGATAAATACGGGTAATTTTTCATAGAATTTTAGTTTATAATTTAGAACTGGTTCAAATAAAAACCGCCGGCTAAGCCAGCGTTTTTATTATTTGTAATATTTAATATTTATAATATATAGAAATAGTAAACGATGTTTACAATAAGTGAACTGTTTAGGCTTACTATACTATTTGAAACTGGCAGCAGCCACCTGCCCAGCAGTCACCTGCCCAGCAGCTACTGACAGCACAGAAGAGCGAAGAAACCTGCACTTTCCCCCGTTCAGCCCTTCGGGGCTTCGGGAATTACAAGGTTAATGGTATGTAACTTCGGTTACTACCAATTTCTTGGAAAGTGCAGGCCAAAGAAGAACGAAGAGGTCTTCGGAAGAAGAAGAGGGAGAAGATGAAGAAGAAGAAGAAGAAGGAAGACCAGCCACTCGTCTCAACATCACGGACTGGAGTCCGGAACAGAGCCCAGCAGAGATGCGTCCTGAAGGGCAGCCATACCAGAAGCGGATGAAGAGCTTCTAAACATCCTCTCCTTTTCAAAACTTACACTAAGATAAAATAACCCAGCAATTGCGACTCCTCCGGAAAAGGGGACGCATTGCTCCCTCCTTACAGGTAGTGCCCCGTTGTGGCGTATTCCTGCTAGCTTATTAAAGAGTTAGCACCGAAAGGACTTCAGTGGACGGTCTGAAGGGGAATTACGTCGGGAGGACAGGCTTTATAAGCCTAGCCTTCCGCGGTCGGCCCATGAAATGGGTTCGATAACGCTGGTTTAACAACGGAATTGGAATGCAATTAAATCCGTCCTTAAAACACTAAATTAATAAACAAAACTTGTAAAAATTAGACCCGCTATATAAAATTAACCAATTAAAAAAAAACAAGCCCGATTAGAATGATCCAGCAGCAAGGGACTCTGTCCAGGTTCTGCGATAAAGTAGGGAGTAATAGTCTCCTGCCAACTTTGCATTCCATTCCATTCCATTGAAACTGGACGGTAATGGGTTAATTGTAAAAAAAATTTTCTAACACAACTTTTTGAACAATAATTATATACGTATTTCCATTTTATATAAAAATGATGATTCTTACATAAGTAATTTCTTATAAAATGCTAGGAAAATATTGTAATATGCACTTTGTTAAAAACAAGAAAGAAAGTAAAGAAAACTAAATTTATGTTAGTTTACGTATGTATAATATTTTAAAACTCTGCGCGGTAGTTTTTTTCCTAATGTTTAAAATAATTTCTGGTGCAACGTAATTAAGGTAAAATTGCTCTAATTTTTTAACTATCATCGATCATTTTGTTTATCCGCAGAAACTTGTTACAACTTGATTGCGTACGGTGTGAGGGCTATCCTATTAAATATATGTTAAGTATTTTAAGTTTTATAACATCATACAGGGTAGAAATATAAACTAATTATTCGTTATTGAGTAGTAGGTGGGTTTTAATTTTAGTGAAATTTAAAATACTATATAAAGTAAATGAAATTACAAATTATACATCGCCCCCCTAACCCACATCAACGCCCCCCCATTTTTTCTGGGCCCTTTAACGCCCCCCTCTAGGTTTCAAACGCCCCCAAGGGGGCGTTATCGCCCACTTTGAGAAAGACTGCTTTAAATGATATCCTCTACTAGACTCGCAAAGACAAACTATTTATACGGCAATTTACATAGCAGCCGTAGATTTCGATGATTGTAGCACGATAATTTCTTCATGAATATTATGGTTCAATTAATGGATAGCAATATATTTCAAAGTGATGTTTGTTTTTAAATATATAAGGTGATAATGGAAAAAATAATGGATAATGATCATTTCATGATAACGGATAATACTGTGTCGAACTTTTTGCCGAAGTGAAGATAAGTGAGATATCGTACGTTTTGTTTCTAGGTATAAAATTTGTTGGTTCTTTTTTTCATCTTCCTCCCTCATTTTGGAGGGCCTCAGAAGGAGACTCGATTAAAATTCGTGAAATATAATTTGTGTAAAATTGCTATAAAATCTTCCTATCGTTTGAAGAACTAAATACGATTTTTGGACAAATAAACGCTTGGTTAAATTGTCATCATGAGGGGTTGGAAAAATCACTGTCAATTTTTACTCCATCTTCCTCCCTCATTTTGGAGGGATTCATAGAGAGACTGGACTAAAATTCATGAAATATCATCTGTGTGGAATCGCTATAAAACCTTCTTATCCTTCGAGCAAATAATACTATTTTTCAACAAATAAACGCTTGGTTAAATTTTCATCCTAACTATAGGTTTTTCTTTGACTTACGCTTATTTTATATTTTTTTCATGTAAGTTGCTATTACACCACTTTTCCTTATACTTGATCCGTTTTTTTCAATTATTTTAATTAATAAAAGAATAACTATGACACTATTCGGGGTTAGATGCAAGTATAAAGGATCCTGAAGCGATTCCTTAGTATTATATATTGGGAAGCTTTCTGTAGACAAAAATGAAGATGATGCGTCTTCATCTTACATATAATCATATATTCCTTATATACATATATCTTCATATTTGCAATATAAATACCGGCAGAGGTAAATCGGGTATTTATGAGTTAAAGACAAAACTCAAAAAGAGCTTTTATTTAAATAAAAATCAAAATGGTAAAACCTAAGCGCATCAAATTTCAAGTATATTTTGTTGAATTTTTTAAACCGCTTTTGCTATCTACTCGGGAAGAAAATATTTAAAAATGTATATATTTTTGTAATTTTAAGCGCCATAACTTTAACAGTTTGTAAGTTAATCGTACAAGAGTCACACACCATAATAATTTAGCCTTCTGTAAGAATAACAAACATCGTTTCAGGTTTACTAGCAAAAGCGACGAATGAATTCATTCAAATATATAATTACATTTCAGAATTCTAAGGCAATCGAAATGCAATTAATATTTACCATTACAAACCTTAATTCGGTTCACCAATAATGTCAAAGGAAGCCATCCTAACTTTTACTTCAACTGACTTTATTTGCTTCACATTCACAAGAATGAATGGGGTAGATAATGTAAGGAAGAAAAAAATTCTTTTTTTCATGATTCAGCAATACAAGTTCAAAGTTTGTCCATGAGGATTAGAAATGGAAAAAAAATTGAAAATTTTCCGTAAAGTGATTGTTGAAACAAATACTAAGTTTTCTTTTCTGTGTGTAACAATATGAGTAATATAGTATAATAAAATATTTGGGTTTTTTTAAAATAATAAAAAAACTATTTTTTTTAAATTGCACAATATTGCGACATTTAAATGTTGGTTTCATCATACGTCTGTTTGCAATTTTTATTGCAGGTAAAGTAAATACATATGTATTTATCTTTTACGTAAGAAACATACTTTATTTTCACAAAATTCAGTATAAAAGGAGGTGCTGCAATGATTAATTTACGATTTGCATCTCCTCCGAATAACTACTGAAGTGTATTGTAGTTCACGTAATTATTATTTTTATTATGTAACTGCTAATATTCAACATATTTAATTTACAAAATTTATTAACATTATTACAATAATAAATTAATATTTAAGTTAATATTATAATTTAATATTTAAGTTAACATGATTTATTATTATTTAATTTATAACTTATAATTTTTTAATGTTTGATGTACATTGAAACGAATAAATAAACTTATATATATATATATATATGAAGTGAATTTTGCTATTCCTTAAGCAGACTATACAAGTCAAAACGTACGATGTTCATTCATTTATAGGGTTTTCTTCGGCTTCATTTTTATTGTCATTAAATGTTTCTTTTTTTCAAAGTTAAAATTAATAATCGGTTAGGATTAACTCCTAACCGATATAATATTAGGTTTCAGCGTTGCTAGTATACAAAAAAAAAAAGAAGTTTAAAATATTATTACACAAATTATTTCACCGATTAATAAAATGTATTAATTTCCTAATTCAGTAAAAAAATTATTCAAATTTTTATTCGTTTCTAGATTTGAAGATTTATTGCTAGATTTGAGTATATAAATATATATATAAATGAACACAATTGGAAGTTTGATAAAACATTAACAGAATGAACATTACGGAACTTCACAACATTTAAGCACCTTTTCAATTTCCATTTACCCCTTGACAATTTCCCAGTTTTCATTTTTACCATATTCTTTTACCACGTTTTCCCTTTTCTTCCCCCCTTTCATTCCCCCGTTTCTCTTTATCATTTCCTCTTTCCCACCTTTCCGCTTTTCTTATTTTTCTTCCTCCTTTCCATTTCGTTTTCCTTTTTCCTCTTTCCCATTTTTCCTTCTTCTCTTTTTACCTTCTCCCGTTTACTTTTTTTTTGCCTTTACGTCTTACAGATAGCACTGTTTTTTTCAATATAAGCATGTGTTTACCTGTCTTGTATTTATTAGCTTAGGTATATAAATAGTAGGCATATAAAAACACGCGCGTATTCGAATACAACGTTGTTTAAAAATTTCAATACAGTTGGTGATGAGCTTGTGGAGATTTAGGTTTTTGAACAAACGATTATTTATATAGATGCACAACTTATTACTTAATTCTTTAAAACTATCTTGTATTAAAATTAACTGCTTTATTGATTAATTAATAATATCTATATTAACAACGTATTGATTATTAATTTCACTTAAAATATCATGCTGTTTATAATTATTTATTACGATTAATGATTTATGCGGTTGTTTAGTGGCAGTTTATACTTTATACCGAATCCCTTTATCTTTTCATGAAGAAACGGTAAATCTATGAGCATTAGTATCTTAGTTTAATTTATGCTACAGTTATATAAATTAAAAGATTATAAAAACGAAAATAAAATACAAAATGTCTGTTTTTTTGTTTTTAGATTTTTAAACGAAGAAAAAATGGTTCAAATTAAATTGGTGTTAATAATATTACTTTCTGTCGTTTACTATAATGAAGGTAAATAATTCTAATTCATATTATAAAAATTTAAACAGTAGTAAAAAACCTTAAATCCCGTAACACGAAATCAAAGGAACGGAACAATTATTATTTCCTTCTATCATAGTTCTAGAAGAGCGATCTCAGAACGATTTTGATCGCGAACCCCAAAGACGCAAATAATTATTAATTTTACCCCATATAATATAATATAAATATATATATATTTAAATGTGTTGTCAAGAACCCAGCTATTTATTTATTTGAAACAATAAAGGTACATTGAAATTACATTTCAAATTTATATTTTGCACCATTTGAAATTTAATGTGAGCATTTGATTGTATTTGTTTGGCAACATCAAAAAATGTGGTTTGATGTCCTCTGTTACTGCAATTTGAAGATCTGGTTTTAAATTTAATTTATTTCTGTGTTTGGTTTTCATTGCTGTTATTACAAAAAAAGCTACTTTATACACGTATGTAGGAACAAAAAGTAAGATTACATTCGTCGCTATGTTTACGAAATCTGGATATTCGGTTTGCAATTCCACCCAACAATTAAAAAGAAATTTTTCTTTAAAATTTAGATAATGAATAATGAAAATTGAAATATTTTAAAGATCTATTCAAGAAGTAAAAATTTTCAATAAGAGAACCGGATTAGCAAAAATAAAACCGGTACATTGTGCTTTTCAGATAGACATAACATTAATGATCTCAAGGGTAGAAATTTTGTTAATGATAACGATAGAATTTCTGTTCCATGTACTATGAAATTTCTGGGTGTTTTATACGATGGTAAATTCTCTTCAGATGAAAAAGTTGACGTAATAATCTGATAAGAAAATCAAACCGTACTGTTTTGCCTTGAAATGCCATAATACAAAACTATGCCTTAATATCTGTTTTAAATATGTAATATGCTTACGTGTTTCCTGTCTGAAGTGTATATCACCTCATTCATGCCTTCAAAAATACAGAAACATTTCAAAAACGGAATACAGGCTGCCAGAATATTGTTACTTACATAATAAAAAAAAAATATTATTTTTACTTTGTCAACTATATAATTACAAATTGTTTTTTGTATGTAAAGCAAACTAGTCCAATCCATTCTCTATTTCTGCAGGCCTTGATAATTCCTGACTTCCTTATTATAAAAAACAGTTTTTGCACTGAAACTATGTAGAAGGATCTATGATGGTTTTACATATTTCTTTGTATTTTCAAAGTAACCGTATTTTAATTTATGTATACGGCCATTACGGCCGTATACATAAATCGTATACTCTTATATATAAAGGGTTTAGTTTTGGCTGGGATTGAGGAAGAGACTTTATATTTTTTAATTTTATCAAAGGGAAAATGATTTCTTCACTTAATTTGATTTCTCTTAGTTATAAAATATATTTTCTTATTATTTTCACCTTACTCTAATTCCCCATAAAATGATTTTTTTTAGTTTCTTTATTCAAACTAATTTCCTTGTACTTCGATGATTTCATTACATTAAAACTAACCATTGGTTTTGCATTTAGGAAATTTCATTTAATAGTGAGAAATAATAAGCTCTTTTTTTTCTTTTTTCTTCGTCAGTATTCTTTTATTTTAATACCTACGGTTTAGGTTAACCGATTTGTATTGAACGTTTAATGATTACTTTTGATTACGATGCATTATCTCATATTTTTATTTTAATAGAATAATATTTTACACAACTCTTTTTTGTACGCATATATACTCTATTGATGCATTTAATTTTCTGCCTAAATATTAGTGTGTAGAGGGCCAAACCGTAATTTGTTGATGTATTTTGATTGCTTTCAGCTATAAACCAACTTGCTATCGAAAAAAAAGATTGGGAGACATATTTTTTTATAAAAATAAAAGATATTACTGACAAAATTCACACACAGTGTTTATATCATACACAGAGAAGCTGTTATATTTGTATACTAAATGAAATAAATAGACAATTAGATTCAATTAGAGATTTTGAAATGTTAACATCACAATCACCAATTGACAAATTAAAAACTAGCATGGAAAACTTTAAGAAAAATTACGGACATTTCGTATTAACATGTGAAAAAGGAATGCCGACTGATACCACAAAAACATATTTTGAAATATTTTCTACAGCACATTTCAAAAACCCATTTCAAAACTCGTTCGATGTTGATTTATGCTTAGAAAACTTTTCTAATAAAGAAAGTAAGTATTCTTTATGTATAATGGTATTTCTTTTATTAAAAATAATATTATATCCTATCAACGAGAAATTTCTTCTTAATTTACCTACAGAACCCGTTAATTAATATATATGTTATGGTAATTTTGATAAACTTTGGTGTTTATGTGTAAAAACGGATGAATTTGATTAATCATAATCTAATTTTGGAGAATTTAATAAACATACCGGTCACTTTACATACTCTCCACACCAATACATTTTACATATTAAAATAACAACAACTATAATTAGTAATTACTGAATTTAATAATTAAATAATCAAAACATTACTGTTAATTAGTTGAAGTAAGCGAGCGAAGTAAAGCGGGTTATGTTATGTTAGATAATCATAATCTAAACAAACAGAACCTACGAAAGCTAATATCGGCTAATTAATGTTAAATATACAAATTATATATATATATATATATATATATATATATATATATTATTCTCAAAAATTGGTGGTGATTGATCATATTCAACAGTAATTATGCGTAATCAGCGGATTAATCAAATATATCGTAACGTGTACACCTGGAAGTCGTTACATTCAGATGTATATATAAGATTATTATTTAAAAAATGATTTAGGATAGAATTGAAAAAATAAAACATGAATGATGCATTATGTAAAATTCCTTTGTTGGGGTTTCAAACGGATGATTTTCACGTACGGCTAAAAATTATAAATTCTATATGTTAAAAATTCTATTTCGTTTTACTAAAAGGGACCGGGTTGATTTGTATTTACCGGCTGTTTTTAAATAAACAACAAAAAAATAAATAAAGAACATAAATAAATTAAAAACAAATGATAAAAACGTCAGGAAAAAGGCAAATATTTTTATTAGGAATCACAAAAAAAAGTAATAATTGCAATATTTACCCCAGTAATATTACAAAAGAAGGTTGAACTAATATACAAATCCAAACAACGCCGGTACAAGCATGGAAATAGTTGTCGCAGAAAAAAAATTCGGCTGTATCAAATATCGAAATGAGATTTACCGTCATAATCATAAAGACATTGCCGTGGGGTTTAACGAGTGTTAAGCGACCAGATTTTTGGGTAACACAGGAAATACGTGGATATTCAATATTTTATAATTCTTTGTAATCTTGTCTTACTTAAAAGGAACAACTTCTATCCACAGTAAAAATGAGAAAATCTCGTCCTTTCGTTTCCCAACCAAATTAAGATTAATGGAATCTTCGTCTATCTTTTCAGGCGTTCATACAAAGATTCAGTAGTGGCATCAAGTAATCGTCGCGTTTATGTTTCTAGACGATGAACTACTCGTGCGAAATGTAATGTAAATCTAGTGAACATGTGTGAGCACGTCCACAGATCTGTGGACGTTCCGCCTAATGACCAATTCAACTCTGTGGACTTTTTGAAACCGTAGCTCGAACATTTTCAATATTTTATGGAATACCTATTCACATTACAACTGCTGTAATATTTTTTTTTAACCTATATCTTCATAATTGCCTACCCACGATATTATTGCAAACGTCGTATTATTACGATTATACGATAATGAACGTAAACCGGATAGCTGTTCGTTTATAAAAGTAAGTCTATTATAATCTATTTCCAAACGACCGACATTCTTTTCAAAATTTCCTATTTCTTGAGAAAATCTTGATCTCCGATACCGAAATTCCAAAGCGATCAGATCTTCAGAGTAACGCAGGAAATACCTGGATGTTCAATCTTTAATAATTCTTTATAATCGTGTCGTTTCAAAACATTCTCCTACTTATTGAAAAGAAACAACTTATAACCACACAAATAAAAATTGTCCACAACTTTTAATATTCTGATGGGTACTACTTACATGTGAAAGAGTATTATCACTTATAATAGTGTATTCTCAAGTCGCTAATCGATTACATCACTCGTTCTAATGAGAATAATAACGAACTGTATATTTTGCAGTTTCATGCAACTATATATTTATGTTGACATAATCTAAACATATAAATAAATTTATTGTACCAGATAAACCAATATAATAAATAGCTTTTAATTAATGAAACTACTGGTTTTCTTATTCTTTAACGTGGGAAAAGATTGCAACAATTCTTCTTCTAGAAAAAAGTAAATCTTTCAAATAATTTTAAGACCATGTCTTTTTAAAATTTCGTATATTTGAACTGAATCCACGAGCATACGAGGAAAGATATTTTCTTCCGTGTACAAAATTCTTAATTTCTAATTAAATTAATCCATAATTGCACCTCACTTTTATTCCTTCTGATAAATGATTTAAAAACAACTTGTTTACTCTTTGTTTTTCTTTAGCACATTTTTGAATCTACATTTTTTCATATTTTTAGTGCTTACTTGGGTTTTAGCTCGGCTTTTAATTTGACGACATTATGCGAATTACTGAGCAGATTCTTTTCCTTCTTATAGTGGATGTTTTGTATTATAAAGGTGTCGCATTTTTTAATTCATCGGAATTAAAAATGATTAGATTTCCGTTTTTATGCTCGAGTACGAGGAAATCTGTCCAGTTAAGATAATCTGTATGCAATTTATTGGTTTACAGAAGAAGAGGACGAAGCGCAGAATGCTAGACATTCTAGGTGAAACTCTTTTTCAGAGTATAAATCACACCAGGACATACGGTTAAAACAATACTGAAGAACGTAAAATGTACTGTGAAAATGGCAGACTATATATGAATAATGGAAATCATTTTCTAGAAAAAGTATTTTCTGTCGGTATCGAACGATGAATACTTTGTTAGGTTCCTCTACAATGGCCTATTTAAACATGTGAATCTGTGAAAGAATCAATTTCCGAAATGAATCTAATTTATCAACCTCCGAATGAAGTCAAATATGTTACTTGCTGCCATCGGTAGGCTATACAATTGTGAGTTCACAAACGCCCCTTTTTAGGAAACAGATTGTTTCTCCTCTAGAAGGGCCTATCTAAGTGGTCTGCGTTGTCGTTGAATCTATCTCTTAGATGCCGTCAAAGTTTACTTTTTCATTTATTTTTATTTATTCAAAATACGGCTCGCGAAAAGACTTCAAAAATGATAAGATGACAGAAAATCTGATCGTTTATTTAGAAAACATTTTGAGTATCAAAAGAAATGAAAATAATCGTATTTTGCTTAAAAAAGTCATTGATAATAACTATTTCAGGTTATATTGAAAACGAAAATGGAATTTAAAATTTTTCTCCTATGTAAAAAAACACATTTATTGCAGTTTTATACGCATTAAAGATGAACCGGGGACATAATCCCTGTTATGTCAGTAATGTGTTTTGTCAAAAAGAAGAAGAATTTACAGATAAATAAAATAGTTTTAGTTTTTCCACTATCGCCTCTTTGTTCTAAGTTACTTACCACTGAAATGATTGAGGATTATAAGTCTTGTTTAAAATTTTAGATGTTATTGTACTTTATATAAATACATATTTTTTTATTTTGCAGCCAGATATAATGTATTTCATCAAATAAGACAACGTTATGAAGATCATTATCTTAGTTACACGATTTTTCAAATTCAACCTGAATTATATAAATTGAATAAAAAATGTGTGAATTGTATTCGAGATTTTGTAGAGTATGAAATAGGAAGGTGGATAGAAATTGAACCACACCTACGTCCTAGGTTTCCGGGTGACACGATACAAGAAGGAGAATATTGGGCTGTATTGACAGATATATATACAAACTATCAAAGGTATGTAAAAAAATTGCAGACATGGATTACTACATGTTTGAGTACTTCAACAAACGATGTTAATACAGATTTTGACTCAACACCTGAAACTCAAAAAGGGAAGCCATTAATATCATTCGGAAAAAGTGATAGAATGGAGGAATGCATATCTTATTATATTACTAAAGGTAAGTAAAATTAAACGTAACGTTAAGATTATATATCAAAGAATAGAATTTCGTCCACAGATGTTGACTGATCTCGACAGGCAACTGAAACGACCTGTCTACCCAGTTCATTCTTCCGTTAATTGTACCATAAGCGGTGTCGATCGTACTTTAGACGCTGTAGGAAGTACTACATCGCATTTGTATTTCTGTTTATTCATTCTTAGCTTTACCGTGTAACAACAAATCGATACGCACAGTTCAATTAGCTACCTGAACTTTAGTTTAATGTTTTGGAACTCAGCCCTTAGATAAGGTTCAATCTGAATTTATATATATTTTCCAGTTACACCAGTAATTATTTAAAATTGATAAATAGTGATAATTTTCATGATTTCGGTACTTTGTACACCGTACTTATTAATAAAATCGGATCTAAAGTTATGGACTCGTGTCGTGCAAAAATACAAATAATTAAATTCATTTAACAAATATTAAAATTAAAATTCTATAATACATTATCGGATAGTACTTCAGCAAAGCTATTGACGCTTAATCAGAAAAAAAATAATTTGTCAGAGCCATCTCGTCAAAAAAAAATCTGGTCTTAAAATTATTTATATAAGAAGACCGAACTTCAAATTCGTTGATGGAACTATCACTTAAAATATTAGAATTTATTTTCAGCTAAGAGTAGTAATTAATAATGTAAAAACCATCCCGTTTTGGAAGTCGTTGACATTCTAATACTACTGATAAATAACATTTTGGATGGCTTTCGAGGCTTGGAGGATAATTTAGGTTTGAGAGTGACGTCATCGTTTTTATCTACAAATTTGTTGATTATGAAAAAGTACATTGAACGGTGAATTCGTACTGTGAATATATGACGTGAAAAACAGGATTTTATTAAGCTTCATTAGCGATCAATTAATAAATTCCGCCCCGAATAATTATATAACAGAAATTCTAACCTATACTACAAAGATGCTACTAGTAAAATATTAAATAAAAAAAGAATCCTGTGTTGCGTTTTTAGTGCTGTGATTAATTATTGGTCATCCTGACCCCCGTAAGGGAACATATCCGCCTTGTGAAAATCCCCGTCGTCACTTTACCCACTCAGTTTCTAGCTGTAACGGACTTTATGAAAGATCATCTTTTCGACTGTCAAACCTGATTAGCTACCACAGCCATCAATCTGTCACGATGCCAAAGACGCAAATGTCTCGACGGGTATTTCCATCAGTGTGTTCTTTCCTCTTTACTGACGTCCTTGTTTTAGGCTTCTTGAAATTTTGTACATCTACTTTAATTTGTGGCTCTCTCAACTAACTCGTTGATCCATTCGCGGAAGGACGTTTCCCTTTTTTGTAAATTATTCAAATCAGGTTACCTCAAATAGCCAAGCAATACGATTCATTGCCAGTAACTTGGATGCAAACTAAAACGGGAGGATTTCCTAGTATCAGTAATTAAATCTATTGAAAGTAACTGAACTCGATCATTCAAATACGTAATAAAAACTTTTAAGCGATTGTTAAATTTTTAAATAATAAAAATTCTTGCGTGTACTAATTTTATTCGGCATGAAACAGTATTTTCACTATTGAAATTAATTAAATTTTTTTCAATAAAATGAATTTATAATGACATAATTTTCATACCCCATTTAATTACGTTTACCTATCTTGAATACATTGTTCAGGTATATCGATTCTCTTTGGCGCGACTGATAGCGTCGGGCTTTTCATCCGGCGGTCCAGGGTTTGAATCCCGTTCAGGCACGACATTTTTGCACGCGCTACAAATAATTCATCTCATCCTTTTAAGCAATATCTAACGGTGGTTTTGCTTGTTAAAAAAAAAAAGATTTATCTATTGTTATCGAACAACCAGTTATTAAACTTGTCTCAATGCGGTCGTGGAAATGGAAAAAAATACATGAAGCAGACCTCTAAGAATATAGAATGTAGTAAACAATTAGTGATTTTAAAATTATTATGCAGAAAAATTGAATAGATTAGTGAAAATTATAGTGTGTCCTTAAAAACGGCAACGTCTTTTTTTTTTTATTTAATCGGAATATATGTACATTTAATAATTTTTTAACATTCTCTACTAATATCGATGTCACGATAGAACTATTTTTTATTATTTGCGAGATCGGTTCTGATGAATTTTCTTTAGTTATTTTTTTTAGTTTTTCTCTTTATATATTTACGTGTACTGATTTAGAAATCCATCGTATAATAAAATAATAACTCGGTTTGATCCTTTGAGTGCATTAAGAATAACCACTGGATCTATTTTAATTTAACTTTGCAGATTTGTTCCTTAAATCTGTTTGGTTATTAATTCCAATTAGAATTATCGTGATGTTGTTAATGGGGAGTTTATGATATTAAAGAATAACTCATTATATCTTGGTTACCTTGGTAACAGGAAAACAATGATGTAAAATTATTGATTTTGTTTTTTAATACTTATAAGTAAAATATTTAATATTTTATTTTTATTAATATTAACTTAGCATATTTAGTCAATATTTATTGATTATTTATTTTTATTGTAGAGATAAGAATATTATAAAGTATCAAATATTAAAAAAAAAATGCCTTCACAAAATTAATTATATTTCATTATTATTTAATTTCTGCTTAAAAAAAGAATTTATCTCGATCCTCTAAGTGCTTAATTGAGTGATTCCCGGTCAACACTGAACGAGATCGCTTCAGCTGTTGCTGCGTCTACAGTAGGAGTATATTATCTACAGAATGGGGGAAACGTTGCAGCAAAGAGATCCTTTGATGCTTTAATAGTTACTTAGCAATATTATTCTTATAATAATGAGAATAACGAACAAAGCGTGGTCCAGTGGTGGAGGGCCTTGACAAGACGGTGTAGAGCTGATGTAGGTATCGAATATCGGTTATCCTGTAGCAATTTAAGACCAGATAAATGTTTAAATTTATATCCTGTTCGTTCTTTTTTATGTAATATTAATTCGTTTTACGCATTGTTGAAATGTTTTCCTTCTCTTTAATAAACAGTTACGTTAATTTTACCAAATTACGTTATGTTGGTGTGAACAAATGTTATCGATCATCGATAATCTCCAGGTAATCATCTATCGAGAAAAACATGAAAATAAAATTAGTATCTCTCTATTTAACATAATTAGTCTTTTTAAATTGTATTTATATTTATTTTTTTATAAATTATATTTTTCTTTGCTTTTCAGTAAAGTACAGTAATTTATTAGCTTCTACAGGGAAAACAGTAACGGCTGGTGTACAAGTTGAATTTAAGCCAAGTGACCTCATTAAGCTAATGAATGATTTATAAGTAACTCTACGTGGAATCTCGATTACATGAAAAATACGAATTAAATATTTAATTAGGAATTCAAATTTCTTGTTAAATGTGTAATATGTAATTGATAATAAATAAAAAGTAAAAAATGAAATTATCTATTTTAATGTATTTATCAACTTTCCTGATTATTAATATTTTGCTTCCGTTTACTTCTGCTTTAAAAAAAAACCTGTTTTAGTATTTTTTTTCATTAATTCCTTTCAATATATATATATATATATATATGTAGAAATGGAAGTTTTTAACATTAAGAGAATGAATAATTTCGTTGATTTTCCTAAATATGCGACCGATCAAAGCTCCTGTTTAAATTTAATTTCAACAATCGATACGATTTTAAAACACGGTGAAATAAAAATAATCGCAACCGGCATTGCTATTTCACTGCCTAAAAAATATGAAGCGCAAATAAGACCTAGATTGCGTATGGGGATAAACTATGGCTTTACAGATGTGAATTCACCAGGTTCAGTCGATGCTTATAACCGAAGTGAAATTAAAGTCGTTCTTATTATTTTGGGCTATAAGAATTTTACTGTGCAGAGGGGAATAAGAATCGCGCAAATGATAATATCTAAATACAAATGCATATCGTTGACGGAAAGCGAAACACTAGATGAAACTAGGTAAGGGTTTTGGTTCGACTGATCCGTGACCTATATACACATAAATTTATCATCAAAGCGTGGGCGAAATAATGTTTATTTATGTAAAACCATGATCGTGATTTTTATTTTATTTAACATGAACAACAATTATATAGGGTATTTATATAAAACGATGAATATATATTATTTGCGAATGTTTATACAATAAAGAATCATTAATGGCGCTCAGGAAAGAGGACAAAATATGTGAATTTTGTTTGTAAAAGGCTGCATAGTGAAAGAATTTCTATCTATTAGAGCGAATGAGCGGAGCTTAGAACACGTGATCAGAATGCTGTTCTCTGATTGGCTGCTGTGCGTGAAGCTGTCATCTATAACTTCTCTCCCTGGATTTGATTCTTGTTCTGTCCGGTTGTTAGGGTGTTTGTGTCCGCATACTGAAAAAAGTGGTTTTTGCCTATATTTTTAACTTTTTGTTGGAACGTGTTAATCAAAAAATTCTGTTCAAAGTTGTTGAAGAGAACCCTCCCGTTCTGAGTTTTTAAATGCCTTTGACGCTCTAGCCATTAGATGGTAATGATTTAGATAAGGTTCTGTACTTCCGTTTGAATCAGCGATTTACAAAAAAAAAAGTTGCTGATGGACTATCGGTATGGCTTTCGTTCAGGCAATTGCCAGAGGGTGCTATTTTCAAAATTATGATTAACGTCTCTTCAAAAAAAGTTATATACATGAAAGGTATCTTTTGGATATAACAGGGGATTTTAAATAGTTGCGATTGCCATCTGCATTATTTTAATTACAGAGGCGAGGTTGCATGTTATAAATTAACATTTTTACGATTCAAGAAGGATATGTTATATGTCATTTCATCATCTCGACCACACGATTTCTTAATACTTTCCGTACTCGCTCTACAACTTAATAATGACATTTAAAGGTAAATGGCCCGTACGCTCGAAATTAATCTTGGAAGGACAGATCTTGGAACACATACGAGTTTTTAATCTATCATACGACAGAAATACAGATGTCGATAAGAAGGTGAGCCGATTTGAGTGAGTCTGTGGTTTAGTACGCAGAATGTTCGGGAAACAGGCCAAAGAGGATACTCAGTTAATATTCTAAAAAACAATGGCCGTGTCTGTTCTTTTATAAATTAGTGAAGTGTGAGTTTTTCTAAGTTGGGATGAGAGAAGTTTTTGAAATGAAGTTTTTGAGAGCGTTCAAAAAATGTACTCGAGTAGACCGAATATCGTAAATAAGGAATGATGGAGTGATCATTTAATACGTATGCCGCTTTGTAGACTTTTTTCTCAAGTATGGAGATACAAACCGAAGGTAAGAAGTGATACAAAATTGCCCAAGAAAGAGATGATGCTGGAACAAGCCAGTAATCCATGACGTATGAAGACGATGAAATTTATGTTACTTAATTCTGGTATGAAAAATGTACCTCTTTAGCTGGAATCACCTCTTTTATTCATTTTGAAATTGATTCTACTAAATTTCAACTAATATTTTTTAACTCTTCTTCATGGTTCTGTATTCAGTATTGGGAGTCATCACAATACTGGCACAGTTCTGTGTGCCTCTTTCCGATCCTACATCTGGATTGCACTCTGAGGGGATAAGATACCGTCTCGTAGCGTGTCTAGTCGCTACACAACCCCCTCTGTATCTTACCAGTTGTGGCTAACGGAGGACACCTTCTTGCCCTCAAACTGATCATATTCCACAGCGCTCAGTCTGGCCTCGTGAGATGCCACCGATGAAAATGCCCCGAGGTATATCTACATCAGTAATTTCGCTCCAGTAAACGTTTTTTGCCTTTTGAAGAAAGAAACAGTCACCTAATACTACCATGTAGCCTTCAAAAACTAAGCTAGAATTCTACCCGCGGAAGATGGAAGACCCCGCGCCTATCACTACTTTAAAACCCTAAACTATTAATACCCAGTACGTATTGAAGCAATAAGTATATTACGACAGCATATCAGACGACAAAATTCGGTCTAACCGCAAAAAGATGTCGTTAATTAGCCGATTGGAGTGCAGCCAGCACTAAATCCCAGAGGACCTCAGGTCTGGTCCATCCTGAGCTGAGTACTATTTCTAGTTTCCCACTATTCTAGTTTCCCACGCCATGCTAAGTTAATAAATCATGCTCGGGAGTAAGCTCTCCGCGCACAACCTCAATTGAAACTAAGGAAAACCGAGGCCGCTGTCTAGCACGCCTATCTCTTGCCAGTTAAATTGCTCTAGCCACCCGAGATCCTAAAAAGGACAACGTACAAACAAACGCTGACACAGGTTAGAGAAGCAGTAGACTAGTCAAGTTATTACTTGACAACGGGAGAAACCGCAAGGAAATCTAAACTCTACCAGAGCCACACCATCAGTAAGAACGGCATTTCATTCTCACAATGAGACTAGCGAAAATAAGGACAATCTTGTCCGATGCGGAAGCAACGCTGCTAACAGAGTTTTACCACTAAAAGCCTGCGGTCGAAACTTTATGTTGCCAAAGAAGCGATTTAATGTCGTAAAAATAAACCTACAGCCTTCGGCGTCAGAGAGGTGTTGGATTGCAATTCACAGAACAGACAATAAATGACCTGGAAATTCACTCACTTTGAGATGGGCGTTGTTGACAACAACCCCGAGCCTCACCATGATCAAATTTCCTAACTCTGCGTATAAACACCAATATTCAACGAAGCATACTAACTATCCAAGAAATTGAAATAAAATTCTACCCCATGTAAGTAACAGCCACAGTCCTTATTGTTGACCGAATGTATGCATTCTCTGCGCAAGGTTTAGAGTTGACGCATGACGGAGCGTCGTGTTCTGCGGACAGTCGTCGCGCTTGTGATCTTCCTCGCCACAATGCGCACAGATTGACGCATACTTACAGAATTTGGCTGTGTGACCAAAACGACAGCACTCGAAGCACCTTTGTACACCCACGTATTCCTTAACTCTCCAGGACATGAGAACAACGTTCAACCTACCCTCAGACACAAACTTCTTAAAGAGACCAGCGCCAAGTTCAAAACCGCCGTTATACCGCTGGGCATCACGTCTACCAGTCTTGAAGAGGATCCTACACTCTTTTCTGAATTCGCCCTCATCCATTTCGGTGTTCTGTTCCCTCAGGAGAGATAGAACCTCCTCATCGGATACCCTGCTTTCAATGTTAGAGACAATGACCCGGGGTCGACGCTTTCGCTTCGGGTCGACTTTAATCTCGAGCTTCTTTACCTCAGGAGACTACGAGAAGACTTGGACTGTCTCCATGTCATTCGTAACCACTACATGACCCTTGCTGGTATCTTTAATTTTTCTGATCTTGATGATTTCCCTGTCTCTGCGAAGAGTGACCTGGAAATCCTCCTTGAGTTTTCTACTACTCTTAGAAGACCCCTCAGGCTGGTTTATGAAAATAAACACGGGCGGGTTCGAAGCTTGACTAGTCTCACGCTTGTCTCTAACAACATCAGCGTAATGCTTCTGATGTCTCTGAGCAGGCGTCGGGACCTTTCCGATCCGACAGAGGTAAACCCCGAATGACCCATGACCCCACAACCACTGAGCCGTCCAGAAATCCACCTCTCCATGCTGTCTATTGACCCAGGCAGCCATCTCCAGGTAATAGAAGGGATGAGGGAGCCGATAACTATTGATAAATTCTGGTTGTATTTATAAAAAAATAATGTTATATAAACTCACAACTAATGTAATAATATTATAATGTATAATATTTTATCATTAATTACCCATACTACAAAAACGTAATCCTAGGTACCTTTTTCACGTATATTTTTATTTTTCTACAATGTAACAATAAATAAGGGATGCTATACATTCCTTATACATGTATAAATAAAGTTATACATTCAGAATTTGTTTTTAGATTACTTCATAATATTAAGGGAATATATCATAATTATAACATTTGCAAATTAAATCGAAAAATCAAGAGATTACGTACAAAAAATATTTGAAACAAATACGTAAACTGCTATGCAAAATATGGATGTTGGCATGGAAACAAATAAACACACAAATCATGTATTTTCCGATAGTTTTATGAATATAAAGGATGTAGAGTAAAGCGATTAAGAAATTCGATTTTTAAAATAAAAATATATATAATAAAAAATTCTTTAATAATCACTCTTATATCAAACGCATTAAAACGTAAAAAATAATTTCATAGCTTCAAATTAAAGATTTGATGTTTTCCAATTCTTTCATATGATTGATAAATGGCCTAAAGAGTGGCGTGCTCATATCAAAGTACAAATCTTTGTCCCCCACTTTAAATCATTCATCACACATATAAAGAAATTAGCAAAAAAATCAAAATCTCACATCAAATCTTACATATTATTATCAAAGCTAGTTGTCAAACTCATTCTGAGGTACCGTGCTTATTATTTTTCCCTTTTAATGCGTTTAATTTAAGAATGGTGTTATACATTTTTTTCACAAATTTACTATATTTTCTACTTTTTAGTAATCATAAGGTTATACATTATAGCTGCGCTAGCGCACAGATTAGAGCGATCATCAAAGTTTTCATACTACTTTCTACTTTTCAATATCGCATACAAGAGTATAAGCAGCTACGAAAGTTCATATATCTTAAAATATTACTGTGTGTAAACATATAAAATTCAAACATCAAAAGCAGCCCAAATCTTAAGTCTCTAGTCTCACACATTAAAATCTCTAATGCAATTATACACACAACCAGTCACTAATGGCACTCAATGCACCAAATAAAATCCCAGATTTCCAAACTCCAGCCATAATTTAACAAAAGTTGCGGGAAATTTTTTTTTCACCTTGTGTGCCGTCACCGATTTAAGTGTTGTCGGCAGCAAAATTAATTTTATGATTTTTTTTGTACTTTTTTGAATCTTTTTGATGGTTTTTTTTTTTGTAATTTGATCTTAGTTTATAATCTATGCAGAAAAAATGCACACTTTTCACTTATGTTCGAAGAAGAGTAATGAAATTTTTTACTAGCTCATAAGTATCATTTATGATATAATCGTTCTATTCAATATTGAATGTAACGGTTATATATAATTTGAAATTTTGCTACAGCCGTAGAAAAAATACTTTCATTCCAATTAATCGATTGAAACCACAATTTCACAAAAATGAATAATTCTTTCACTAAGAAAATATGCATGTAAACGAGGTCAAAAAAGTTCAAATAAGGTCAAAGGGCATATTTTTCACTTTATTAAGGGTCGTTGTTTTCTCTAATTAACGCAAATTAGCGGCTTGAAAATGTCGGTAACATGTGTTGTTATCAAGAGCAAACCTGTATGAAAGATTTCTGAGCGAATGGATTAGCGGAACTGGTTCAAAATTAAACTGAAAGTTTCCGTACAATGAATCGCATATACAGAGTCCAAGTGCAAGATAATATGTTTAAATCCAAATATGTTTAAATGTGATTATATATGATTAAATATATTTTAATTTCTCTCATTTAAAATGGATGTTTCAACTCAGAAATATTGTTTGTAAAAGTGAAGTATACCACTTTTACAAACAATAACTGTAGTTTCTGTTTTAAAGAGCGAATTTAAAAAATGAAATAGCAGTTATTATTTTTAACAGATTGCAAGTATAATAATTATGGGGGTGCAAAAATATTTTTGATTCTCAATATTTGCACTGGGCGAAAAATTTGAGAATTAATGCTCTAGATCAGAGGTTCCCAAACTTATTTTTCTCATAGATCACTTTCAAAATTTTGCTGGTTCCGGTGGACCCCCTGCAGCTACATTTCTACCATATTTCCAGTCGACAGAAAATGTGAAGATTAGATCTAACTATGAAAATTTGCGTTACGGCTGAGTTCCACGAACTAACAGCTTCCGAAAAAAAAGTGAGAATTGATCGGTTAATTTTTTATCGACTGTGCTGTGGGTGGATGTCAAAATTAAAGTTGACCGATCAAAAAAAAATGCTTCCATCCAACTTTACATTTTTGACATCTACTCACAGCACAAGAAAGCAATCGATTCTCACTAATTTTATTTAGAAAACTTCCCATTCAGAGTGGAAAAGCAAAAGAAAAATAGTATATTTTTTTGTGTTGCATTTATTCAAATATGTAATCATTACGTTATTAATTATTATTGTTATCATATTGCAATGTAATATGATAAAATTGTCGTAATATAATTAAAAATAAACATTAATAACGTAATGTAACTTCTACAATGACAATCACAAAATAATGTAAGAAAAGGAGTCCGACAAGGATGTTCCCTATCTCCGTTACTTTTTAATCTTTACATGGAACTAGCAGTTAATGATGTTAAAGAACAATTTAGATTCGGAGTAACAGTACAAGGTGAAACGATAAAGATGCTACGATTTGCTGATGATATAGTAATTCTAGCCGAGAGTAAAAAGGATTTAGAAGAAACAATGAACGGCATAGATGAAGTCCTACGCAAGAACTATCGCATGAAAATAAACAAGAACAAAACAAAAGTAATGAAATGTAGTAGAAATAACAGATGGACCGCTGAATGTGAAAATAGGAGGAGAAAAGATTATGGAGGTAGAAGAATTTTGTTATTTGGGAAGTAAAATTACTAAAGATGGACGAAGCAGGAGCGATATAAAATGCCGAATAGCACAAGCTAAACGAGCCTTCAGTAAGAAATATAATTTGTTTACATCAAAAATTAATTTAAATGTCAGGAAAAGATTTTTGAAAGTGTATGTTTGGAGTGTCGCTTTATATGGAAGTGAAACTTGGACAATCGGAGTATCTGAGAAGAAAAGATTAGAAGCTTTTGAAATGTGGTGCTATATGAGAATGTTAAAAATCAGATGGGTGGATAAAGTGACAAATGAAGAGGTATTGCGACAAATAGATGAAGAAAGAAGCATTTGGAAAAATATAGTTAAAAGAAGAGACAGACTTATAGGCCACATACTAAGGCATCCTGGAATAGTCGCTTTAATATTGGAAGGACAGGTAGAAGGGAAATATTGTGTAGGCAGGCCACGTTTGGAGTATGTAAAACAAATTGTTGGGGATGTAGGATGTAGAGGGTATACTGAAATGAAACGACTAGCACTAGATAGGGAATCTTGGAGAGCTGCATCAAACCAGTCAAATGACTGAAGACAAAAAAAAAAAAAAAAAAAAAAAAAATCACAAAATAGTTACAATTTTAATGGGAGGGATGTACTTGATGGATTGACAACAAATTATCAATATTTGACTTCAGTTTTGTTAGGAATAAGCGCAAATCTCCCCGTTCTGTGATATTGAATCTGCTCCTTTTTTTTTTGATAAAAGGTTTGTATCGACATTAAAACTTTTTTCTACAAGATATGACGAGGAAAACGCTATCAAAAGCTTTCTCGGAATTCCCCACAGTACAGGATATTTTTCTGGTATTTCTGCCTGCAGCCAAAATGTTTGATACCCTCTTTTAAATTACACATTCATTTCCTCATTAGTGCTAAGCTCGAGTAGCTCCTCTTGTAATATCACAGTCTCCACTTCCGTTTCATCAAATGGATTTACGATCCGTGGTGGTATTTCCATCGTCAGAATATCTTCAAATCTGATTTTGAAGTCATCATGCAGGGCAATTAAATGTTGAACGTATGTCTGAATATCCTCATTAAGGCATTCTACCTGTGACAAGTTTGAAAACTGGGAAAATACGCGCCGACTAATATTTTGCTTCATAAATTTCAATTTTCAAAGAAAATTTTCGTGGATCCCCGCTTACGAATTATGAACCCCCATTTTTTTGTCACGCCAACGTAGACCCCCGTCGAGTCTCCCGTGGACCCCTGGGGGTCCACCTGGACCGCTTTGGGAATCAATGCCTTAGATGAACTAGGTGGACCCTAAAATTTAAATATTTGCCAAACACCCGATTCCCAATTTTTAAATGAGCACCATAATTTTTCCTTCAATTTATATAGTTCATATCGTTTATCTTTTAATCTTGCAAATATACCCCCATTTTTTATTAAGCTTAGTACATGGATTTTAGCTCCTTATGTAACCATTTAAAAAAATTTGGCCCTAAATTCCCCCTTCTCCCAAAAATCGAAAAAAACAAATATTTTTTTTTTGTATATTTTTTAGCAGATTATTGTAATATCTTCGTAAGCATTAGTAGAACAGTAAGTGAACCCCCCCCCCTTATAAAAGAAAATACATTGTGGTCATGATTGGTGTTGCGGATGGGTATGAAAATTAAACAACATCGTTCTTTTAATTTTCATTACAATAAAATTTCTTCATAATTCACCTATCATGAAAAAAAATTAGGTAACATTTTATTGATTGCACATTTTTCAGGGGAGTTTATCAATGTTTTCCATTCAACAAAGTTAATAAACAAAAAGCAGTAACTTTTCTTGGAAAGTGATTTTTCAGGACGGAGAGCAGAAAAAAAATAATAAAACCGATTATTTATTTTTTTAACTGTTTCTTGGTTTATTTAAACTTGTAATAATAACTTTACATTAAACCATTATGATAAATTACCCTCATCTCAAAAAGTATATTTTTGGTAACTTATTTCAGTTATAATTATTATAACCAATGCTAAAAAGAATAAAAGCTTTCTTTTCAAGCACTTAGCTACTGCAATTAATGGCATTAATATTATGTTTAACGCGTTTACGATGAATAATTTTGTTTTGTTTATGTATAGTTTTTAATAAAATGTTGGAAAATTTGCATTTATTATATCTGGAAAATCATATCCTTTAAATGATATCCTTTACTAGCTCTTTTCACGGCAATTTACATAGTAGCCGTAGGTGTCGCTGAATGTAGCACGATAATTTCTTCATGAATATTGTGATTCAATTGAAGGATAGCTTGCGCCTTATTTAAGTACACTGTTTTTCTATATATCTCGACAAGAATAAGTCAGGAGCTGGTCAAATCTGGGGAGAGTGGGGCCAATCTCTTCAAGGTCTCCAAGAGGAGAGCCGCTCATGGAGTCGCCGTTCGTCTGAGCTTGCTTGGATGGTCGGCAGCGGTGAAGCGGGTTGTCTCTGGATCCTTGTCGTTCCGAGATGTCGATAGATCACTGTGAACGTTGGGTATTACTGGGAAATAAAAGACCCGAATCGGGGGGGGGGGAAGCCAATCATGGTGTACCCCCACTAGAGTGGGCGTAGATAAGACACAATATCACAATACTCTACGTAATCCAGTTGACAAATTGTAGTATTCCCAATACTGTAAACCGTTCACAGAAAGTCATGGATCCACTTACGGAACCCGTAATCAAAAAAATATATACAACGACTACGGGTGCAACCGAAAATAAAATATGCGGATCCTGTACAGCAAGAGAATTTCTGGACAATTACATAAGCGAATTTTTATGGCGGAAAAAATTTAAATTTTTTATCTGATTGTCTTTCAAGAAATTATGGAAGATACTGACGCTTTTTGTTCCACGCAATAAATATTTGTGTTCATATTTACGTATTCAATGTTTCAAATATTATCACTTAAATTTCAATTTTCATTAAATTATATTTAATGGTTTCAATTTGTAAATCTTTACTCTAATTTGATTAAAAAATATATAAGTAAATCTGTTTTTGTGGCGCAAAAGGTGGCGACTCCGTCTTTCACCCGGTATCCTATGTTCGAATCCCGGTCAATGCCTGCACATTGGATTAAATAACAAAAAATAAATATATAAGTAGATCGACAATCTAAGAATTTAAAATGTATTTTTCCCGAAATGCTAACGCAATTTTCTCTTAGAAATACGCGCAAAATACATTGAGACAAGATAACGGGATACAACCTTATTATTTTTATTCATTTTTTTCACCTTGTCTGCCGTCAAGGATTTAAGTTTTGTCGGCAGCCAAATTAATTTTATGATTTTTTTTTGTACTTTTTTGAATTTGTTTGATTTTTATTATTTTTTTGTAATTTCACGGTGATTTTCATCTTAGTTTGTAATCTACGCAGGGAAAATGCGCACTTTTCACTTACCATCGAATAGGAATAATGAAATTTTTTACTAGCTCATAAGTATCATAAGTCATCAGACATAAATATTGAATGTAACGGTTATATGAAATTATAAATTTTGTTTCGGCTGTAGAAACAATACTATCGTTCCAATTAATCGAATGAAACCACAATTTCACAAATATAGATAATTCTTTCCCTAAGAAAATATGCATGTAAACAAGGTCAAATAAGTTCAAAGGCGTATTTTTCATTATATTAAGGGTCATTGTTATCTCTAATTAACGCAGCTTAGCGACTTGAAAATGTGTTATTATCAAGAGAAATCCTGTTTGAAAAATTTGGAGCTGCTTCAAAATTAGACTGAAAGTTTCCGTACAATGAATCGCATATACAGAGTCCAAATGCAAGTTAATATAAGAGTGCTAATAAATACTTCCAAATATGATTAAATGTGATTATATATGATTAAATATATTTTAATTTCTCTCATTTAAAATGGATGTTTCAACTCAGAAATATTGTTTTTAAAAGTGAAGTATGCCACTTTTACAAACAAGAACTGTAGTTTCTGTTTTAAAGTACGAAATTTAAAGAAGAAATTGCAATTATTATTTTAAACAGATAGTAAGTTAAAAATTATGGGGGTTGCAAAAATATTTTTTATTCTCAATATATGCAGTGGGTGAATAAATTTGTTAATAATACTCTAGATGAACTAGGTGGACCCTTAAATTTAAATATTTGCAAAACACCCGATTCCCAATTTTTAAATGGGCATCGTAATTGTTCCATCAAGATATATAGTTCATATCGTTTATCTTTTAATCTTGCCTATATAACCCCATTTAAATTAAGCTATGTACATGGATTTGTGCTCCTTAATATTTTATTTTTTTATATTTTTTAGCGTATTATTGAAATATCATCGTAAGCATTAGTAGTAGATAAGTGACCTCCCTCCTTAAAAAAGAAAATGCATTGTGGTTGTGATTGGTGTTGCGGGTGGGTACATCGCATTAAATAACAAAAAATAAATAAAAAAGTAGATCAACAATCTAAGAATTTAAACATATTTTTCCTGAAATGCTAACGCAATTTTCTCTTAGAAATACGCGCAAAATAAATTGAGACAAGATAACGGGATACAACCTTATTATTTTTATAAGTGATATTAATTTATTAGTAAACAAAACTGCAAAATTTTTTGTGTGAAAATTAATAAGTTTATCTTATCTCTGATTATACGTATTCTCTGCATGCCTAATTTTGTATCCATAATTTTAGCTTCTCAAAGATTAAAATACAAGTAAAATATGGAAACTTATAGTTATATCACTATAGATTCTTTTCATCTTTAGCGACATAAGATAATCCTATTTATTTGTGATTATTACGTAGAAAACCGGATACTACTCGATCAGCAGGCTTATGTCATAAAATAAAATTTTATTAGAGATACAGCCAAAATTAAATGGTTATCTCCAGAAATACTATTCAGAGAAAATACAAAACGATCCGAAGAATATTATAAAATATAGTAAAAAATATAAAAAACAATTACTTATATATAAATTCCTATTGCATAAGAAACAAAATTAGGGAGGATAAGTCTGGATGATTAGCTATTAAATATTATGTAAGTAAACAATTTCACCTTCTTGTTACTGCGACAGTAGCCGCAAACAATCACCAGCATTCATCAACAACATGAAAAATTTTGCGAAATACAGTAATCAATTAAGCCTATGATTAGAACTAAAGATGACGAATTTTGTTAAAATCATTTCCATGAAAACATTTTTTTAAAAAAATCAGGTCGAATAGTCGTAAAAAATCGCTCCGTTTATATCATGAGGCGTTGGAAAAGATACTGTCAATTCTTACTCCATCTTCCTCCCTATAAAATTTGTTGGTTCTTTTTTTCATCTTCCTCCCTCATTTTGGAGGGCCTCAGAAGGAGACTCGATTAAAATTCGTGAAATATAATTTGTGTAGAATTGCTATAAAATCTTCCTATCGTTTGAAGAACTAAATACGATTTTTGGACAAATAAACGCTTGGTTAAATTGTCATCATGAGGGGTTGGAAAAGTCACTGTCAATTTTTACTCCATCTTCCTCCCTCATTTTGGAGGGATTCATAGAGACTAAAATTCATGAAATATCATCTGTGTGGAATCGCTATAAAACCTTCTTATCCTTGGAGCAACTAAATACTATTCTTGAACAAATAAACGCTTGGTTAAATTTTCATCCTAACTATAGGTTTTGCTTTGACTTACGCTCATTTTATATATTTTTCCTGTAAGTTGCTATTACACTTTTCCTTATACTTGATCCGTTTTTTCCATTATTTTATTTAATAAAAAATTAATTATGACACTATTCAAGGTTAGATGTAAGTGTAATGGATCCTGAAGCGATTCCTTAGTACGATATATTTGGTAGCTTTCTGTAGACAAAAATGAAGACGGTGAGTCTTCATCTTACATATAATCATATATTACTTATACATATATCTTCATATTTGTAAAATAAATCTACCGGCAGAGGCAAATCGGGTATTTTCGATAGAAATAAAAATGTTAAACCCTAAGCGCATCAAATTTGTAGTATATATTTTTTGAATTAATTAAACCGTCTCTGCTGTCTACTCGGGAAGAAAATATGTAAAAATATATTTATTTTTGTAATTTTAAGCGCCATAACTTTAATAGTTTGTCAGATAATCGTACAAGAGTCACTCACAACAATAATATAGCTTTCTGTTAAAATAACAAACATCGTTCCAGGTTTACTAGCAAAAGCGACGAATGAATTCATTCAAATATATAATTACATTTCACAATTCTAAGGCAATCGAAATGCAGTTAATATTTAGCACTAGAAACCTTAATTCGGTTCACCAATGTCAAAGGAAGCCATCCTAACTTTTACTTCAACGGACTTTATTTCCTTCACATTCATAAGAATGAATGGGATAGATAATGTAAGGGAAGAAATATTTTTTTTCGATGAATCAACAATCCAAGTTCGAAGTTTGTCCATACGGATCAGAAATGGGAAAAAAATTGAAAATTTTCCGTAAAGTGATTTTGAAACAAATACTAAATTTTCTTTTCTGTGTGTAACAATTGAGTATAATAAAATATTTGGGTTTTTTTTTAATAATAAGAAAAACTATTTTTTTTTAAATTGCACAATATTGCGAAATTTAAATGTTGGTTTCATCATACGTCTGTTTGCAATTTTTAATGCAGGTAAAGTAAATACATATGTATTTATCTTTTACGTAAGAAACATACTTTATTTTCACAAAATTCAGTATAAAAGGAGGTGCTGCAATGATTAAATTACGATTTGCATCTGCTCCGGCTTACTACTGAAGTGTATTGTAGTTCACGTAATTATTATTTTTATTATGTAACTGCTAATATTCAACATATTTAATTTACAAAATTTATTAACATTTTTACAATAATAAATTAATATTTAAGTTAATATTATAATTTAATATTTAAGTTAACAAGATTTATTATTATTTAATTTATAACTTATTATTTTTTAATGTTTGATGTGCATTGAAATGAATCAATCAATTTTTATATATATATGAATGAATTTTGCTACTCTTTATCAGACTCTGCAAGTCAAAACGTTCATTTATAGGGTTTTCTTCGGCTTGATTTTAATTATTATTTAATGTTTCTTTTTTTCAAAGTTAAAATTATATGTCATAATATGAAATAAATGTATAGTTATAATGAAAATAACACACACACACACACACACAAATACACTCACAGACACACATATATATATATATGTATGTTACACACATATAAAGTTTCTATATTAAAGAAAACAATTAAGCGGAATATACACAAGAGTAAAAAAAATTAAAACGGCTGACACATCAACATTTTAATCTTAAATTTTTTATTAGTCCTTAGTTTTATCAAACGATATTTTATTTCATTAAATGTGAAGTATTTCTTTGAAAGCAAACTCACTACTTATTTTACTTCGTTATACGAAGTAAAAGGGTATTGTGATCGGAAAAATTTCGGTTTTCATAATTCAACGGAAATGTGCATTTTGACCATCCCTATATCCATTTTGAATAGTTTCGGTGTGGCGTACGTGTGTATCTCGCATAATTCAAAAACGATTAGTAGTAGAATGTTGAAATTTTGTATTTAGGGCTGCTGTAACATCTAGTTTTGCACCTTCCTTTTGGATTGCAATCGACTTGAGAAAAAGAGTCCAAGTAAGCCAAAAATAAAAAATAATGGATTTTAGAATTTTTTGTAATTTCAGTAATGCTTTTCAAAGATATATGGTTCCGGAGTTATAACCAAATAACAATTTAATTAATGGAATATTTGGATTTTACAAACGGAAGGCAGATCGGTTCGAAGCCGACTTCATTTTTTTTTTGTAAAAAAAATTGAAAATCATGAATTTATTAATGAAAAAACTTTTATGTATTTAATAGACGTACAAAAATGTCTTGTAATGTCCACATCAGATTTTATTTGTTGAAAATCTATCGATAAATAAACGAATTACTGTAAAAATTTGGGGAAATACTTAACTCATCTACGTCGTTTATAAAAAATATAATAAATAAATATTTAAAAAAAAAAATTATATTGTAATAATATATTAAAAATAATTTAATAGATAAATAAATTTACCTAAAATTATTATTTATTTAAACAAAATAGTACAATATAGGTTTAATACATTGCGTTTGTTAATATAATGATTTAAAACATATTTTAATTATACCTTTGAAAAAATATGCAATTAAAAATAAGATATATTATTTTGAAATATGTAGTATAAAATACAAATATTATTTTTTGCTGATTACGAAGAATTATGAGAAAACAAAAACAATTACTGATCTAAACAATACTAATTAATGAAAAAGAGTAAAAAGGAACCATACCATTTAAAGATAGAAAATTCCTTTAAAATATTAAAAGTCCAGCATAATAAAATAAATGCCGCGATGAGTCGGGAAGGACTTTTTTACACAAAGAAAAATATATGGAATATACATATATATATATATGTACAAGTTATATCTATTCATAAAAATGAATATTATTAAAAAAATACTTTTAATTTATTATACTTTAAAAGCCGTATAGATATTTCATTAGCAACAGCATTCCGTTTTTTAACCAGTGACAAATTATTCAAATCTATTTTATCTTATATAAATGAACACAACTGAAAGTTTGATAAAACATTAACAAAATGAACATTACGTAACTTCACAAAATTTAACCACCTTTTCACTTTCCCATTCTCCATTTTAAATTTCCCAATTTTAATTTTTACAATATTCCAGTCCCACGTTGTCCCCCTTCTTCCCCTATTTTTTTTCTATTATTTCTCTTTACCATTTCCTCTTTCCCACCTTTCCGCTTTTCTTTTTTCTCTTTCTCCTACCCATTTCGCTTTACTTGTTTTCCCTTTTTTCTCTTTCCGATTTTTCCTTCTCTTTTTAACTTGTTTCCGTTTACTTTTTTTTTTGCCTTTACGTCTTACAGATAGCGCTGTTTTTCAAAAAAAGCATGATTTTTATCTTTCTCAAATGTATTAGCTTAGGTATATAAATAGTAGGTATATAAAAACACGCGCGTATTCGAATACAACGTTGTTTAAAAATTTCAATACAGTTGTTGAAGAACTTTCGGAGATTTAGGTTTTTGAACAAACGAATATTTATATTTGTATTTATGTAGATGCACAACTTATTACTTAATTCTTTAAAACTATCTTCTATTAAAATTAGCTGCTTTATTGAAAATAATTAATAATATCTATATTAACAACGTCTTGATTATTAATTTCACTTAAAATATCATCTTATTTATAATTAATTATTACGATTAATGCATAAACCGGATGTTTAGAAGCAATTTTTATTTAAAACCGAATCGCTCTATTTTTTCATGACGAAACGATAAATCTATGAGCATACGTATCTTAGTTTAGTTTATGCTACAGTTATATAATTTAAAAGATTATAAACACGAAAATAAAATACTAAATGTCTGTTTTTTTGGTTTTAGATTTTTAAACGAAGAAAAAATGGTTCAAATTAAATTGGTGTTAATAATATTACTTTCTGTCGTTTACTATAATGAAGGTAAATAATTCTAATTCATATTACAAAAATTTAAACAGTAGGAAAGAAAACGTTTTATCCCGTAACACAAAATCTAAGGAACGGAACAATTATTATTTAATGCTATCATAGTTCTAGAAGAGCGATCTCAGAAGGAGTTTGATCGCGTACCCCAAACACGCAAATAATTATTAATTTTACCCCATATAATTTAATATTTATATATAACTGTACTTGAACTGCGATCGAAAGATTATTGATTTTTACGTTTTCAGTAAATAGGTTGATGACCCGTTGAAAATCTGGTTTAATATTTTGAAGAACTTTAAATATGATACAAAATTTTTTCTTCAAAACGTGAAACCAGAAACTAACGTCTGAAAAGCTAAACATCATAAATGCGTCGGCTTTAAAACGCTTGCGTACGAAGATAGCGGTTTCAGGTGGAACGTTTTGCAGTATCTTCCCTCCAAAGACAGAGCGTTTTTCATTCCCTTATGCTTCGTGCGTATGCGCTTTAAATCCGTTGCATTTATGATGTTAAGCTCCCTAGACGCTAGTTAAACCAGACACAGTGACTGATAAGAAATGATAAGAGAACCTTGTACTCAGTTGATACACGATGGTATATTCGCAAGGGATCATGAACAACTTCTTTGGCGTACCCCCAAGTATCACTGTGGGTAACCCCTAGTTGTACGCTGAATTAAACTTACTTAACTCACTTTTAAAATCATTTTTAATGATTTTTTAAAGTGTGCAACTTGCGCACAAAAATGAATATTTCTGGTTTTTTGCTATAATATTTACGAAATGAATTTATTGATGTATTTTGTTTGCTTGCAGCTACGGACCAATTGGATATCGATAAAAACGATTGGGAGAAATATTATAACACAGAAAAACAAAATATTATTAACTTAGTTCTAAGAATGCCATTGCATCATACACAGATAAGCTGTTATTATTGTATACTTACTGAAATAACTAAACAATTAGATTTAATTTCTATTATATCAAATGTGAATTATGAGAAGGAAAAAATTGTTAACAAATTTAAATCTGATTTGGTAATATTTAAGAAAAATATCGATTATTGGCAAAATGTATGTGATAAAGGCATGCCGACTAATATCAGAAAGACATTTTATGAAATTTATACTACAATACATAACAAAGCATTAGAACAACAAGATGTTACAGGATGCATGCAAAGATTTACTAGAACAGAACGTAAGTATTCTTTTTGTATAACGGGAATTATATATTAATCATATTTTTATATTACTATTATCCTATCGACCAGAATTTCTTCTTAATTTACCTACAGAACCCATTAATTTTATTACCGTACGTTATGGTAATTTTGATTAATTTTGGTGTTGCGTAAACACGGATGAATTTGATTAATCATAATAGAATTTTGGAGAATTTAATAAACATACCGGTCAATTTACATAATCTCCATATTAACATATTTTACATATTAAAATAACAACTCGACTATAAGTAGTAATTAACGAATTTATTATTTAAATAATCTAAACATTACTGTTTATTAGTTGAGGTAAGCGAGCGAATTTAGGCGGGTTATGTTTTGCTAGATAATCATAATCTAAACAAACAGAACCTAAGAAGGCTAATCTTGGCTAATTAATGTTAAATATACAAATTTTATATATATATATATATATATATATATATATATATATATATATATATATATTATTCTCAAAAATTGGAGGTGATTGATCATATTCAAGGGTAATTATGCATAATCATCGAATTAATCAAATTTTTCGTAACGTATGCAGGTGTAAAGTCGTTACCTTCAGATGTAGCTGAATTTTAATATTTAAACATGATTTAGTTTGGAATTGAAAAATTAAAACATGACTAACGCATTATTTAAAAATCATTTGTTGTGGTTGTAAACGGATGATTTTCACGTAAGGCTACAATTCATAAATCTGTTTAAAATTCTATTTCGTTTTTCTATAGGTGACCGTGTTGATTTGTATTTAACGGGTATTTTTATATAAATAACAAAAAAAGAAAAAAGGAACATAAATAAATTAAAAACAAATGATTAAAACGCCCGGAAATGATTTCCAATGACATTCTTTTCAAATTCATCTTGATTTCCGATACCGAAATTCCAAAGCGATCAGATCTTCTGAGTAACGCAGGAAATACCTGGATGTTCAATCTTTAATAATTCTTTATAATCGTCTCGTTTCAAAACATTCTCCTACTTATTGAAGAGAAACAACTTCTACCCAACAAATGAAAATTGTGGATAATTTTTAAAATGCTGATGCGTACTTCTTACATGAGAAAGAGTAGTGACGCTTATAATAGTGTAATCTCAAGTCGCTAATCGATTACATCACCCGTTCTAAAGAGAGTAATAACGATCTTTATATTATGCTGTTTCTTGCAACTATATATTTATGTTGACATAATCTAAACATATAAAGAAATTTACTGAACCAGAAAAAAACAACGTAATAGCTTTCTATTAATCATAACTACTGGTTTTCTTATTCTTTAACGTGGGAAAAGATTGCAATATTTCTTTTTCTAGAAAAAAGTAAATCTTTAATAGGGTGCTGAAAATAATTTTACATTACCCTATAATATCATCTTTCGACCATGTCTTGTTAAAATTTCGTATATGTGAACTGAATCCACGAGCAGACGAGGAAAATTTTTCCTTCGTGTACAAAATTCTGAATTTCTAATTAAATTATTCTATAACTGCACCTCAGATTTGATCCTTCCGATAAATGATTTAAAAACTCCCATTTTAATGTTTGTTTCTCTTTAGCAGATTTTGGGATCTTCATCATTTCATATGTTTAATATGTTTTGTGGTTTAAAGCCTTTTTAATTCTTCGAAATTAAAGATGCCTCAAAAAGTGAATTTCATACTTTTTTAGGCTCATGTAATAGGAAATCTGTTCAGATAAATATTCTGTATGCATTTTACTGGTTTACAGGAGAAGAGGACGAAGCGCAGAATGCTAGACATGGAAGCTAAAACTCTTTTCCAGTGTATACATAACACCAGGACATACACTTCAAACAATAGTGAAGAACGTAAAATGTACTGTGAAAATGGCAGACTATATATGAATAATGGAAAGCATTTTCTAGAAAAGAAAATTTTCTGCCGGTATCGATCGATGAATTCTTTGTTAGGTTCCTCTACAATGGCCTCTTTAAACATGTGAATCTGCGAAAGTAAAAAATTCCGAAATGAATTCCTCCTAATGAAGTCAAATACGTTACTTGCTGCGATCGGTAGGATAAACCATTGTGAATTCACAAACGGCCCTTTTTAGGAAACAGATTGTTTCTCCTCTGGTAGGGCCTATTTAAGGTGGTTGCGGCGTCGTTGAATCTATCTCCTACATTCCGTCAAAGTTTATTTTTTCATTTATTGATATTTTTCAAAATACGGCTCGCGAAAATACTACAAAAACGATCAGATGACTGAAAATCTGATCGTTTATTTATAAAACATTTTCAGTATTAAATGAAATGAAAATACTCGTATTTTGCTTAAAAAATCATTATAATAACTATTTCAGGTTATATTGAAAAGGAAAATGGAATTTCAAATTTTCCATGTAAAAAAAAATTTATTCCAGTTTTATCGGCATCAAAGATGAACGGGACGCATAATACCCGTTATGCCAATACTGTTTTTTGTCAATAAAGAAAGAGAATTTACAGATAAATAAAATAGTTTTAGTTTTTCCCTGAACGCCTCTTTGTTCTAAGTTCCTTACCACTTCAATGACTGAGGATTATAAGTCTTGTTTATATTTTTAGATGTTATTGTACTTCTTTATATATACATACATATTATTTTTTTTTATTTTGCAGTCAGTATTACGGATTTTGATAAAATAAAATATCGTTATGAAGAAGATGACCTTAGTTACTATATTTTTTTTAAAAATAATGATATAAATGATTTGAATGATAAATGTTTTTCATGTATACAAAACTTTGTACAATTTGAATTAAAAAGGTGGAATGATATTGAGTCAGCAGTACGTCTTACTATGAATTCCTCTAATATGATAAAAGATAATAAACATTGGAACACCATGAAAGATATATTTTTAAACCATGAGAGGTACATGGATGCAATTCAGACTTGGATCACTACATGTTCTTCGAGAACATCCCCGAACGGTAGTAAGTCACAAATGACTATAGATCAAACAAATAAACCATTAATTTCAAACGGAAAAAGTAAAAATATGGAGAACTGTATATATTATTATATTGATAAAGGTAAGTAAACTTAAAGGTAAAGTTAAAATTATTTGTCAAAGAATAGAGAGTTCATTTGGTCCGAAGATGTTGACTGATCCGGACAGGTGACTGAAACGTCCCGTCTACCCAGTTCATTCTTCCGTTAACTGTACCATTAGCGGTGTCAATCATACTTTAGACGCTGTAGGAAGTACTGCATCGCATTTGTATTTCTGTATATTCATTCTTAGCTTTACCGTGTAACAACAAAGCGATACGCACAGTTTAATTAGTTACCTGAACTTCAGTTTAATTTTTATAATCTCAGCCCTTAGATAAGGTTCAATCTGAATTTATATTCTTCTAATATTTTCCAGTTATACCAGTAAATATCTAAAACTGATAAATTGTGTAATTTTCATGATTTGGGTCCTTTTTATACTGTACTTATTAATAAAATTGGATCTCCGGTTACGGACTCGTGTCGTACAAAAATACAAATAATTAAATTCATTTAACAAGAAGTAAATTATAATTCTATAATACATATCGGATACATGGTACGGTAAATTCGTACCGTGAATATTTGACCTGAAAAACATGATTTGAATAAGTTTCATTAGCGATCAATTAATAATGTCCGCCCCGAATATTCATAAAATATTATTCTAACCTATACTAGAAAGATGCTTCTAGTAAAATATTAAATAAAAAAGAATCCTGGGCTGCGTTTTCTGTGCTGTGATTAATTATTGGGCATCCTGACTCCTGTTACTTATTTTATGAAAGACCGTCTTTTCCACTGTCAAACCTGATTAGCTACCGCAGACAACAATCTGGCATCTGTCACGATGCCAAAGAGGCAAATGTCTGGGCTGGTATTTCCATCAGTGCGTTCTTTCGCCTTTACTGCCCCCTTTGTTTAGGCTTCTTACAATTTCACTCATGTACTTTTTAATTTGTGGCTCTCTCGACTAACTCACTGATCCTTTAGCGGAAGCGCATTCGCCTTGTCTGTCTATAAAATAAAATTATTCAAAAGTAGTTATTTTCCTTAACTACATTTCAAACTAAACTGTAATGTCAAATATTTTTTTATTTGAGTCTACTGTATACATGAAAATTCTATTCTCTTATCCATTAAAAAATTGTTGTTCGCAAACACGAAAGTTTTATCCTGCCGATTTCTTCTATTCTGAAAACTAATAGCTAAACTAGTCGGGACTAGATGCTGAAACTGTTATCTTGGCGTTGCAAGCGCCAACCAAGTCCTTAGCCAAACGGGTAGCCGGTAATATTAAAACTATTACAGTCATTAAAACTAGTACTTCCGCCAAAGGAAATAAATTTTTCATTTCTATCAAACAACTGTTAATCCGATATCGGATTTTTATTCAGCCGTTTCGAATTATATTTCCGTGATTACAAATTTGAAAGTAGATTTCCAAAAGAAAATTTTTTGAATTTTATTCTATCGACAAGTTAGTATGCAATAAGTGGCTTTACCAGCAACATCTAACCAAGTGGGGAATTGTGACCTTAGATTCGAAATGGAAAGGGCACAATGTGTTACCATTGATTAAAATTATGCCCACACTTATTGACGTCGACATCTCCGGTAAAGGCAATATATTGTTCAGATTTATCTCTTTGGCGCGAGTGGTAGATATTTAACTCAATAACCTTTTTACATTAGTGAAAGGAAAACAATGATGTAAAATGATTGATTTTGTTTTTTAATGCTTATAAGTAAAATATTTAATTTTTTATTTTTTTGTTAATATTAACGTAGCATATTTAGCCAATATTTACGCATGTTGATTAATTATTTTTCTTAATTATTCAGTACTATTTCATTATCTCAGTCATTTAACTGCTTAAATGAGTGATTTTCGGTCAACACTGGCCGTGATCGCTTCAGTTGTACCTGCGTCAAAAGTAGGAGTGTATTATCTCAAGAACGAGTAAAACGGTGCAGAAAAGAGATCGTGGTCCAGGGTCGGAGGGCCTTGACTAGACAAAAAGAGCGATGGAAGTGTGCTCTGACCGGCACGTCATTCGTTTTACGCATTGTTGAAATGTTTTACTTTTCTGCAATAAACAGTTAAGTTAATTTTACCAAATTACGTTATATTGGTGTGAACAAATGTTATCGATCATCGATAATCTCCAGGTAATCATCTATCGAGGAAAATAGAAAATAAAATTAGTATCTCTATCTTTAACATAATTAGAGTCTTTCAATTTCATTTATGTTTTTTTTTATAAATTATATTTTTCTTTACTTTTCAGTCAAGTACCAAAATGCATTAGTTTCTACAGGGAAAACAGTAACGAATGATAATACAGTTGAAACTAAGGTATCTGAGCTCGTAAAGCAAATCATTTATTAATAAGTAACTCTACGTGGAAACTCGATTATATGAAAAATTCGAATTAGATATTTTATTTAGAATTAGAATTTCTTATTAAATATGTAATATGAAACTGATAATAAATAAAAAGTAAAAAAAAAAATTGTCTAATTTAATATATTAATCACTTTTCCTGGTTATACATAATAATGAAATAGCTTTCAATCTATTTTGTTTACATTTACTTCTGCTTTAAAAAAAAAAAAAAATGAGAACCTTTTTGCTGATATTTTTCATTATTTCCTTTCAATATATATATATATATATATATATATGTAGAAATGGAAGTTTTTAACATTAAGAAAATGAATAATTTCGTTGATTTTCCTAAATATGCGACCGATCAAAGCGCCTGTTTAAATTTAATTTCAAAAATCGATACGATTTTAAAACACGGTGAAATAAAAATAATCGCAACTGGCATTGCTATTTCACTGCCTAAAAAATATGAAGCGCAAATAAGACCTAGATTGCGTATGACGATAAGCTATGGCTTTACAGATGTGAATTCACCAGGTTCAGTCGATGCTGATTACCGAAGTGATATTAAAGTCGGCCTTATTAATTTGGCGGATAAGGATTTTACAGTGCAGAGGGGAATGAGATTCGCGCATATGATAATATATAAATACAAACGCATACAGTTGACGGAAAGCGAAACACTAGATGAAACTAAACGTAATGGTAAGGGTTTTGGTTCAACTGGTCTGTGAGCTATGTACAGATAAATTTATCATCAAGGCAGCGTCGAATATAATGATTATTTATATTAAAAAAATAATATATTTTCTTTGGAAATATTTATACAATAAAGAATAATTAATGGCGCTCAAGAATGACGGCAAAATATGTGAATCTTGTTTGTGTAGTGCATGAATTTTATATATTAGATTGAGTAAGCGGGGCTTAGGTCACCTGTTCAGAATACTGGTCTCTGATTGGCTGCTGTGCGTCAAGCGGTCATCTACATCTGCTGTCCCTGGATTTAATTCTTGTTCTGTCCGGTTGTTAGGGTGTTTGTGTCCGCATACTGACAAAAGTGGTTTTTGCCTATTTTTTAATTGTTTGTTGGAACGTAAAAATTCTCTTCGAAGTTAGTGACAAGAACCTAGTTCTGAGTTTTTATATGCTTTTGACCCTCTTGCCAGTAGTTGGTAATGTTTTAGATAAGGTTCTGTACTTCCGTTTGAACGAGCGATTATAAGCAAAAAAAAGTTGCCGATAGACTATCAGTATGGGTTTTGTTCAGGCAAGGGCACAGAGGTTTCTATTTTCAAAGTTATTATTAACGTCTCTTCCAGAACATTTATATATGTGTAAGGTATTTTTTGGATATATCAGAGGCTTTAAAATATTTGCAATGGCCATCTGCTTTTATGTAATTACAGAAGACAGGATGCATGCGGAATAAGATCGAGGTACTTTCAAGTTATTTCAGAAAGAGGTCTTTGTTCTTCTTCAGAATGACGCTGGAATTTGGTGACAATACTCAGTCTAAACATTGTCTGCAGTGCAGTGTATTATCAATCCTCTTCTGGATTTTCCAATTCAAATCGCTGATGCGGTTGAGATTGCTTAGTCGTTGTAAAATCACTGCTTATGTATTTTCTGGTCGAATGGAACCCAAGGAAACAGATGCAGTTATGAAAAGGTAACAATTTTTCGGGCACGGATTCTATCTAATTTGTGGAGTCCCCACGTAATGGCGTGTTTTTTTTTTCAAAAAAACAGCCACCAGCAAATATAGAGAAATTCCGGCGCAATAGTAAGTCTTCCCATTAATATCTCTCTTTTCAGACATATCTGGGTTTTATCCTAGATGAAAATCTTTGATTCGAGTAGAAATCTCAGTATATTGCAAAGAAGACGTTTAATGCCTTCTTTGGTGTAGGGGTTATCCATTATGGTAGGAGTATTGAATTTTGACAAATACATACATAAATGGTTGTAGGTATTTGGGAAGCCATAATGGTGAGCGTTGAGCACGTCTCGGATTACAGTATTCATTTTAAACATTATAGTAATACTGTTTTATGAAACCAGTGTCTTCTTTTTGTTCATTCGTCATCTGTGATTAAATAACTATTTCACGAGAAGCAGTTAAGGTTATCTCTTTTCCGCTTTCATGTCTACTAGCACTAGCACGTGAGTCAAGCTCATACATTCATTCAAGTAGAGAATGCCGCCGGGTGCGTTCATGTACATTTCGTCTTAGGTGAATAGAGTCACCTTAGGTTAGGTAGTCTAGAGTCGGATCCCACTTGGAGCGGCCATGATTTGTCTAATGTAACATTTCGTTCTAGTTTAGAATAGGTTTTTTTTTAAGTCTGAAGTCGTATGTAGTTCATAGTATTTCTTGATAACGTTCAATTGTACAATTTTGACTAGTGCGTCAATTTATTCATCAGTCTAATGTGACTTTCATTTTCGATATTCCAAAAAATTTGAAAGTCCGTACTCGCTGTACAACTTAACAATAAATTTTAAAGTTAAATGGCCCGTACGCTCGAAAATAATCTTGGAAGGACAGATCTTGGAACAAGTACGAGTTATCAATAATCTAGATTATGATCTAATATAAGACAGAAATACAAATGTCGATAAGAAGGTGAGCCGATTTGAGTGAGTCTGCGGTTTAGTACGCAGGATAATAGGGAAACTCGGTAAAGAGGAGACTCAGTTAAGAATCTATAAACAATGGCCGTGTCTATTCTTACCTAAAGAAGTGAAGTGTGGGTTCACTAGCACGCCTACCTCTCGCCATTTTAATTGCCTGGGCGGAGTCCTAGCCACACGAGATCCTACACAGGACAATGTACCCACAAACGCCAACACAGGTTACAGAAGCTGTAGACTAGTCAAGTAACAACAACGGCAGAAACCGCAACGAAATCAAATTCTGCAAGAGCCACACCATCAGTAATTACGGCAACTCAGTCTAAGAATGAGACTAGCGAAAAAAAGGACAGATCCACTCTTGTCCGATACGGAAACAACTCTGGTAACAGAGTGTTACCACGAGAAGCCCACGGTCGAAATTTTTATGTTGCCCAAGAAGCTGTTTGGTAATGTAAAACGTACAGCCTTACCCATCAGAGAGGAGTAGGACCACAATTCACAGAACAGACAATAAATGACCTGGAAGATCACCCAGCTTGATATGGGCGTTGTTGAATAAAAGTCCGAGATTCACAAGATCAAATTTCTTAACTCTGCGTACAAAGACCAAGCTTCAACGAAGGATACTAACTATCCAAGGAATTGAAATACAATTCTACCACACCTAAGTAACAGCCACAGTCCTTACTGTTGACCGAATGCATGCACTCTCTGCGCAACGTTTTACAGTTGACGCGTACTTACACAATTTGGCTCTGTGACCAAAACGACTGCACTTAAAGCATCTTTGTACATCCACGTACTACTTAACCCAACAGGACATGAGAACAACATACAACCTACCCTCAGACATAACTTCTTAAAGAGACAAGCGCCAAGTTCAAAAACGCCGTGATACCGCTGGGCATCACGCCTGCCATTCTTGAAGAGTAGCCTATACACTCTTTTCCGAATTCGGCATCATCCATTTCGGTGTTCTGCTCCCTCACGAGAGACAAAACCTCCTCATCGAATAGCCGCCGCCTGTCAATGTCGAAGACAATAACCCGGAGCCTACGCTTTCGCTTCGGGTCGAACTTAACCTCGAGCTTCTTTATCTCAGGAGACTACGAGATGACTTGGACTGTCTCCTTTGTCATTCGCAACCACAACGTGACCCTCGCTGGTATCTTTAATTTTTCTAATCTTGAAGATTTTCCTGTCTCTGCGAAGAGCGACCTGGAAATACTCCTTGAGTTGTCTACTAGTCTTAGTCGACCTCTCAGGCTTGTTTATGAATAAACACGGTCTCACGCTTGTCTCTTACAATATATATGTTCCAGTCTCTAAGCGAGACCTTTCCGATCCGACAGAGGTAATCCCCGAATGACCTATGACGCTACAACCACTGAGCCGTCCAGAAATCCATTTATCCATGCTGTCTGTTGACACAGGCAGCTACCTCCAGGTAATACAGGGGATGAGGGGGCTGATAAAAATTGAAAAATACTGTTTTTCTTATAAAAAAATTTTATATTAACTCACAACTAATGTAATATTAAAATTTCATCATTAATTACCCTCACCACAAAAACGTAACACTAGGTAACTTTTTCACGTATATTTATTTCTCTACTATATAAGAATAAATAACCAATGCCTAACCAATTTTGTTTCGGCTGTAGAAACAATACTATCGTTCCAATTAATCGAATGAAACCACAATTTCACAAATATGAATAATTCTTTCACTAAGAAAATATGCATGTAAACAAGGTCAAATAAGTTCAAAGGGCGTATTTTTCATTATATTAAGGGTCATTGTTATCTAATTCACGCAGCTTAGCGACTTGAAAATGTGTTATTATCAAGAGAAATCCTGTTTGAAAAATTTCAGAGCGAATGTATTAGCGGAACTGCAAAATTAGACTGAAAGTTTCCGTGCAATGAATCGCATATACAGAGTCCAAATGCAAGTTAATATAAGAGTGCTAATAAATACTTCCAAATATGATTAAATGTGATTATATATGATTAAATATATTTTACTTTCTTTCATTTAAAATGGATGTTTCAACTCAGAAATATTTTTTTAAAAAGTGAAGTATGCCACTTTTACAAACAAGAACTGTAGTTTCTGTTTTAAAGTACGAAATTTAAAGAAGAAATTGCAATTATTATTTTAAACAGATAGTAAGTTAAAAATTATGGGGGTTGCAAAAATATTTTTTATTTTCAATATATGCAGTGGGTGAATAAATTTGTTAATAATACTCTAGATGAACTAGGTGGACCCTTAAATTTAAATATTTGCAAAACACCCGATTCCCAATTTTTAAATGGGCATCATAATTGTTCCATCAAATATATAGTTCATATTGTTTATCTTTTAATCTTGCCTATATAACCCCATTTAAATTAAGCTATGTACATGGATTTGTGCTCCTTAATATTTTATTTTTTTATATTTTTTAGCGTATTATTGAAATATCATCGTAAGCATTAGTAGTAGATAAGTGACCTCACTCCTTAAAAAAGAAAATGCATTGTAGTTGTGATTGGTGTTGCGGGTGGGTACATCGCATTAAATAACAAAAAATAAATAAAAAAGTAGATCAACAATCTAAGAATTTAAACATATTTTTCCTGAAATGCTAACGCAATTTTCTCTTAGAAATATGCGCAAAATACATTGAGACATGATAACGGGATACAACATTATTAACATTATAAATGATATTCATTTATTAGTAAACAAAACTGCGAAAATTACTTTTGTGAAAATTAATAATATTTATCTCTTCTCTGGTTATACGTATTCTCTGCATGCCTAATTTTGTATCCATAATTTATGGTTCTCAAAATTAAAAATACGAGTAAAACATGGAAATTGATAGTTATGTCACTATAAATTCTTTTCATCTTTATCGACACAAGATGATACTATTTATTGTGATTATTACGTAGAACATCGGATACTACTCGATCAGCAGGCTTAGAATTGCTATAAAATCTTCCTAAAGTTTGAACAACTAAATACGTTTCTTGGACAAATAAACTCTTGGTTTAATTGTAACTGTAGGTTTTTCTTTAACTTACGCTCATTCTATAATATGTTCCGCTGTCCCACATTTTTTTCCCGTAAGTTGCTATTACAGTACTTTTCCTCATACTTGATCAGTTTTTTGAAATACTTTATTTAATGAAAGATTAACTATGACACTATTCGTCGTTACATCTAAGTATAATGGATCCTGAAGCGATTCCTTAGTATTATATATCGGGAAGTTTTCTGTAGACAAAAATGAAGATGATGCGTCTTCATCTTACGTATAATCATATATTGGATATATACATATATCTTCATACTTATCAAATAAATCTACCGGCAGAGGTTTATACGGGTAAATCGGTATTTTCGAGTTAAAGACAAAACTCAAAAAGTGCTTTTATTTAAATAAAAATCAAAATGGTAAAACCTAAGCGCATCAAATTTCAAGTATTATGTGTTGAAATTTTTAAACCGCTTTTGCTATCTAATCGGGAAGAAAATATTTTAAAATGTATATATTTTTGTAATTTTAAGCGCCATAACTTTAATAGTTTGTATGTTAATCGTACAAGATTCACACACCATAATAATATAGGTTTCTGTAAGAATAACAAACATCGTTCCAGGTTTACTAGCAAAAGCGACGAATGAATTCATTCAAATATATAATTACATTTCACAATTCTACGGCAATCGAAATGCAGTTAATATTTACCATTACAAACCTTAATTCGGTTCACCAACAATGTCAAGGAAGCCACTTAACTTTTACTTCACCTGACATTATTTGTTTCACATTCATAAGAATGAATGGGGTAGATAATGTAAGGGAAGAAACATTTTTTTTCGATTATTCAATAATACAAGTTCGAAGTTTGTCTATACGGTTTAGAAATGGAAAAGAATTGAAAATTTTCAGTCAAGTGATTGTTAAAACAAATACTAAGTTTTCTTTTCTGTGTGTCAGTGTTGAGTAATATAGAATAATAAAATATTTGGGTTTTTTAAAATAATAAGAAAAACTATTTTTTTTTAAATTGCACAATATTGCGAAATTTAAATGTTGGTTTCATCATACGTCTGTTTGCAATTTTTAATGCAGGTAAAGTAAATACATATGTATTTATCTTTTACGTAAGAAACATACTTTATTTTCACAAAATTCAGTATAAAAGGGGGTGCCGCAATGATTAATTTACGATTTGCATCTACTCCTGCTAACTACTGAAGTGTATTAGAGTTCACGTAATTATTATTATTATTATTATTGCTAATATTAAACATATTTAATTTACAAAATTTATTAATATTATTGCAATAATAAAATATGTTTTTATTTCATAATAATTTAATATTTAAGTTAAGATGATTTATTATTATTTAATTTATATCTTATTATTTTTTAATATTTGATGTACATTGAAGTCAATAAATAAACTTTTATATATATATATATATATATATATATATATATATATATGAATGAATTTTGCTACTCGTTATCAGACTCTACAAGTCAAAACGTTCATTTATAGGGTTTTCTTCGGCTTTATTTTTATTATCATTTAATGTTTCTTTTTTTCGAACTTAAAATTATATGTCATAAAATGAAAATAATGAATAGTTATAATGAAAGGCACACATACATGTACAAATACACTCACACATAAATATATATATATATATACATACAAAGTTTATATATTAAAGAAAACAATTAAGCGGAATATACACAAGAGTAAAAAAATTAAAATGGCTGACACGTCAACATTTTAATCTTAAATTTTTTATTAGTCCTTAGTTTTATCAAAGGATATTTTATTTCATGAAATGTGAAGTATTTCTTTGAAAGCAAACTGACTACTTATTTTACTTCGTTATACGAAGTAAAATGGTATTGTGATCGGAAAAATTTCGGTTTTCAGAATTCAACGGAAATGTGCATTTTGACCATCCCTATATCAATTTTGAATAAATTCGGTGTGGCGTCTGTGGGTACGTACGGGTGTATCTCGCATAATTCAAAATCGATTAGCAGTATAATGTTGAAATTTTGTATTTAGGGCTGCGGTAACATCTAGTTTTGCACCTTCCTTTTGAATTGCAATAGACTTGAGAAAAAAGTCCAAATAAGTCAAAAATAAAAAATAATGGATTTTAGAATTTTTTGTAATTTCAGTAATGCTTTTCAAAGATATCTGGTTCCGGAGTTATAACCAAATAACAATTTAATTATGGAATATTTGGATTTTACCAACGGAAGGCACATCGGTTCGAAGCCGACTTCATTTTCTTTTTTGTAAAAAAAATTGAAAATTAAGATTTTATTAAAGAAATAAAGTTTTATGTATTTAATAGACGTACAAGGATGTCTTGTAATGTCCACATCAGATTTTATTTGTTGAAAATCTATCGATAAATAAACGAATTACTGTAAAAATTTGGGGGACATACTTTTTTGCCGGATTTCATCTACGTCGTTTATAAAAAATATAATAAATTAATATATTAAAAATAATTTAATAGATAAATAAATTTATCTAATGTTATTATTTATTATCTTTATGTATTTAAACAAAATAGTACACGATAGGTTTAATACATTGCGTTTGTCAATATAATTATTTAAAAAGTATTTTAATTATGCACTTGAAAAAATATGCAACTATATGATTTTGAAATATGTAGCATAGAATAAAAATATTATTTATTGGTTATTACGAAGAATTATTAGAAAACAATAATCAATTATTGATCTAAACAATACTAATTAATGAAAAAGAGTTAAAAGAACCATACCATTTAAAGATAGAAAATTCCTTCAAAATAAAGTCCAGCATAATAAAATAAATGCCGCGATGAGACGGGAAGGATTTTTCTATACAAAGAAAAATATATGGAATATATATATATATATATATATATTTATATATGTATAAGTTATGTTTATTCATAAATAAGAATATTATTAAAAAAGTACTTTTAATTTATTATACTTTAAAAGCCGTATAGATACTTCATTAGCAACAGCATTCCGTTTTTTAACCAGTGAAAAATTATTCAAATCCATTTTATCTAAATCTAATGTTTTTAAGTTTATAAACAATTCTGAGGGTTGAGCCTTGTCAAAAATTATGACAATTATATAAAAAAATTTGGATGCCCGAAACTTTAGGACATATTGGGATTTTAGGGTTATTCCTTCAATCAATCTATACTATTAATTAAGAGAAAGAGTTTTTTTTGGTCCGGATAAAAAGATAAACTACATGATCAATAGCAACCGAATTTTTACCCCTTTTTTTTGTTTTTATTGAGAAGGGTTTTAGTTATATTTCATCTTGAAAAATTAGAAAGAAATATATATATTTTGTAGTGGAGATTTGCCGATTGAAGCCCAAACTTCAATGAATTGAATTAATAAAATGTGATCTGTGAGTGTCTATCCTTGTATGAGCTGGGTTTGAACAGAATGATTGATTATGAGTATTTAAAACCCAATTTCTAGTTTATTTGAAATTCCAAGTTCGAAGGGGTAATTTTTTTTTTTTAAATACCTATTTAAAAGGATTAAAATTCAATAGTGAGTGCAATCTTCATTTCAGTGCTGAAAAAGGTAAAAAAAAATTTGAAGAATGACTGTAATTTTTCCTAATCACGACTACAGTAATCCACATATTCAGTAGATTTGACCTTGCAAATACTCTGCAGATAAATATTTAAAAACCATTTTTGGGTTTTTTAAATTCCGATTTTATTTTAAGGGGTGGGAAAGTGTTGTGACCAACACAGCCGTTGCCATCGTTATTGTATGTGTGACAGGCTGCAGTTACATACCGTTACTTGATTAATAAACATAAAATTAAAAGATTGACTGCTACGGATAACGAAAGAAACAACACAGCACGTGCGAAGGTGCGAAAAAAGTAGTAGTATATTGTCCTTGAAGCGTTTTCGGTATTTTTGTTTTATAATTTACAATTTTTATTTTTTCCTTTTGCGGTAGAATCGCAAAAAGATATTATTATATTACTGGGATGGACCTAATCAAATTTTGATTAATTCTAAAAGTACATAATTACGATTATTATCTGTATTATTAGATGGAATATATTTGATAATTTATTTCTTGATACGATATTAATTCAAATGAAAATAATTATTTAGTATAGATAATATCAATGTATTTAATACTTAGATCTATAATTTTTTACTTTTCTGTTTCTAATTTATGCTGTAACATGTACGTATTTCACTTTTGATATAATTATAATATATTCTGCATCTCTTTTTGTCGGAACAGAAAACAAATTATAAAAAAGTATTGTCTATTTGTTCTACGATTGGCGATTTATGAAAATAAATTATATCCTTAGAACTACTCTTTAAAATAAATTTTAATAAATTCTAAAATTCACCATTTTTTTTTTGCTTCTAGTCACAATCGATTTACACACTATTTGGAATATTTTTCTATTTCACTGATTAACTCTTAACCGATATAATACTAGGTTTCAGCGTTTCTAGTATACAATAAAAAACAAGTTTAAAATATTTTTCACAAATTATTTCACCGATTAATAAAATCTACTAAATTTCCTAATTCGGTAAAATATTATTCAAATTTTTATTCGTTTCTAGCAGACGAAACAATGGTTCGATATTGATAAATTTGAGTATAAAAATATATACTCGTATTTACAAATGAACACAACTGAAAGTTTGATAAAACATTAACAAAATGAACATTACGGAACTTCACAAAATTTAACCACCTTTTCACTTTCACATTCTCCATTTTAAATTTCCCAATTTTCATTTTTACAATATTCCTTTCCCACGTTTTACCCCTTCTGCCCCATTTCATTCCCCCATTTCTCCTTCCATAATTTTTTTTTAACATTTCCTTTTCCCACCTTTCCGCTTTTCTCTTTCTCTTCCTCCTTTCCATTTCGTTTTCCTTGTTTCCCTTTTTTTTCTTTCCCATTTTTCCTTCTTCTCTTTTTACCTTCTTCCCGTTTACTTATTTTTGCATTAACGTCTTACAGATAGCGCTGTTTTTTAAAAAAAGCATGATTTTTATCTTTCTCAAATGTATTAGCTTAGGTATATAAATAGTAGGCATATAAAAACACGCGCGTATTCGAATACAACGTTGTTTAAAAATTTCAATAACTTTCGGAGAATTAAGTTATTGAACAAATGAATATTTATATTTGTATTTATGTAGATGCACAACTTATTACTTAATTCTTTAAAACTATATTCTATTAAAATTAACTGCTTTATTGAATTAATTAATAATATCTATATTAACAAAGTATTGATTATTAATTTCACTTGAAATATTATGCTGTTTATAATTATTTACTACGATTAATGCATAAACCGGTTGTTTAGAAGCAATTTTTATTTAAAACCGAATCGCTCCATTTTTTCATGACGAAACGGTAAATCTATGAGCAAACGTATCTTAGTTTAGTTTATGCTACAGTTATATAAATTAAAAGATTATAAAAACGAAAATAAAATACTAAATGTCTGTTTTTTTGGTTTTTTTTTAGATTTTTAAACGAAGTGAAAATGGTTTACATTAAATTGGTGTTAATAATATTGGTTTCTGTCGTTTACTATAATGAAGGTAAATAATTCTAATTCATATTACAAAAATTTAAACAGTAGGAAAGAAAACTTTTTATCCCGTAACACAAAATCTAAGGAACGGAACAATTATTATTTCATGCTATCATAGTTCTAGAAGAGCGATCTCAGAAGGAGTTTGATCGCGTACCCCAAACACGCAAATAATTATTAATTTTACCCCATATAATTTAATATTTATATATAACTGTACTTGAACTGCGATCGAAAGATTATTGATTTTTACGTTTTCAGTAAATAGGTTGATGACCCGTTGAAAATCTGGTTTAATATTTCGAAGAACTTTAAATATGATACAACATTTTTTCTTCAAAACGTGAAACCAGAAAGCTAAACATCATAAATGCGTCGGCTTAAAAACGCTTGCGTACGAAGATAGCGGTTTCAGGTGGAACGTTTTGCAGTATCTTCTCTCCAAAGACAGAGCGTTTTTCATTCCCTTAGGCTTCGTGCGTATGCGCTTTAAATCCGTTGCATTTATGATGTTAAGCTCCCTAGACGCTAGTTAAACCAGACACAGTGACTGATAAGAGAACCTTGTACTCAGTTGATACACGATGGTATATTCGCAAGGGATCATGAACAACTTCTTTGGCGTACCCCCAAGTATCACTGTGGGTAACCCCTAGTTGTACGCTGAATTAAACTTACTTAACTCACTTTTAAAATCATTTCGAAAACTTGTGCACAAAAATGAATATTTCTGGTTTGCTTGCAGCTAGAGACCAATTGGATATCGATAAATACGATTGGGAGGAATATTATTACACACAAAAGCAAAATATTATTAAATTAGTTCACAGCATGCAATTACATCATACACAGATAAGCTGTTATCTTTGTTTAGTTACTGAAATAAATAAGCAATTAGATTCAATTGCAATTATGTCAAATGTGTATGAGAAGGAAAAATTTGTTAACAAATTTAAATCTGACATGACATTATTTAAGGAGAAAAACTATTATTGGCAAGATGTATGTGATAAAGGCATGCCGACTAATACCAGAAAGACATTTTATGAGATTTATACTACAACACATTACAAAGAATTAATTCTAGAATATAACTTTTTCGATGTTACACGATGCATGCAAATATTTACTAGAGCAGAATGTAAGTATTCTTTTTGTATAACCGGAATTATATATTAATCATATTTTTATATTACTATTATCCTATCGACCAGAAATTTCTCCTTAATTTACCTACAGAACCCATTAATTTTATTACCGTACGTTATGGTAATTTTGATTAATTTTGGTGTTGCGTAAACACGGATGAATTAAATTAATCATAATAGAATTTTGGAGAATGTAATAAACATACCGGTCAATTTACATAATCTCCATATTAACATATGTTACATATTAAAATAACAACTCGACTATAAGTAGTAATTAACGAATTTATTATTTAACTAATCAAAACATTACTGTTTATTATAATAGCTTTCTATTAATTCTAACTACTGGTTTTCTTAATCTTTACCGTGGGAAAAGATTGCAATATTTCTTTTTCTAGAAAAAAGTAAATCTTTAATAGGGTGCTGAAAATAATTTTACATTACCCTATAATATCATCTTACGACCATGTGTTCTTAAAATTTCGTATATTTGAACTGAATCCACGAGCACACGAGGAGAAATTTTCCCTTCGTGTACAAAATTCTGAATTTCTAATTAAATTATTCTATAAGTGCACCTCAGATTTGATCCTTCCGATAAATGATTTAAAAACTCCCTGTTTAATGTTTGTTTCTCTTTAGCAGATTTTGGGATCTTCATCATTTCATATTTTTAATATGTTTTGTGGTTTAAAGGCGTAGCCTTTTTAATTTTTCGAAATTAAAGATTCCTAAAAAAGTGAATTTGATACTTTTTTAGGCTCAATTAAGAGGAAATCTGTTCAGATAAATATTTTGTATGGATTTTACTGGTTTACAGGAGAAGAGGACGAAGCGCAGAATGCTAGACATGGACGCTAAAACTCTTTTCCAGTGTACACGTAACACCAGGACATACGGTTAAAACAATACTGAAGAACGCAAAATATACTGTGAAAATGGCAGACTATATATGAATAATGGAAAGGTTTTTCAAGAAAAGAAAATTTTCTGCCGATATCGATCGATGAATTCTTTGTTAGGTTCCTCTACAATGGCCTCTTTAAACATGTGAATCTGCGAAAGTAAAAAATTCCGAAATGAATTCCTCCTAATGAAGTCAAATACGTTACTTGCTGCGATCGGTAGGATAAACCATTGTGAGTTCACAAACGGCCCTTTTTAGGAAACAGATTGTTTGGACTATCTAAGGTCGTTGCGGCGTCGTTGAATCTATCTCCTACATTCCGTCAAAGTTTATTTTTTCATTTATTGATATTTTTCAAAATACGGCTCGCGAAAATACTACAAAAACGATCAGATGACTGAAAATCTGATCGTTTATTTATAAAACATTTTCAGTATTAAATGAAATGAAAATACTCGTATTTTGCTTAAAAAATCATTATAATAACTATTTCAGTTTATATTGAAAAGGAAAATGGAATTTCAAATTTTCCATGTAAAAAAAAATTTATTCCTGTTTTATCGGCATCAAAGATGAACGGGACGCATAATACCCGTTATGCCAATACTGTTTTTTGTCAATAAAGAAAGAGAATTTACAGATAAATAAAATAGTTTTAGTTTTTCCCTGAACGCCTCTTTATTCTACGTTCCTTACCACTTCAATGACTGAGGATTATAAGTCTTGTTTATATTTTTAGATGTTATTGTACTTCTTTATATATACATACATATTATTTTTTTATTTTGCAGTCAGTATTACGGATTTTTATAAAATAAAATATCGTTATGAAGATGATGATCTTAGTTACAATATTTTTTTTAGTAATAATGGTATAAATGATTTGAATGAAAAATGTTTTTCATGTATACAAAAATTTGTACAATTTGAATTACAAAGGTGGAATGATATTGAGTCAGCAGTACGTCTTACTATAAATTCCTCTAATATGATAAATGATGGTGAACATTGGGACACCATGAAAGATATATTTTTAAACCATGAGAGATACATGGATGCAATTCAGACTTGGATCACTACTTGTGCTTCGAGTACTTTCCCGAAGGAGAAAAAGTCACAATTTGATATAGATCAAACAAAAAACCCATTAATTTCACACGGAAAAAGTAAAAATATGGAGGAATGCATATATTATTATATTGATAAAGGTAAGTAAAATTAAAAGTAAAGTTAAAGTTATTTGTCAAAGAATAGAGAGTTCATTTGGTCCGAAGATGTTGACTGATCCCGACAGGCGACTGAAACGTCCTGTCTACCCAGTTCATTCTTCCGTTAACTGTACCATTAGCGGTGTAAATCATACTTTACACGCTGTAGGAAGTACTGCATCGCATTTGTATTTCTGTATATTCATTCTTAGCTTTACCGTGTAACAACAAAGCGATACGCACAGTTTAATTAGTTACCTGAACTTCAGTTTAATTTTTATAATCTCAGCCCTTAGATAAGGTTCAATCTGAATTTATATTCTTCTAATATTTTCCAGTTATACCAGTAAATATCTAAAACTGATAAATTGTGTTAATTTTCATTATTTCGGTCCTTTTTATACCGTACTTATTAATAAAATAGGATCTATGGTTACGGACTCGTGTCGTACAAAAATACAAATAATTAAATTCATTTAACAAGAAGTAAATTATAATTCTATAATACATATCGGATACACGGTAGGGTAAATTCGTACCGTGAATATTTGACCTGAAAAACAGGATTTTAATAAGTTTCATTAGCGATCAATTAATAATGTCCGCCCAGAATATTCATAAAATATTATTCTAACCTATACTAGAAAGATGCTTCTAGAAAAATATTAAATAAAAAAGAATCCTGGGCTGCGTTTTCTGTGCTGTGATTAATTATTGGGCATCCTGACTCCTGTTACTTATTTTATGAAAGACCGTCTTTTCCACTGTCAAACCTGATTAGCTACCGCAGACAACAATCTGGCATCTGTCACGATCCAAAGAAGCAAATGTCTGGGCTGGTATTTCCATCAGTGCGTTCTTTCGCCTTTACTGCCTCCTTTGTTTAGGCTTCTTACAATTTCACTCATGTACTTTTTAATTTGTGGCTCTCTCGACTAACTCACTGATCCTTTAGCGGAAGCGCATTCGCCTTGTCTGTCTATAAAATAAAATTATTCAAAAGTAGTTATTTTCCTTAACTACATTTCAAACTAAACTGTAATGTCAAATATTTTTTTATTTGAGTCTACTGAATACATGAAAATTCTATTCTCTTATCCATTAAAAAATTGTTGTTCGCAAACACGAAAGTTTTATCCTGACGATTTTTTCTATTCTGAAAACTAATAGCTAAACTAGTCGGGACTAGATGCCGAAACTCTTATCTTGGCGAAGCAAGCGCCCAAACAAGCCAACCGGGTAGCCGGTAATATTAAAACTATTACAGTCGTTAAAACTATTACAGTCGTTAAAACTAGTACTTCCGCCAAAGTAAATAAATTTTTCATTTCAATCAAACAACTGTTAGTCCGATATGGGATTTTTATTCACCGATTTCGAATTATATTTCCGTGATTACAAATTTGAAAGTAGATTTCCAAAATAATATTTTTTTTGAATTTTGTTGCAGCGAGGGGTAAGTTTGCAATAAGTGTCTTTTAGTAGCAAAATGTAACCAAGTAGGGAATTATGATCTTAGAATCAAAATGAAAAGGGCACAATGTTTTACCATTGATTAAAATAATGCCCACACTTATTGACATCGACATCTCTGGTAACGGCAATATATTGTTCAGATTTATCTCTTTGGCGCGAGTGGTAGATATTTAACTCAATAACCTTTTTACATTGGTGAAAGGAAAACAATGATGTAAAATGATTGATTTTGTTTTTTAATGCTTATAAGTAAAATATTTAATTTTTAATTTTTTTGTTAATATTAACGTAGCATATTTAGCCAATATTTACGCATGTTGATTAATTATTTTTATTAATTATTCAGTACTATTTCATTATCTCAGTCATTTAACTGCTTAAATGAGTGATTTTCGGTCAACACTGGCCGAGATCGCTTCAGTTGTACCTGCGTCAAAAATAGGAGTGTATTATCTCAAGAACGAGTAAAACGGTGCAGAAAAGAGATCGTGGTCCAGGGTCGGAGGGCCTTGACTAGACGGAAAGAGCGATGGAAGTGTGCTCTGACCGGCACGTAATTCGTTTTACGCATTGTTGAAATGTTTTACTTCTCTGTAATAAACAGTTACGTTAATTTTACCAAATTACATTATGTTGGTGTGAACAAATGTTATCGATCATCGATAATCTCCAGGTAATCATCTATCGAGGAAAACATGAAAATAAAATTAGTATCTCTCTCTTTAGCATAATTAGAGTCTTTCAATTTCATTTATGGTTTTTTTTTTTAAATTATATTTTTCTTTACTTTTCAGTCAGGTACGAAAATGAAATAGTTTCTACAGGGAAAACAGTAACGGCTGGTGATGAAGTTGAAACTAAGGTATCTGAGCTCTTAAAGCAAATCATTTATTAATAAGTAACTCTACGTGGAAACTCGATTATATGAAAAATTCGAATTAGATATTTTATTTAGAATTAGAATTTCTTATTAAATATGTAATATGAAACTGATAATAAATAAAAAGTAAAAAAAAATTGTCTAATTTAATATATTAATCACCTTTCCTAGTTATACATAATATAGCTTTCAATCTATTTTGTTTACATTTACTTCTGCTTTAAAAAAAAAAATGAGAACCTTTTTTCTGATTTTTTCATTATTTCCTTTCTACATATATATATATATATATATATATATATATATATATATATACGTAGAAATGGAAGTTTTTAACATTAAGAAAATGAATAATTTCGTTGATTTTCCTAAATATGCGACCGATCAAAGCGCCTGTTTAAATTTAATTTCAAAAATCGATACGATTTTAAAACACGGTGAAATAAAAATAATCGCAACTGGCATTGCTATTTCACTGCCTAAAAAATATGAAGCGCAAATAAGACCTAGATTGCGTATGACGATAAGCTATGGCTTTACAGATGTGAATTCACCAGGTTCAGTCGATGCTGATTACCGAAGTGATATTAAAGTCGGCCTTATTAATTTGGCGGATAAGGATTTTACACTGCAGAGGGGAATGAGATTCGCGCATATGATAATATATAAATACAAACGCATACAGTTGACGGAAAGCGAAACACTAGATGATCTTGATGAATTTGATCTTGTGAATCTCGGACTTTTATTCAACAACGCCCATCTCAAGCTGGGTGATCTTCTAGGTCATTCATTGTCTGTTCTGTGAATTGTGGTCCTACTCCTCTCTGATGGGTAAGGCTGTAAGTTTATTTTTACATTACAAAACAGCTTCTTGGGCAACATAAAAATTTCGACCGTAGGCTTCTCGTGGTAACACTCTGTTACCAGAGTTGTTTCCGTATCGGACAAGAGTGGATCTGTCCTTTTTTTCGCTAGTCTCATTCTTAGACTGAGTAGCCGTACTTACTGATGGTGTGACTCTGGCATAATTTGATTTCCTTGCGGTTTCTGCCGTTGTTGTTACTTGACTAGTCTACAGCTTCTGCAACCTGTGTTGGCGTTTGTGGGTACATTGTCCTGTGTAGGATCTCGTGTGGCTAGGACTCCGCCCAGGCATTTAAAATGGCGAGAGGTAGGCGTGCTAGTGAACCCACACTTCACTTCTTTAGGTAAGAATAGACACGGCCATTGTTTATAGAATCTTAACTGAGTCTCCTCTTTACCGAGTTTCCCTATTATCCTGCGTACTAAACCGCAGACTCACTCAAATCGGCTCACCTTCTTATCGACATCTGTATTTCTGTCCTATATTAGATCAAAATCTAGATTATTGAAAACTCGTACTTGTTCCAAGATCTGTCCTTCCAAGATTATTTTCGAGCGTACGGGCCATTTAACTTTAAAATTTATTGTTAAGTTGTAGAGCGAGTACGGACTTTCAAATTTTTTGAATATCGAAAATGCAAGTCACATTAGACTGATGAATAAATTGACGCACTAGTCAAAATTGTACAATTGAACGTTATCAAGAAATACTATGAACTACATACGACTTCAGACTTAAAAAAAAACCTATTCTAAACTAGAACGAATGTATGAGCTTGACTCCGTGCTAGTGCTAGTAGACACCAAAGCGGAAAAGAGATAACCTTAACTGCTTCTCGTGGAATAGTTCTTTAATCACAGATGACGAATGAACAAAAAGAAGACACTGGTTTCATAAATTGGTATTACTATAATGTTTAAAATGAATACTGTAATCCGAGACGTGCTCAACGCTCACCATTATAGCTTCCCAAATACCTACAACCATTTATGTATGTATTTGTCAAAATTCAATACTCCTACCATAATGGATAACTCCTACACCAAAGAAGGCATTATACGTCTTCTTTGCAATATACTGAGAGTACTACTCGAATCAAAGATTTTCATCTAGGATAAAACCCAGATATGTCTGAAAAGAGAGATATTAATGGGAAGACTTACTATTGCGCCGGAATTTCTCTATATTTGCTGGTGGCTGTTTTTTTGAAAAAAAAAACACGCCATTACGTGGGGACTCCACAAATTAGATAGAATCCGTGCCCGAAAAATTGTTACCTTTTCATAACTCCATCTGTTTCCTTGAGTTCCATTCGACCAGAAAATACATAAGCAGTGATTTTACAACGACTAAGCAATCTCAACCGCATCAGCGATTTGAATTGGAAAATCCAGAAGAGGATTGATAATACACTGCACTGCAGACAATGTTTAGACTGAGTATTGTCTATTCCAGCGTCATTCCGAAGAAGAACAAAGACCTCTTTCTGAAATAACTTGAAAGTACCTCGATCTTATTCCGCATGCATCCTGTCTTCTGTAATTACATAAAAGCAGATGGCCATTGCAAATATTTTAAAGCCTCTGATATATCCAAAAAATACCTTACACATATATAAATGTTCTGGAAGAGACGTTAATAATAAGTTTGAAAATAGAAACTTCTGTGCCCTTGCCTGAACAAAACCCATACTGATAGTCTATCGGCAACTTTTTTTTGCTTATAATCGCTCATTCAAACGGAAGTACAGAACCTTATCTAAAACATTACCAACTACTGGCAAGAGGGTCAAAAGCATATAAAAACTCAGAACTAGGTTCTTGTCACTAACTTCGAAGAGAATTTTTACGTTCCAACAAATAGTTAAAAAATAGGCAAAAACCACTTTTGTCAGTATGCGGACACAAACACCGTAACAACCGGACAGAACAAGAATTAAATCCAGGGACAGCAGATGTAGATGACCGCTTGACGCACGGCAGCCAATCAGAGACCAGTATTCTGATCAGGTGACCTAAGCCCCGCTCACTCCCTCTAATATATAAAATTCATGCACTACACAAACAAGATTCACATATTTTGCCGTCATTCTTGAGTGCCATTAATTAATCTTTATTGTATAAATATTTCCAAAGAAAATATATTATTTTTTTAATATAAATAATCATTATATTCGACGCTGCCTTGATGATAAATTCATCTGTTTATAGGTCACAGATCAGTCGAACCATAATAGTTACCATTACGTTCAGTTTCATCTAGTTTTTCGCTTTCCGTCAACTGTATGCGTTTGTATTTATATATTATCATATGCGCGAATCTCATTCCCCTCTGCACTGTAAAATCCTTATCGGCCATATTAATAAGGCCGACTTTAATATCACTTCGGTAATCAGCATCGACTGAACCTGGTGAATTCACATCTGTAAAGCCATAGCTTATCCCCATACGCAATCTAGGTCTTATTTGCGCTTCATATTTTTTAGGCAGTGAAATAGCAATGCCAGTTGCGATTATTTTTAATTCACCGTGTTTTAAAATCGTATCGATTTTTGAAATTAAATTTAAACAGGCGATTTGATCGGTCGCATATTTAGGAAAATCAACGAAATTATTCATTTTCTTAATGTTAAAAACTTCCATTTCTACATATATATATATATATATATATATATATATTGAAAGGAAATAATGAAAAATATCAGCAAAAAGGTTCTCATTTTTTTTTTTTAAAGCAGAAGTAAATGTAAACAAAATAGATTGAAAGCTATATTATGTATAACCAGGAAAGGTGATTAATATATTAAATTAGACAATTTTTTTTTTACTTTTTATTTATTATCAGTTTCATATTACATATTTAATAAGAAATTCTAATTCTAAATAAAATATCTAATTCGAATTTTTCATATAATCGAGTTTCCACGTAGAGTTACTTATTAATAAATGATTTGCTTTAAGAGCTCAGATACCTTAGTTTCAACTGTATTATCATCCGTTACTGTTTTCCCTGTAGAAACTATTTCATTTTCGTACCTGACTGAAAAGTAAAGAAAAATATAATTTAAAAAAAAAAAAAACATAAATGAAATTGAAAGACTCTAATTATGCTAAAGAGAGAGATACTAATTTTATTTTCATGTTTTCCTCGATAGATGATTACCTGGAGATTATCGATGATCGATAACATTTGTTCACACCAACATAATGTAATTTGGTAAAATTAACGTAACTGTTTATTACAGAGAAGTAAAACATTTCAACAATGCGTAAAACGAATTACGTGCCGGTCAGAGCACACTTCCATCGCTCTTTCCGTCTAGTCAAGGCCCTCCGACCCTGGACCACGATCTCTTTTCTGCACCGTTTTACTCGTTCTTGAGATAATACACTCCTACTTTTGACGCAGGTACAACTGAAGCGATCTCGGCCAGTGTTGACCGAAAATCACTCATTTAAGCAGTTAAACGACTGAGATAATGAAATAGTACTGAATAATTAATAAAAATAATTAATCAACATGCGTAAATATTGGCTAAATATGCTACGTTAATATTAACAAAAAAATAAAAAATTAAATATTTTACTTATAAGCATTAAAAAACAAAATCAATCATTTTACGTCATTGTTTTCCTTTCACCAATGTAAAAAGATTATTGAGTTAAATAGCTACCACTCGCGCCAAAGAGATTCGATAAATCTGAACAATATATTGCGTTTACCGGAGATGTCGACGTCAATAAGTGTGGGCATAATTTTAATCAATGGTAACACATTGTGCCCTTTCCATTTCGAATCTAAGGTCACAATTCCCCACTTGGTTAGATTTTGCTGGTAAAGCCACTTATTGCATACTAACTTGTCGATAGAATAAAATTCAAAAAAATTTCTTTTGGAAATCTACTTTCAAATTTGTAATCACGGAAATATAATTCGAAACGGCTGAATAAAAATCCGATATCGGATTAACAGTTGTTTGATAGAAATGAAAAATTTATTTCCTTTGGCGGAAGTACTAGTTTTAATGACTGTAATAGTTTTAATATTACCGGCTACCCGTTTGGCTAAGGACTTGGTCAACGCCAAGATAAGAGTTTCAGCATCTAGTCCCGACTAGTTTAGCTATTAGTTTTCAGAATAGAAGAAATCGGCAGGATAAAACTTTCGTGTTTGCGAACAACAATTTTTTAATGGATAAGAGAATAGAATTTTCATGTATACAGTAGACTCAAATAAAAAAATATTTGACATTACAGTTTAGTTTGAAATGTAGTTAAGGAAAATAACTACTTTTGAATAATTTTATTTTATAGACAGACAAGGCGAATGCGCTTCCGCTAAAGGATCAGTGAGTTAGTCGAGAGAGCCACAAATTAAAAAGTACATGAGTGAAATTGTAAGAAGCCTAAACAAAGGAGGCAGTAAAGGCGAAAGAACGCACTGATGGAAATACCAGCCCAGACATTTGCTTCTTTGGCATCGTGACAGATGCCAGATTGTTGTCTGCGGTAGCTAATCAGGTTTGACAGTGGAAAAGACGGTCTTTCATAAAATAAGTAACAGGAGTCAGGATGCCCAATAATTAATCACAGCATAGAAAACGCAGCCCAGGATTCTTTTTTATTTAATATTTTACTAGAAGCATCTTTCTAGTATAGGTTAGAATAATATTTTATGAATATTCTGGGCGGACATTATTAATTGATCGCTAATGAAACTTATTAAAATCCTGTTTTTCAGGTCAAATATTCACGGTACGAATTTACCGTACCGTGTATCCGATATGTATTATAGAATTATAATTTACTTCTTGTTAAATGAATTTAATTATTTGTATTTTTGTACGACACGAGTCCGTAACCGTACATCCAATTTTATTAATAAGTACGGTATAAAAAGGACCGAAATAATGAAAATTAACACAATTTATCAGTTTTAGATATTTACTGGTATAACTGGAAAATATTAGAAGAATATAAATTCAGATTGAACCTTATCTAAGGGCTGAGATTACAAAAATTAAACTGAAGTTTAGGTAACTAATTAAACTGTGCGTATCGCTTTGTTGTTACACGGTAAAGCTAAGAATGAATAAACAGAAATACAAATGCGATGTAGTACTTCCTACAGCGTCTAAAGTATGATTGACACCGCTAATGGTACAGTTAACGGAAGAATGAACTGGGTAGACAGGACGTTTCAGTCGCCTGTCGGGATCAGTCAACATCTTCGGACCAAATGAACTCTCTATTCTTTGACAAATAACTTTAACTTTACTTTTAATTTTACTTACCTTTATCAATATAATAATATATGCATTCCTCCATATTTTTACTTTTTCCGTGTGAAATTAATGGTTTTTTTGTTTGATCTATATCAAATTGTGACTTTTTCTCCTTCGGGAAAGTTCTCGAAGCACAAGTAGTGATCCAAGTCTGAATTGCATCCATGTATCTCTCATGGTTTAAAAATATATCTTTCATGGTGTCCCAATGTTCACCATCATTTATCATATTATTGGAATTTATAGTAAGACGTACTGCTGACTCAATATCATTCCACCTTTTTAATTCAAATTGTACAAAGTTTTGTATACATGAAAAACATTTTTCATTCAAATCATTTATACCATTATTACTAAAAAAAATCTTGTAACTAAGATCATCATCTTCATAACGATATTTTATTTTATAAAAATCCGTAATACTGACTGCAAAATAAAAAAAAAAATATGTATGTATATATAAAGAAGTACAATAACATCTAAAAATATAAACAAGACTTATAATCCTCAGTCATTGAAGTGGTAAGGAACTTAGAACAAAGAGGCGTTCAGGGAAAAACTAAAACTATTTTATTTATCTGTAAATTCTCTTTCTTTATTGACAAAAAACAGTATTGGCATAACGGGTATTATGCGTCCCGTTCATCTTTGATGCCGATAAAACTGGAATAAATTTTTTTTTTACATGGAAAATTTTAAATTCCATTTTCCTTTTCAATTTAACCTGAAATAGTTATTATTAATGATTTTTTAAGAAAAATACGAGTATTTTCATTTTATTTAATACTGAAAATTTTTTATAAATAAACGATCAGAATTTCAGTCATCTGATCATTTTTGTAGTATTTTCGCGAGCCGTATTTTGAAAAATATCAATAAATGAAAAAATAAACTTTGACGGAATGTAGGAGATAGATTCAACGACGCCTCAACGACCTTAGATAGGCCAAACAATCTGTTTCCTAAAAAGGGCCGTTTGTGAACTCACAATGGTTTATCCTACCGATCGCAGCAAGTAACGTATTTGACTTCATTAGGAGGAATTCATTTCGGAATTTTTTACTTTCGCAGATTCACATGTTTAAAGAGGCCATTGTAGAGGAACCTAACAAAGAATTCATCGATCGATACCGGCAGAAAATTTTCTTTTCTTGAAAAACCTTTCCATTATTCATATATAGTCTGCCATTTTCACAGTACATTTTGCGTTCTTCAGTATTGTTTTAACCGTATGTCCTGGTGTTACGTGTACACTGGAAAAGAGTTTTAGCGTCCATGTCTAGCATTCTGCGCTTCGTCCTCTTCTCCTGTAAACCAGTAAAATCCATACAAAATATTTATCTGAACAGATTTCCTCTTAATTGAGCCTAAAAAAGTATCAAATTCACTTTTTTAGGAATCTTTAATTTCGAAAAATTAAAAAGGCTACGCCTTTAAACCACAAAACATATTAAAAATATGAAATGATGAAGATCCCAAAATCTGCTAAAGAGAAACAAACATTAAAATGGGAGTTTTTAAATCATTTATCGGAAGGATCAAATCTGAGGTGCAGTTATAGAATAATTTAATTAGAAATTCAGAATTTTGTACACGAAGGAAAAATTTTCCTCGTCTGCTCGTGGATTCAGTTCAAATATACGAAATTTTAACAAGACATGGTCGAAAGATGATATTATAGGGTAATGTAAAATTATTTTCAGCACCCTATTAAAGATTTACTTTTTTCTAGAAAAAGAAATATTGCAATCTTTTCCCACGTTAAAGAATAAGAAAACCAGTAGTTAGGATTAATAGAAAGCTATTACGTTGTTTTTTTCTGGTTCAGTAAATTTCTTTATATGTTTAGATTATGTCAACATAAATATATAGTTGCAAGAAACAGCATAATATAAAGATCGTTATTACTCTCTTTAGAACGGGTGATGTAATCGATTAGCGACTTGAGATTACACTATTATAAGCGTCACTACTCTTTCTCATGTAACAAGTACGCATCAGCATATTAAAAATTATCCACAATTTTCATTTGTTGGGTAGAAGTTGTTTCTCTTCAATAAGTAGGAGAATGTTTTGAAACGAGACGATTATAAAGAATTATTAAAGATTGAACATCCAGGTATTTCCTGCGTTACTCAGATCTGATCGCTTTGGAATTTCGGTATCGGAAATCAAGATGAATTTGAAAAGAATGTCAGTAATCTTGGAAATCATTTCCGGACGTTTTAATCATTTGTTTTTAATTTATTTATGTTCCTTTTTTCTTTTTTTGTTATTTATATAAAAATACCCGTTAAATACAAATCAACACGGTCACCTATAAAAAAACAAAATAGAATTTTTAACAGATTTATGAATTTTAGTCTTACGTGAAAATCATCCGTTTACAACCACAACAAATGATTTTTAAATAATGCGTTAGTCATGTTTTAATTTTTCAATTCCAAACTAAATCATGTTTAAATATTAAAATTCAGCTACATCTGAAGGTAACGACTTTACACCTGCATACGTTACGAAAAATTTGATTAATCCGTTGATTATGCATAATTACCCTTGAATATGATCTATCTCCTCCAATTTTTGAGAATAATATATATATATATATATATATATATATATATATATATAAAATTTGTATATTTAACATTAATTAGCCAAGATTAGCCTTCTTAGGTTCTGTTTGTTTAGATTATGATTATCTAGCAAAACATAACCCGCCTAAATTCGCTCGCTTACCTCAACTAATAAACAGTAATGTTTTGATTAGTTAAATAATAAATTCGTTAATTACTACTTATAGTCGAGTTGTTATTTTAATATGTAAAATATGTTAATATGGAGATTATGTAAATTGACCGGTATGTTTATTAAATTCTGCAAAATTCTATTATGATTAATCAAATTCATCCGTGTTTACGCAACACCAAAATTAATCAAAATTACCATAACGTACGGTAATAAAATTAATGGGTTCTGTAGGTAAATTAAGGAGAAATTTCTGGTCGATAGGATAATAGTAATATAAAAATATGATTAATATATAATTCCCGTTATACAAAAAGAATACTTACATTCTGCTCTAGTAAATCTTTGCATGCATCCTACAACATCGAAAGGGTTATGTGGTTGAAGTAATGCTTTGTAATGTGTTGTAGTATAAATCTCATAAAATGTCTTTCTGGTATTAGTCGGCATGCCTTTATAACATAAATCATACCAATAATCGATTTTCTCCTTAAATAATGTCATGTCAGATTTAAATTTGTCAACAATTTTTTCCTTCTCATATTTCACATTTGATATAATAGAAATTAAATCCAATTGTTTATTTATTTCAGTAAGTAAACAAAGATAACAGCTTATCTGTGTATGATGTAATGGCATGCTATGAACTAATTTAATAATATCTTGTTTTTCTGTGTAATAATATTTCTCCCATTCGTTTTTATCGATATCCAATTGGTCTCTAGCTGCAAGGAAACAAAATACATCAATAAATTCATTTCGCAAATATTATAGCAAAAAACCAGAAATATTAATTTTTGTGCACAAGTTGCACACTTTAAAAAATCATTAAAAATGATTTTAAAAGTGAGTTAAGTAAGTTTAATTCAGCGTACAACCAGGGGTTACCCACAGTGATACTTGGGGGTACGCCAAAGAAGTTGTTCATGATCCCTTGCGAATATACCATCGTGTATCAACTGAGTACAAGGTTCTCTTATCATTTCTTATCAGTCACTGTGTCTGGTTTAACTAGCGTCTAGGGAGCTTAACATCATAAATGCAACGGATTTAAAGCGCATACGCACGAAGCATAAGGGAATGAAAAACGCTCTGTCTTTGGAGGGAAGATACTGCAGAACGTTCCACCTGAAACCGCTATCTTCGTACGCAAGCGTTTTAAAGCCGACGCATTTATGATGTTTAGCTTTTCAGACGTAAGTTTCTGGTTTCACGTTTTGAAGAAAAAATTTTGTATCATATTTAAAGTTCTTCAAAATATTAAACCAGATTTTCAACGGGTCATCAACCTATTTACTGAAAACGTAAAAATCAATAATCTTTCGATCGCAGTTCAAGTACAGTTATATATAAATATTAAATTATATGGGGTAAAATTAATAATTATTTGCGTGTTTGGGGTACGCGATCAAACTCGTTCTGAGATCGCTCTTCTAGAACTATGAGAGCATGAAATAATAATTGTTCCGTTCCTTAGATTTTGTGTTACGGGATAAAACGTTTTCTTTCCTACTGTTTAAATTTTTGTAATATGAATTAGAATTATTTACCTTCATTATAGTAAACGACAGAAACCAATATTATTAACACCAATTTAATATAAACCATTTTCACTTCGTTTAAAAATCTAAAAAAAAACCAAAAAAACAGACATTTAGTATTTTATTTTCGTTTTTATAATCTTTTAATTTATATAACTGTAGCATAAACTAAACTAAGATACGTATGCTCATAGATTTACCGTTTCGTCATGAAAAAATGGAGCGATTCGGTTTTAAATAAAAATTGCTTCTAAACATCCGGTTTATGCATTAATCGTAATAATTAATTATAAATAAGATGATATTTTAAGTGAAATTAATAATCAATACGTTGTTAATATAGATATTATTAATTAATTCAATAAAGCAGTTAATTTTAATAGAAGATAGTTTTAAAGAATTAAGTAATAAGTTGTGCATCTACATAAATACAAATATAAATATTCGTTTGTTCAATAACTTAATTCTCCGAAAGTTATTGAAATTTTTAAACAACGTTGTATTCGAATACGCGCGTGTTTTTATATGTCTATTATTTATATACCTAAGCTAATACATCTGAAAAAGATAAAAATCATGCTTTTTTTAAAAAAACAGCGCTATCTGTAAGACGTTAATGCAAAAATAAGTAAACGGGAAGAAGGTAAAAAGAGAAGAAGGAAAAATGGGAAAGAAAAAAAAGGGAAACAAGGAAAACGAAATGGAAAGGAGGAAGAGGAAGAGAAAAGCGGAAAGGTGGGAAAAGGAAATGTTAAAAAGAAATTATAGAAGGAGAAATGGGGGAATGAAATGGGGCAGAAGAGGTAAAACGTGGGAAAGGATTATTGTAGAAATGAAAATTGGGAAATTTAAAATGGAGAATGTGAAAGTGAAAAGGTGGTTAAATTTTGTGAAGTTCCGTAATGTTCATTTTGTTAATGTTTTATCAAACTTTCAGTTGTGTTCATTTGTAAATACGAGTATATATTTTTATACTCAAATTTATCAATATCGAACCATTGTTTCGTCTGCTAGAAACGAATAAAAATTTGAATAATATTTTACCGAATTAGGAAATTTAATAGATTTTATTAATCGGTGAAATAATTTGTGAAAAATATTTTAAACTTGTTTTTTATTGTATACTAGAAACGCTGAAACCTAGTATTATATCGGTTAAGAATTAATCAGTGAAATAGAAAAATATTCCAAATAGTGTGTAAATCGATTGTGACTGGAAGCAAAAAAAAATGGTGAATTTTAGAATTTATTACAATTTATTTTAAAGAGTAGTTCTAAGGATATAATTTATTTTCATAAATCGCCAATCGTAGAACAAATAGACAATACTTTTTTATAATTTGTTTTCTGTTCCGACAAAAAGAGATGCAGAATATATTATAATTATATCAAAAGTGAAATACGTACATGTTACAGCATAAATTAGAAACAGAAAAGTAAAAAATTATAGATCTAAGTATTAAATACATTGATATTATCTATACTAAATAATTATTTTCATTTGAATTAATATCGTATCAAGAAATAAATTATCAAAAATTTATTCCACCTAATAATACAGATCATAATCGTAATTATGTACTTTTAGAATTAATCAAAATTTGATTAGGTCCATCCCAGTAATATAATAATATCTTTTTGCGATTCTACCGCAAAAGGAAAAAATAAAAATTGTAAATTATAAAACAAAAATACCGAAAACGCTTCAAGGACAATATACTACTACTTTTCGTCGCACCTTCGCACGTGCTGTGTTGTTTCTTTCGTTATCCGTAGCAGTCAATCTTTTAATTTTATCTTTATTAATCAAGTAACGGGATGTAACTGCAGCCTGCCACACGTACAGTAACGATGGCAACGGCTGTGTTGGTCACAACACTTTCCCACCCCTTAAAAAAAAATCGGAATTTAAAAAACCCAAAAATGGTTTTTAAATATTTATCTGCAGAGTATTTGCAAGGCCAAATCTACTGAATATCTGGATTACTGTAGTCGTGATTAGGAAAAATTACAGTCATTCTTCAAATTTTTTTTTACCTTTTTCAGCACTGAAATGAAGATTGCACTCACCATTGAAATTAAAAAATATCAGGTATTCGGAAAAATTCAAAAATTTTTTAAATAGGATTTTAATCCTTTTAAATAGGTATTTAAAAAAAATTTACCCCTTCGAACTTGGAATTTCAAATAAACTAGAAATTGGGTTTTAAATACTCATAATCAATCATTCTGTTCAAACCCAGCTCATACAAGGATAGACACTCACAGATCACATTTTATTAATTCAATTCATTGAAGTTTGGGCTTCAATCGGCAAATCTCCACTACAAAATATATATATTTCTTTCTAATTTTTCAAGATGAAATATAACTAAAACCCTTCTCAATAAAAACAAAAAAAGGGGTAAAAATTCGGTTGCTATTGACCATGTAGTTTATCTTTTTATCCGGACCAAAAAAAACTCTTTCTCTTAATTAATAGTATAGATTGATTGAAGGAATAACCCTAAAATCCCAATATGTTCTAAAGTTTCGGGCATCCAAATTTTTTTATATAATTGTCATAATTTTTGACAAGGCTCAACCCTCAGAATTGTTTATAAACTTAAAAACATTAGATTTAGATAAAATGGATTTGAATAATTTGTCACTGGTTAAAAAACGGAATGTGTTGCTAATGAAGTATCTATACGGCTTTTAAAGTATAATAAATTAAAAGTACTTTTTTAATAATATTCTTTTTTATGAATAAACATAACTTATACATATATAAATATATATATATATATATATATATATATATATATATATATATATATTCCATATATTTTTCTTTGTATAAAAAAATCCTTCCCGTCTCATCGCGGCATTTATTTTATTATGCTGGACTTTTAATATTTTGAAGGAATTTTCTATCTTTAAATGTTATGGTTCTTTTTTCTCGTTTTCATTAATTAGTATTGTTTAGATCAATAATTGTTTAGTGTTTTCTCATAATTCTTCGTAATCAGCAATAAATAATATTTGTATTCTATACTATATATTTCAAAATAATGTAGTTGTATATTTTTTAAAGTTTATAAATAAAATATGTTTTAAATAATTATATTGACAAACGCAATGTATTAAACCTATCGTGTACTATTTTGTTTAAATACATAAAGATAATAAATAATAACATTAGATAAATTTATTTATCTATTAAATTATTTTTAATATATTAATTTATTATATTTTTTATAAACGACGTAGATGAAATCCGGCAAAAAAGTATGTCCCCAAGTTTTTACAGTAATTCGTTTATTTATCGATAGATTTTCAACAAATAAAATCTGATGTGGACATTACAAGACATCCTTGTACGTCCTATTAAATACATAAAACTTTATTTCTTTAATAAATTCTTAATTTTCAATTTTTTTTACAAAAAAGAAAATGAAGTCGGCTTCGAACCGATGGGCCTTCCGTTTGTAAAATCCAAATATTCCATAATTAAATTGTTATTTGGTTATAACTCCGGAACCAGATATCTTTGAAAAGCATTACTGAAATTACAAAAAATTCTAAAATCCATTATTTTTTATTTTTGACTTATTTGGACTCTTTTTCTCAAGTCTATTGCAATTCAAAAGGAAGGTGCAAAACTAGATGTTACAGCAGCCCTAAATACAAAATTTCAACATTATACTGCTAATCGATTTTGAATTATGCGAGATACACCCGTACGTACCCACAGACGCCACACCGAATTTATTCAAAATTGATATAGGGATGGTCAAAATGCACATTTCCGTTAAATTCTGAAAACCGAAATTTTTCCGATCACAATACCCTTTTACTTCGTATAACGAAGTAAAATAAGTAGTCAGTTTGCTTTCAAAGAAATACTTCACATTTCATGAAATAAAATATCGTTTGATAAAACTAAGGACTAATAAAAAATTTAAGATTAAAATGTTGACGTGTCAGCCGTTTTAATTTTTTTACTGTTGTGTATATTCCGCTTAATTGTTTTCTTTAATATAGAAAATTTATATATGTGTAACATATATATATATATATATATATATATTTATGTGTGAGTGTATTTGTACATGTATGTGTGCCTTTCATTATAACTATTCAATATTTTCATTTTATGACATATAATTTTAACTTCGAAAAAAAGAAACATTAAATGATAATAAAAATAAAGCCGAAGAAAACCCTATAAATGAACGTTTTGACTTGTAGAGTCTGATAACGAGTAGCAAAATTCATTCATATATATATATAAAAGTTTATTTATTGACTTCAATGTACATCAAATATTAAAAAATAATAAGATATAAATTAAATTATAATAAATCATGTTAACTTAAATATTAAATTATTATGAAATAAAAACATATTTTATTATTGCAATAATATTAATAAATTTTGTAAATTAAATATGTTGAATATTAGCAGTTACATAATAAAAATAATAATTACGTGAACTCCAATACTCTTCAGTAGTTATTAGGAGGAGATGCAAATCGTAAATTAATTATTGCAGCACCTCCTTTTATACTGAATTTTGTGAAAATAAAGTATGTTTCTTACGTAAAAGATAAATACATATGTATTTACTTTACCTGCATTAAAAATTGCAAACAGACGTATGATGAAACCAACATTTAAATTTCGCAATATTGTGCAATTTAAAAAAAAATAGTTTTTCTTATTATTTTTAAAAAACCCAAATATTTTATTATTCTATATTACTCAACACTGACACACAGAAAAGAAAACTTAGTATTAGTTTCAACAATCACTTGACTGAAAATTTTCAATTCTTTTCCATTTCTAAACCGTATAGACAAACTTCGAACTTGTATTATTGAATAATCGAAAAAAAATGTTTCTTCCCTTACATTATCTACCCCATTCATTCTTATGAATGTGAAACAAATAATGTCAGGTGAAGTAAAAGTTAAGTGGCTTCCTTGACATTGTTGGTGAACCGAATTAAGGTTTGTAATGGTAAATATTAACTGCATTTCGATTGCCTTAGAATTGTGAAATGTAATTATATATTTGAATGAATTCATTCGTCGATTTTGCTAGTAAACCTGGAACGATGTTTGTTATTCTTACAGAAACCTATATTATTATGGTGTGTGAATCTTGTACGATTGACTTACAAACTATTAAAGTTATGGCGCTTAAAATTACAAAAATATATACATTTTAAAATATTTTCTTCCCGATTAGATAGCAAAAGCGGTTTAAAAATTTCAACACATAATACTTGAAATTTGATGCGCTTAGGTTTTACCATTTTAATTTCCATTTAAATAAAAGCACTTTTTGAGTTTTGTCTTTAACTCGAAAATACCGATTTACCCGTATAAACCTCTGCCGGTAGATTTATTTGATAAGTATGAAGATATATGTATATATCCAATATATGATTATACGTAAGATGAAGACGCATCATCTTCATTTTTGTCTACAGAAAGCTTCCCGATATATAATACTAAGGAATCGCTTCAGGATCCATTATACTTAGATGTAACGACGAATAGTGTCATAGTTAATCTTTCATTAAATAAAGTATTTCAAAAAACTGATCAAGTATAAGGAAAAGTACTGTAATAGCAACTTACGGGAAAAAAATATGGGACAGCGGAACATATTATAGAATGAGCGTAAGTTAAAGAAAAACCTACAGTTACAATTAAACCAAGAGTTTATTTGTCCAAGAAACGTATTTAGTTGTTCAAACTTAGGAAGATTTTATAGCAATTCTAAGCCTGCTGATCGAGTAGTATCCGATTTTCTACGTAATAATCACAATAAATAGTATCATCTTGTGTCGATAAAGATGAAAAGAATTTATAGTGACATAACTATCAATTTCCATGTTTTACTCGTATTTTTAATTTTGAGAACCATAAATTATGGATACAAAATTAGGCATGCAGAGAATACGTATAACCAGAGAAGAGATAAATATTATTAATTTTCACAAAAGTAATTTTCGCAGTTTTGTTTACTAATAAATGAATATCATTTATAATGTTAATAATGTTGTATCCCGTTATCATGTCTCAATGTATTTTGCGCGTATTTCTAAGAGAAAATTGCGTTAGCATTTCAGGAAAAATATGTTTAAATTCTTAGATTGTTGATCTACTTTTTTATTTATTTTTTGTTATTTAATGCGATGTACCCACCCGCAACACCAATCACAACCACAATGCATTTTCTTTTTTAAGGAGTACTTATCTACTACTAATGCTTACGATGATATTTCAGTAATACGCTAAAAAATATAAAAAAATAAAATAATAAGGAGCACAAATCCATGTACATAGCTTAATTTAAATGGGGTTATATAGGCAAGATTAAAAGATAAACGATATGAACTATATATCTTGATGGAACAATTATGATGCCCATTTAAAAATTGGGAATCGGGTGTTTTGCAAATATTTAAATTTAAGGGTCCACCTAGTTCATCTAGAGTATTATTAACAAATTTATTCACCCACTGCATATATTGAGAATAAAAAATATTTTTGCAACCCCCATAATTTTTAACTTACTATCTGTTTAAAATAATAATTGCAATTTCTTCTTTAAATTTCGTACTTTAAAACAGAAACTACAGTTCTTGTTTGTAAAAGTGGCATACTTCACTTTTAAAAACAATATTTCTGAGTTGAAACATCCATTTTAAATGAGAGAAATTAAAATATATTTAATCATATATAATCACATTTAATCATATTTGGAAGTATTTATTAGCACTCTTATATTAACTTGCATTTGGACTCTGTATATGCGATTCATTGTACGGAAACTTTCAGTCTAATTTTGAAGCAGCTCCAAATTTTTCAAACGGGATTTCTCTTGATAATAACACATTTTCAAGTCGCTAAGCTGCGTTAATTAGAGATAACAATGACCCTTAATATAATGAAAAATACGCCCTTTGAACTTATTTGACCTTGTTTACATGCATATTTTCTTAGGGAAAGAATTATTCATATTTGTGAAATTGTGGTTTCATTCGAATAATTGGAACGATAGCATTATTTCTACAGCCGAAACAAAATTTATAGTTTCATATAACCGTTACATTCAATATTTATGTCTGATGACTTATGATACTTATGAGCTAGTAAAAATTTTCATTATTCCTATTCGATCGTAAGTGAAAAGTGAGCATTTTCCCTGCGTAGATTACAAACTAAGATGAAAATCACCGTGAAATTACAAAAAAATAATAAAAATCAAACAAATTCATATAAATTACAAAAAAAATCATAAAATTAATTTGGCTGCCGACAAAACTTAAATCCATGACGGCAGACAAGGTGAAAAAGAAATTGCCGGCAACTTTTGTTAAATTATGGATGGGGTTTGGAAATCCGGAATTTTATTTCGTGCATTGAGTGCCATTACTGACTGGTTGAGTGTAAAATTGCATGACAGATTATAATGAGTGTGACCACAGACCTAAGATTTGTGCTGCTTGTGATGTTTGAAGTGTATATGATTACACACTGTAATATTTTACGATATATAATTTTTTGTAGCTGCTTATACTTTTGTCTGCGGTTTTGTAAAGTAGAAAGAAGCTTGAAAACTTTGATGATCGCTCTAATCTGTGCGCTAGCGCAGCTGTAATGTATAACGTTATGAATACTAAAAAGTTGAAAATATAGTAAATTTGTGAAAAAATATATAACACCATTCTTAAGATAAATGCATTAAAAGGGAAGAATGCATTAAAAGGGAGTCGGTGTTGAATAAAAGTCCGAGATTCACAAGATCAAATTTCTTAACTCTGCGTACAAAAACCAAGCTTCAACGAAGGATACTAACTATCGAAGGAATTGAAATACAAATATACCACACCTAAGTAACAGCCACAGACCTTACTGTTGACCGAATGCATGCACTCTCTGCGCAACGTTTTACAGTTGACGCGTACTTACACAATTTGGCTCTGTGACCAAAACGACTGCACTTAAAGCATCTTTGTACATCCACGTACTACTTAACCCAACAGGACATGAGAACAACGTACAACCTACCCTCAGACACAACTTCTTAAAGAGACAAGCGCCAAGTTCAAAAACGCCGTGATACCGCTGGGCATCACGCCTGCCATTCTTGAAGAGTAGCCTATACACTCTTTTCCGAATTCGGCATCATCCATTTCAGTGTTCTGCTCCCTCTCGAGAGACAAAACCTCCTCATCGAATAGCCGCCACTTGTCAATGTCGTAGAAAATAACCCGGAGCCTACGCTTTCGCTTCGGGTCGAACTTAACCTCGAGCTTCTTTACCTCAGGAGACTACGAGATGACTTGGACTGTCTCCTTTGTCATTCGCAACCACAACGTGACCCTCGCTGGTATCTTTAATTTTTCTAATCTTGAAGATTTTCCTGTCTCTGCGAAGAGCGACCTGGAAATACTCCTTGAGTTGTCTACTAGTCTTAGTCGACCTCTCAGGCTTTTTTATGAATAAACACGGGCTGTTTCGAAGTTTGACTAGTCTCACGCTTGTCTCTTACAATATATATGTTCCAGTTTCTAAGCGAGACCTTTCCGATCCGACAGAGGTAATCCCCGAATGACCTATGACGCTACAACCACTGAGCCGTCCAGAAATCCATTTATCCATGCTGTCTGTTGACACTGGCAGCCACCTCCAGGTAATACAGGGGATGAGGGGGCCGATAAAAATTGAAAAATACTGTTTTTGTTATAAAAAAATTTTATATTACCTCACAACTAATGTAATATTAAAATTTCATCATTAATTACCCTCACCACAAAATCGTAACACTAGGTAACTTTTTCACGTATATTTATTTCTCTACTATATAAGAATAAATAACCAATGCCAGGAAAGTATATCAATTTTGCCATCGGCGTTTTTAAAGTTATACATTGAGAATTTGTTTTTAGATTACTTCATAATATTAAGCGAATACATCATAATTATTACATTTGCAAGTTAAATCGAAGAATCAAGAGATTACATTGAAAAAATATTTGAAACAAATACGTAAACAGCTATGGAAAATTATAATTTTCCGATAGATTTATGAATATAATGGATCTAGAGTCAAGCGATTAAGAAATTCGTATTTTAAAGAAAGGTTTACCTAAAACCTAATGTCAATCAAATAAAAAAATATATATGTAATATAAAACTCTTTAAGAACCACTCTTATATTATACACACTAAAACGTAAAAATTCATTACCTAGCTTCAAATTAAAGATTTGATGTTTTCCAATTCTTCCATATGATTGATAAATGGCCAAAGATTGGCGTGCTTGAATCAACCTACAAATAATCTTTGTCCCCCACATCAGAACATTCATCACGCATATGAAAAAATTAGCAAAAATATCAAAATCTCACAACAAATCTTAATAATACAATGAAAGCTAGTTGTCAAACTCATTCTGAGGTACCGTGCTTAAATTATTTTTCCCTTTTAATGCATTTATCTTAAGAATGGTGTTATATATTTTTTAACAAATTTACTATATTTTCTACTTTTTAGTATTCATAACGTTATACATTACAGCTGCGCTAGCGCACAGATTAGAGCGATCATCAAAGTTTTCATGCTTCTTTCTACTTTACAAAACCGCAGACAAAAGTATAAGCAGCTACAAAAAATTATATATCGTAAAATATTACAGTGTGTAATCATATACACTTCAAACATCACAAGCAGCACAAATCTTAGGTCTGTGGTCACACTCATTAAAATCTGTCATGCAAGTATACACTAAACCAGTCAGTAATGACAATCAATGCACGAACTAAAATTCCGGATTTCCAAACCCCATCCATAATTTAACAAAAGTTGCCGGCAATTTCTTTTTCACCTTGTCTGCCGTCATGGATTTATGTTTTGTCGGCAGCCAAATTAATTTTATGATTTTTTTTGTAATTTATATGAATTTGTTTGATTTTTATTATTTTTTTGTAATTTCACGGTGATTTTCATCTTAGTTTGTAATCTACGCAGGGAAAATGCGCACTTTTCACTTACGATCGAATAGGAATAATGAATTTTTTTACTAGCTCATAAGTATCATAAGTCATCAGACATAAATATTGAATGTAACGGTTATATGAAATTATAAATTTTGTTTCGGCTGTAGAAACAATACTATCGTTCCAATTAATCGAATGAAACCACAATTTCACAAATATGAATAATTCCTTCACTAAGAAAATATGCATGTAAACAAGGTCAAATAAGTTCAAAGGGCGTATTTTTCATTATATTAAGGGTCATTGTTATCTAATTAACGCAGCTTAGCGACTTGAAAATGTGTTATTATCAAGAGAAATCCTGTTTGAAAAATTTCAGAGCGAATGGATTAGCGGAACTGCAAAATTAGACTGAAAGTTTCCGTGCAATGAATCGCATATACAGAGTCCAAATGCAAGTTAATATAAGAGTGCTAATAAATACTTCCAAATATGATTAAATGTGATTATATATGATTAAATATATTTTAATTTCTCTCATTTAAAATGGATGTTTCAACTCAGAAATATATCTTTTAAAAGTGAAGTATACCACTTTTACAAACAAGAACTGTAGTTTCTGTTTTAAAGTACGAAATTTAAAGAAGAAATTGCAATTATTATTTTAAACAGATAGTAAGTTTAAAAATTATAGGGGGTGCAAAAATATTTTTGATTCTCAATATTTGCAGTTGGTAAATAAATTTGAGAATTAATACTCTAGATGAACTAGGTGGACCCTAAAATTTAAATATTTGCAAAACACCCGATTCCCAATTTTTAAATGGGCATCAGAATTTTTCCATCAAGCTATATAGTTCATATCGTTTATCTTTAATTTTGCCAATATAACCCCATTTAAATTAAGCTAAGTACATGGATTTGTGCTCCTTATCTAACCATTAAAAAAAATGGCCATAAATTCCCCCTTCTTCAAAATTTTGGAAATATAAATATTTTATTTTTGTATATTTTTTAGCGTATTATTGAAATATCTTCGTAAGCATTAGTAATAGATAAAGTGACCTCCCTCCTTAAAAAAGAAAATACATTGTGGTCGTGATTGGTGTTGCGGGTGGGTATGAAAGTCGGTTAAACAATATCTTCCATTCAACTAAGTTCAAAAAAATTAATTAATATCCATGATGGAATGAAGGATTTAAAGGAGAACGGCTCTCTTTCTCGGAATAGTCCAGTTTCTTCATTGTATCTGCTTCATGATAATAACGCTCGCATTACGTTCGGTGGTCGCCTTTATTATGATTTTAAAGACGAATTGATTTTCTACTGAAGGAAAATTTAATAGAATTTATATTAAAGGAAGAATATCAGCGGCTACAACATGGCGGGCTTCAACCGATACGTTCATCTTGTTTTGACAATGATACTGTATTGTCATTGTAATAACGACAGGTAGATCGGTTTTTATCGATGCTTAAAGTTATTTTCTTACAAACAACTGATATGTTCCATTGTTCCAAACAACTGATGATCCGATTACCTAGGAGGTTTGTTCTTGTTACTCGCATCTTTGTTAAAGTCGTTGTTGATTAAAGTGATCCGTTTACTGTTTACTGTTGACATAGTAGACGACCTAGTAAGGTGACAGCTAATGCTTACGAAGCAATATTTATTAGTTTAGAAATCAACATTCATATAGATTTAGCCGGGGCCTTAAGCGGAAAATTCATATGGCTTTTCTGTGACAATATACTTCAAAGTGATGTTTGATTTTAAATATATAAGGTGATAATGATCATGAAATGATAATGCTTAATATTGTGTCGTACTTTTTGCCTTCATATGATCAAATTTCGATAAATTATTAAGTGAAGATAAATGATATATCCAATATTTTTTTCTAGTAAGGAAATTTATTGGTTCTTTATTCCATCTTCCTAATTCATTTTGGAGGGCTTCAGAGGAAGGCTCGATTAAAATTCGTGAAATATTATTTGTGTAGAATTGCTATAAAATCTTTCTACCGTTTGAACAACTAAATACGATTCTTGGACAAATAAACTCTTGGTTAAATTGTCGTCCTAACTGTAGGCTTTTCTTTGACTTACACCCATTCTATATTATGTTCCGCTGTCCAATATATTTTTCCTGCAAGTTGCTATTACAGTACTTTTCGTTATACTTTATTCGTTTTTTAAAATTATTTTAGTTCATAAAAGATTCGGTGTTACATGTGTATAATGGATCCTGAAACGATTCCTTAGTATTATGTATTGGGAAGCTTTTTGGAGACAAAAATGAAGATGATGCGTCTTCATCTTACATATAATCATATATTTGTTATATATATATATATCTTCATTTATGTAAAATAAATCTACCGGTAGAGGGTTTTACGGGTAAATCGGGTATTTTCGAGTTAAAGACAAAACTCAAAAAGAGCTTTTATTTAAATGGAAATTAAAATGGTAAAACCTAATCGCATCAAATTTCAAGTATAATGTGTTGAGTTTTTTAAACCGCTTTTGCTATCTACTCGAGAAGAAAATATTTAAAAATGTATGTATTTTTGTAATTTTAAGCGTGCTATAAGTATAACAATTTGTAAGTTAATCGTACAAGATTCACACACCATAATAATTAAGCCTTCTGTAAGAATAACAAACATCGTTCCAGGTTTACTAGCAAAAGCGAAGAATGACTTCATTCAAATATATAATTACATTTCAGAATTCTAAAGCAATCGAAATGCAGTTAATATTTAGCATTACAAACAATAATTCGGTTCACCAATAATGTCAAAAGAACCCACGCTAACTTTTAATACACCTGCCTTTATTTGCTTCACATTCATAAGAATGAACGTTGTCGATAATGTAAGGGAAAAAACAATTTTTCGATCATTCAACAATACAAGTTCGAAGTTTGTCCATGCGGATTAGAAATGGAAAAAAGTGAAAATTTTCCGTAAAGTGATTGTTGAAACAATTACTAAATTTTCTTTCCTGTGTGTCACAATTGAATAATATAGTATAATAAAATATTTGGGGGTTTTTTTTAATAATAAGAAAAACTATTTTTTTAAAAATTGCACAATATAGCGACATTTAAATGAAATACGTTGTTTTCATCAAACGTCTATTTTTATCTTCTTTAATGCTGGTTAAGTAAGTACCTTTTTAATTATGCGAAATACACGTCAGTATATACGTTCTGATGTCACACAGAAACTATTCAAAATGGATATAGGGATATTTAATATGTACATACCTTTTACGTAAGAAACGTACTTTATTTTCACAAAATTCAGTATAAAAGGAGGTGCTGCAATGATTAAATTACGATTTGCATCTGCTCCGGCTTACTACTGAAATGTATTGTAGTTCACGTAATTATTATTTTTATTATGTTACTGCTAATATTCAACATATTTAATTTACAAAATTTATTAACATTATTGCAATAATAAAATTAGTTTTTATTTCATAATAATTTAATATTTAAGTTAACATGTTTATTATTATTTAATTTATATCTTATTATTTTTTAATGTTTGATGTAAATTGAAACGAATAAATAAACTTTTATATATATATATATATATATATATATATATATATATATATTATATATTATGCTTTAACGGCCAACATGGGACCACTTAAGTCAATTTTAGTTGGATCTTTTCTGAGAAAATCGTGTTATTTTACTCTTCCGAGCTGCCAGGTATTTCTTCATCAATTCAGACCTTGCTTTCTTTTCTTCATCCGTAAACATTCTGTTCGTTGTATTTTGTCGTTTATTTGTCTGTCTTTTGTTTAAATTTAATGCTTTTGTTCTTTTAGCTTTGTAATTTTTCCAGTTTTATTCTGTAGGTCAGTCAGGGAAATTCTCAATTCTTTCATATCTTCTCTAATTTTCTTTGATCCATCCTACTTCTAGCTTTTGGAACCACAGCTTTTCAATGATATTTCTTGATTGTTTACCGTAATGTGCTCTATTACCAGAAGATTTATGGCTATTAGTTCAGTTTTTTCGAAAAAGATATGAAGCCCTATCTTTTGTGCTAGGTTTTGTGTTTCTCATGATTTGTGTTTTGGCTTCTTGAATATTATTTGCTAAAAGAGCGAGGTCATCTGCAAATCCTAGGCAATTTAGTGTGATGGAGTTTTTCTTAGTACCCATTTTTATACTTTTGGGATTTATTTCATACCATTTTCTCAAGACATATTCGAGGGCGCAGTTAAAATAGAGTGGTGAGAGGCCGTCTCCTTGCCACAATCCAGTTATATGTGGAAGGGTTGAGAGAGTTCACTTCTGAATTTGAATACATATATATATATATTATATATATACATACATACAAAGTTTCTATATTAAAGGAAATAATTAAGCGATGTATACACAAGAGTAAACAAATTAAAATGGCTGACACGTTAATATTCTAATCTTAAATTTTTTATTAGTCCTTATTTTTATCAAACGATATTTTATTTCATGAAATGTGAAGTATTTCTTTGAAAGCAAAACTACTTCTTATTTTACTTCCTTATACGAAGTAAAAGAAGTATTGTGATCGGAAAAATTTAGGTTTTCAGAATTCAACGGAAATATGCGTTTTGACCATCCCTATATCCATTTTGAATAGCTTCGGTGTGACTTCGAAACGTACGTACTGACGTGTATCTCGCATGACTGGGTGTATCTCGCGTAATTAAAAAAACGATTAGCCGTAGAATGTTGAAATTTTGTATATAGGACTGCTGTAACATCTAGTTCTGCAGCTTTGATTACAATCGACTGCACAATAAGTGTCCAAAAAAGTCAAAACTAAAAAAAAGAAGATTTTAAAATTTTTCATAACTGCAGTAATTCTTTTCAACGATATATAATTCCGGAGTTATAACCAAATAAAAATTTAATTAATGAAATATTTGGATTATACAAAGGGAAGGCACATCGGTTCGTATCCGAATTCATTTCTTAATTTTTTTAACATTTTTTTTTTAAAAATGGGAAATTAAGATGTGATTAATGAAATAAAATTTTATATGCTTTCATTAAAAAGAAAAAAATGAAAATTATGAGCATATATAATTTAAAAGACGTACAAGGATGTCTTGTAATGTCCACATCAGATATTATTTGTTGAAAATCTAACGATAAAGAAACTAATTACTGTATAAACTTGGGGGACATACTTTTCTGCCTGATTTCATCTACGTCGTTTATAAAAAATATAATAAATTAATATTTAAAAATAATTTAATAGATAAATCAATTTATCTAATATTATTATTTATTTAAACAAAATAGTACAATATAGGTTTAATACATTGCCTTTCTCAATATAATTATTTAAAAAGTATTTTAATTATACACTTGAAAAAATATACATCTATATGATTTTGAAATATGTAGTATATAATACAAATATTATTTATTAGTTATTACGAAGAATTACGAGAAAACAATAAACAATTATTGATCTAAACAATACTAATTATTGAAAAAGAGTTAAAAGAAACATACCATTTAAAGATAGAAAATTCCTTCAAAATATTAAAAGTCCAGCATAATAAAATAAATGCCGTGATGAGTTGGAAAGGATTTTTATATATACATATATATGTTATGTCTATTCACAAAAATGAATATTATTAAAAATCTACTTTTAATTTATTATACTTCCAAATTTTACTAAATTAGATATACACGATATACAATAGATTATTTTAATAATGTATTTCCAGAAACAATACACCTAATTCACCAAATAAAACATTCGGCGGCTGCTGATTTGCAGTCTCAGGTATTTCTTAATTAAGTATTTTACAATACGATTGATTATTAAAAGTAAATACAAATATAAAAGTCGTATAGATATTTGATGAGCAACAGCATTCTGTTTTTTAACGGGTGACAAATTATTCAAATCCATTTTATCTAAATCTAACGTTTTTTTTTTTTGAAGTTTATAAACAATTCTGTCAAAAATTAATTCATTATATATCTTAAAATTTGGGATGCCCGAAACTTTAGGACATATTAGGATTTTAGGGTTATCCCTACAATTAATCTATACTATTATTTAAGAGAAAGTTATTTTTTTTGTTCCGGATAAAAAAAACTACATGATCAATAGCAACTTAATTTTTACCCCTGTTTTTTGCCATTATTGAGAAGGTTTTTAGATATATTTCTTCTTGAAAAATTTGGAAAAAGTATATATATTTTTTAGTAGTGGAAATTTTCCAATTGAAGGAAAAACTTCAATGAATTGAATTAATAAATTGTGAACTGTTAGTGTCTATCCTTGTGTGAGCTGGGTTTGAACAGAATGATTGATTATGAGTATTTAAAACCCAATTTCGAATCCAAGTTCGAAAGGTTAAAATAATTTTTTTTGAAATTGCGATTTAAAAGGATTAAAAATAGATTTTTGATTTTTTTCCGAAAACCTGATATTTTTTAATTTCAATGATGAGTGCAATCTTCATATCAGTGCTGAAAAAGGTAAAAACAAATTTGACGAAAGAATGTAATTTTTCCCAACCCAGACAACAGTAAACGAGATATTCAGTAGATTTGGTCTTGCAAATATTCTCCAGATAATTAAAAACCATTTTTGGGTTTTTTAAATTCCGGTTTTTTTTTAAGGGGTGGGAAAGTGTTGTGACCCACACAGTCGTTGCCACCGTTTTTGTATGTGTGACAGGCTGCAGTTACATCCCGTTACTTGTTTAACAAATACAAAATTAAAAAATTGACCCCTACGGAAAACCAAAGAAACAACACAGCGCGTGCGAAACTGCGCCGAAGAGTAGTAATATATTGTCCTTGAAACGTTTTCGCTATTTTTTTCTTCTAATTTACAATTTTTCTTTTTTCTTTTTGGGGCAAAATTATCAAAAGATATTATACTACTGGTATTCACTTAATCAAATTTTGATTAACTTCTAAAAGTACATAATTTCAAATATTATCAGTATTACTAGATTGAATCAATTTTTGATAATTTATTTCTTGATGCGATATTAATTTAGTATAGATATTATCAATATATTTACTACTTAGACCTATAAATTTAGACTTTTGTAATTCTAATATTTGCTGTAACATGTTCGTATTTAACTTTTGATATAATATTAATATATTCTGCATCTCTTTTTGCCGAACAGAAAACAAATTATAAAAAAGTATTGTCTATTTGTTCTACGATTGGCGATTTAAGAAAATAAATTACATCCTTAAAATTATTTTTAATAAATTCTAAAATTCACCAATTTTCACCAATTTTTTCTTTGTTCCAGTGAAAATCCATTTACATATTATTTGGAATCTTATTCTATTTCACTGATTAACTCCTAACCGATATAATACTAGGTTTCAGCGTTGCTAGTATACAAAAAAAAAACGAAGTTTATAATATTATTTCACAAATTATTTCACCGATTAATAAAATTTATTAAATTTCCTAATTCGGAAAAAAAATTCTTCAAATTTTTATTCGTTTCTGGCAGACCAAACAATGCTTCGATATTGCTACATTTGAGTATATAAATGAACACAATTGAAAGTTTGATAAAACATTAACAAAATGAACATTACAGACTTCACAAAATTCAACCACCTTTTCACTTTCCATTCTCCCTTTTCAATTTCCCAATTTTTATTTTTACAATATTCCTTTCCCACGTTTTCCACCATTTCTCCTTCTATTATTTCTCTTTACCATTTCCTATTCCCACCTTTCCCCTTTTTTTCTCTTTCTCCTTTCCATTTCGTTTTCCTTGTTTTCCCTATTTCCCATTTTTTTCTTCTTCTCTCTTTACCTTCTTCTCGTTTACTATTTTCTTTTGCCTTTACGTCTTACAGATAGCACTGTTTTTTAAAAAAAAGCATGATTTTACTTTTTACAGAAGTATTAGCTTAGGTATATAAATAGTAAGTATATAAAAGCACCCGCGTATTCGAATCCAACGTTATGTCAAAATTTCAAACCAATTGGTGAAGAAATTTCGGAGATTTAAGTTTTGAACAAAAAAACATTTATATTTTTATTTATGATATTATTTAAAACTATCTTCTATTAAAATTAACAGCTTTATTGAATTAATTAATAATATCTATATTAACAAAATATTAATTATTAATTTGACGTAAACAATCATGCTGTTTATAATTATTTATTACGATTAATGGTTTATGCGGTTGTTTAGCGGCAGTTCATACTTTCAACCAAATCGCTTTATTTTTTCTCGAAGTAACGGTAAATCTGTATCGTAGTTTAATTTACGCTACAGTTATACAAATTAAAAGATTATAAAAACAAAAAAAATATATATAAAACGTCTGTTTTTTTTTTTAGATTTTTCAACGAAGAGAAAATGATTCACATTAAATTGGTATTAATACTTTTCCTTTCTGTGGTGTACTATAATGAAGGTAAATATTTCTTATTTATATTACAAAAATTTAAACCGTAGTAAAGAAAACGTTTAACCTCGTAACACAAAATTTTGAAAGGAACAATTATTACTTTCCTGGTATCATAGTTATAGAAGAGCAATCTCACAACGACTTTGATTACGTACCCCAAAGACGCAAATAATTATTATTTTTTCCCATAAAATATAATATAAATATATATATATATATATATATATATATATATATATAATCCAGCTGTTTATTTATTTGAAACAATATAGCTTCACTCAATTTATTTTAAATTCATTTTTTACACTGGAATTTAATATGGGCATTTGATTGTATTTGTTTAGCAACATCAAAAAATCTGGTTTGATGTCCTCTGTTACTGAAATTTGATGATTTGAATTTAAATCTAATTTATTTCTGTATTTGTTTTAATTGCTGTTATTAAAGAAAAGATTATATATACTCGTATGTTGGATTAAAAAAAAGATTACATTCGTCGCTATTCTTATTAGTTAACTTACACTGTACCGAATTCAAGTACCTCATGAATCACACTTGGTTGATTATGCTGTTAGTCTCTATTATTGTCAGTGGTTTATTCGCTTTATTAAAGGGAGCATTAAAGTGTACGATGGTATATTTTTTTGTAGATGAAACTCCGTTTAATTTGAGTAGTTAATAGTTGAAACGATGACTATGGTGATCCAAAAATCCTCACACTTTCTATTTACGATCAGTACACTCACAGAAAATTGTTGAGTGATATGCAGTTTCCAGGCGAAGATTAATCGGTCTCATATAATTTAAAAATACTCTTACTGCAGTCCTCTACCAAAAAGTTGTTAACCAACTAATTAACAATTTATAATTAAATGATAAATTTGTTTATTCAACAAGAGGGGGTCACATGGAAGACGGAAAGGGCAACGATGGACGTTCTGAGAAAGAGAAATATCTACATATGGAGACCTACGTCATCCGATCTTTCTTCTGCAGATATTTTTTGTGGGATATCTAAAATTTTGTGTATTCAAACATAATCCACACAAAATTAAAGAACTGAAAGCCAATATAAATCAAGAATTACGAGAAACGGTAGATGTACGCTTCAAAAGTTGACTTTCCTGTTTTCTTCATATATATTCAAAGGCATGCATTGCTGAAGATCATGGACACTTACAAAAATTGTTATAAATATATTACATGTAAATATTGTTTTGCACAAATAGTGGTAATAATTATAATTAATTGCACTAAATATAGCACATCAGTTTTGTTTAAGTGGGTTGTTTTTGTTGGGTTGCTTTATACATGAAAATGGAATTACTGCAACAAGTAATAATGAAAATTGAGACATTTTAAAGAACTATTCAAGAAATAAAAATTTTCAGAAAGATAACCGGATTGGCAAAAATAAAACGGGTGCGTTGCGCTTTTCATAAAGACATACTAATAATGATCTCACGGGTAGAATTTTCGGTAATGATAACGATAGAATTTCTGTTCTATGTGCTCCGAAATTTCTGGGTGTTTCATACGATGGTAAATGCTCTTCGGATGAAAAAATTAATGTAATAATTTTATAAGAAAATCAAACCGTACTGTTTTTCCTTGAAACATCATAATACAAAACTATGCCTCAATATTTTTTTTTTTTAAATATGAATTATGCTAACGTGATTCCCGTCCAAAGTGTATATCACCTAATTCAAGCCGTAAAAAGACAGAAAGATATTTCAGAAACGGAAGACAGGCCACCAGAAAATTGTTAATTACATAATAATAAAAAATATTATTTTTACTTTGTCAACTACATAATTACAAATTGTTCTTTGTATACAAAGTAAACTAGTCTAATTCATTCTCGATTTCTGCAGGAATTGGTTATTCATTGTAATAAAAATTGGTTACTTCCTTGTAATAAAAAAACAGTTTTAGCGGAGATACAATTTGGAAGGATCTATGATGGTTTTACTTATTTTCTTTGTGTTTTCAGAGTAACCGAATTATGATATATGTACACGGCCATTACGGCCGTATACATAAATCGTATACATAATGGGTTTTTGAGATAGGTTCTCAAAAGACCATTAAATTAAAATTAAAATTAAACTTATCGATACCATTTCTTTCTTTCTTTCTTCTACGAGTCTCATTTATAGTTTGTTTAACCACCCTCGGGGCGACCAGAACCGCCGTTGAGCAGTATATCAGTCGCGCCAGGGTGCCGTGGCAGTTGAATCCTTCTTATAAACAGGCTATACGCATGCACAGCGTACACCCATAGCCTCGCGCCCTCAATCCACCCATGAGGGTTCCCCATGCCATCATCGGACACACCCCGACTCACTGCTCTTGAATGCAAGTGAGCCAAAATGGCCTAGGCAAGAGGGCTACCTCCCGTCACTATACGTGCCACGTTTCGAGACTCCCTTATATATATATATGCATGCATTTGAAATTAAAATTAAACTTATCAATACCATTTTTTCTTTATATATATATATATATATATATAAACTACCGCTTAGAGTTTCTTTTGTCACAGCTTTAAACTTTCATTTTATAGACTTTTAAGAATTCCACTGGCGTGTAAAAATGCAACTATATTTTCTTCATTTCCATTATCCAGATCAGCACTAATATTATTTCTAAGACGGAACCTCTTTCTGAGGTCCTCATATATGGTACACTCTTCTATTAGATGCTTGATTGTCAGTGTTTTATTACAAACACCGCACATTGGTCTCACTTCGCCGGTTAACAAATATAAATTTGTTAATCGCATGTGACCGATTCTAAGTCTGGTCACCGCTACTTGTTCACGGCGAGTCAACTTAAAGTCGCTTTTCCATTTATAAGGAGAAGTTTTAACTGAGTTTAATTTTGTATTTAAACTTCTCCATTCAGCGTTCCACTTGTTTCTTACTATGTTTGTTAAGACGGTTTTTAACATCTGCCACTCTTACAGGAAATGCATCCAAATCATCGCAGACTGTTGCCTTTCTGGCAGCTTCGTCTGCGATTTCATTACCTGTAATACCAGCATGCCCCGGAGTCCATAAAAAATATATTTTCTCATTTTCACCTTACTCTTATTCCCAAAAAAATATTTTTTTTTCGTTTCTTTATTCAAACTCATATCCTTGTACGTCGATGATTTCATTACATTAAAATTAACCGTCGGTTTTGCATTTAGGAAATTTCATTTAATAGTGAGAAATAATAAGCTTCTATTTTTTTAGTTTTTCTTCGTCAGTATTCTTTTTTTTTAATACTTACGGTTTAGTTTAACCGATTTTTATGGAACGTTGAATGATTACTTTTGATTACGACGCATTGATTTTATTTAATTTCGGTTATAATTTGTCAACCCGGACACCATATGTTCCGTATCTCATATATTTATTTTGATAGAATAATATTTTACACAACTCTTTTTTGCACGCTTACATACTCTATTGATTCATTTAATTTTCCACGCAAATTATAATCTGTAGAGAGCCAATCTCTAGAGAGCCGGTTACTTACACATTTTTCTTGGCAACATCGGGTTGATGGGAGTTACAACCGAAGAATCTAGTAGTTTTTCTCAGCTAAATGTAAGTATTGATGTATTTTGTTTGCTTTCAGCTAATGGCCAATCTGCTATCGATAAAACCAATGGGTTGAATTATTTTTTAAAAGAAAAACAAAGTATAACTGACTTATTTAACAGGCCGCATTTATATCATACACAGATAAGCTGTTATCTTTGTATACTTGCTGAAATTAATGAACAATTAGAATTAATACAACGTTCACCAAAAAACGATAAATCAAGTAAATTTCGTATAGAAATATATAAGGATAAATCTGAAAATTGGAAAAATTACTGTGAAAAAGGCATGCCGACTGATACCAGAAAGTCATTTTTTGATATTTATACTACAGTACATTACAAAACATCACTTCCAAGAAAAAAGGCGTTCGTTATTTCTGACTGCATAAAATTATTTACTAGAGGAGAATGTAAGTATTCTTTTTGTATAACGGGATTTTTTTTTTATAAAGCATATTTTGATATTACTATTCTCCTATCGACCAAAAATTTCTTCTTAATTTACCTACAGAACCCGCTAATTAATATAAATGTTATGGTAAATTTGATTAATTTTGGTGTTTATGCATAAACACGAATGAAATTTATTAATCGTAATCAAATTTTGGAGAATTTAATAAACATACGGTCACTTTACATACTCTGGAGTCTCTGTTGAGAAGGTTGTGTTAAATAGTGCTCCTGCGTTAGTGTGTGTTACTAGTGCTTGAGCGTTAGTGTTCTGCTTCGTTTCCGGCCACCAGTGTCCTTCACCATGTGACCTTGTCAACTTCCCATTAGGACGTCAAGCCAGGCCCATAACAAAGCTATTCCCAACGACCGGATAAGTTTTAAACCTTTCTTTAAAAACTTTCTAATTTTATTTATATCTATAAGTTAATACTTGTATAGCTCTTGTTAATACTTGTTTATTATCTACATGTTAATATTTTATTAGTGAATACAATTTAACTTTTACAAGTAATTTGACTTCTAGATTAACCTTTTTAATTGTATTTTTAATTTTCTACGACAGGTCTTTCATCGAAGTCAAAAATAGTTAATTAACTTAATATTAATTTAAATTTTAGCAGTACTCTTCAGACGATTCTTTCTTAATTGAAAGCTATCTAATCCGAACTTGTCCTTCTCCCTCGTTATCCCGCCCGGAGTTTTCTGATGGTGGAGAGGATAACGGTGTGGGAGCAAGAAAACGTTTAAGCGTAGGTCGGTAACCACGGGTGATAAACCCTCCGAGAAGCCAAACACTACGAGGGGCAGCTCTGAAACGGCAGCTGCCACCATGGAGGTTTTTTTTTTTTTGTCTTCAGTCATTTGACTGGTTTGATGCAGCTCTCCAAGATTCCCTATCTAGTGCTAGACGTTTCATTTCAGTATACCCTCTACATCCTACATCCCCAACAATTTGTTTTACATACTCCAAACGTGGCCTGCCTACACAATTTTTCCCTTCTACCTGTCCTTCCAATACTAAAGCGACTATTCCAGGATGCCTTAGTATGTGGCCTATAAGTCTGTCTCTTCTTTTAACTATATTTTTCCAAATGCTACTTTCTTCATCTATTTGCCGCAATACCTCTTCATTTGTCACTTTATCCACCCATCTGATTTTTAACATTCTCCTATAGCACCACATTTCAAAAGCTTCTAATCTTTTCTTCTCAGATACTCCGATTGTCCAAGTTTCACTTCCATATAAAGCGACACTCCAAACATACACTTTCAAAAATCTTTTCCTGACATTTAACTTCATTTTTGATGTAAACAAATTATATTTCTTACTGAAGGCTCGTTTAGCTTGTGCTATTCGGCATTTTATATCGCTCCTGCTTCGTCCATCTTTAGTAATTTTACTTCCCAAATAACAAAATTCTTCTACCTCCATAATCTTTTCTCCTCCTATTTTCACATTCAGGGGTCCATCTTTGTTATTTCTACTACATTTCATTACTTTTGTTTTGTTCTTGTTTATTTTCATGCGATAGTTTTTGCGTAGGACTTCATCTATGCCGTTCATTGTTTCTTCTAAATCCTTTTTACTCTCGGCTAGAATTACTATATCATCAGCAAATCGTAGCATCTTTATCTTTTCACCTTGTACTGTTACTCCGAATCTAAATTGTTCTTTAACATCATTAACTGCTAGTTCCATGTAAAGATTAAAAAGTAACGGCGATAGGGAACATCCTTGTCGGACTCCCTTTCTTATTAGGGCTTCTTTCTTATGTTCTTCAATTGTTATTGTTGCTGTTTGGTTCCTGTACATGTTAGCAATTGTTCTTCTATCTCTGTATTTGAACCCTAATTTTTTTAAAATGCTGAACATTTTATTCCAGTCTACGTTATCGAAAGCCTTTTCTAGGTCTATAAACGCCAAGTATGTTGGTTTGTTTTTCTTTAATCTTCCTTCTACTATTAATCTGAGGCCTAAAATTGCTTCCCTTGTCCCTATACTTTTCCTGAAACCAAATTGGTCTTCTCCTAACACTTCTTCCACTCTCCTCTCAATTCTTCTGTATAAAATTCTAGTTAAGATTTTTGATGCATGACTAGTTAAACTAATTGTTCTGTATTCTTCACATTTATCTGTCCCTGCTTTCTTTGGTATCATAACTATAACACTTTTTTTGAAGTCTGATGGAAATTCCCCATTTTCATAAATATTACACACCAGTTTGTATAATCTATCAATCGCTTCCTCACCTGCACTGCGCAGCAATTCTACAGGTATTCCGTCTATTCCAGGAGCCTTTCTGGACCATGGAGGTTAGCGATGGTAATTCCTTGCAATCACCGGTACTAGGCGGGAGAAAATCCCACCTATCATGTTGGACTGCCCCAAGGAGTGGCCAACGCTGGCGAGAGCAATCTCCGCCATTATCAGAGGGCGCCTGGTAGCCAAAACTACAGAGCGGGCTTTCTGTAAGGCTGCAGCTAAGCAGCGAAGGCGACTTCAGAGAAGTACAGCGTTTTCTGCATTCTAAGCGAGTCGCCTTTCACTCCTTTCAACTCCCAAACGATAGGTAGCTCAAAGTGGTTATCCGGGGCATCCCTTATGGGGCCAACCCGGAAGAGGTAAAAGAGGAGTTGACCTCGCTTGGTTACGAGGCACTTTCAGTTAATAAGCTGACGACGAGGGACAGAAGGAAAACCACCATGTGCCTCGTCACCTTAAAACGAACGCTGCCACCAGAGGCATTTATGACGTGAAAAACTTATTCTATTGTAGAATTAAGATAACCACATTTGTGTCTCGCGGCGTCCGCCCAAAATGCCACAGATGCCAAAAGTTCGGACACTCGTTGAACTATTGCCGCACGGCACAGGTCTGTGTGAAATGTGGTGGAGACCACGACACGGCGACGTGTTTGTAGCCGCGCGAAGAGCCTGTCTCGTGTGCAAAATGTAAAAGGCTGCACCCGGCCAATTACAGGGGCTGTTTTTATTATAAGGAGCAGCTGAACGAGCAAAAGGACACTCAGAAAACGTGCGCTGTTACTGACGGACGTAGCTGGACACGAGTTGCCGGAAGGAGAAAACCGAGCCCCCAGACACAGGTAGTTTTACCGACGGCAACGATGACGGTGGATAAAGGACAATCACTTACCCCGACACCAACAAACCTAAACCGGCAATAGTTACGAGAAAGGTGGAAGCAAAAAAGCCAAATAAGCGTGCTCCGCAGGGAAAAAAGGCAGGCGAACAATCGGCAAAATCAAAGAGGGCGGGTGCCAAACGTACGACGTCTTGAAAACACACCAAGGTCCCAGATGCCCACGCCCCACCAAAAAGGCGTTAACGACTCCCGGCCCCTGCAGCGGCAAAATAAATATAACCGCACTCCCGAAGGAGAGTTCCGGCAAGGATTTCTTGTCACAAGTGACAATTAAATATGTCCTACCGGAAATTATAGCAATATTGCCCCGCCTGGTGCAAGCAAAATCTCTTAAGGACTGCAATCAGTCCATTATAGAGTGCCTCATGAACCTGCTATCTAGGCATGGTTAGGCAAACTCTCAGATTGCTACAGTGGAACGCCAATCCAGTAGTAGGCTAAACGGCAGAACTATGCCGTCTGGCCGAGGATCCACTAACAGACGTGATACTGTTGTCTAAAACGTGTCTGAACGCAAACAAATAACTGACCATTCGGAATTACTTTACGTATAGGACGGATAGGCCAGTACGACCCGGACGACCTGCCAGCGGCGGAACCGAAATTTAAGTCTGCAGACGCCGTATACACACGCGGGTTGACTTCAACACTAACGTAATGGAGCAGACGTGTACATGTGGATTATCTAGCCACGGTGTATCGGCTGATTTCAGCTTATAAGAAGCCAAACTCAGCAATACCCGGTGCAGATCTAGATGCCGTGCTAGAAAATTGGGATGGGCCCATGATATTCATGGGCGACGCTAAGCACGAGTCTTGGAATAACAATCTGACAAGTGCAAATGACAGATTGCTATACGGAAGGGCACGAGCACGCTGGCTAGTCATCATAGGCCCCGAGGTGCCCTCCTTCGTTCATCAAACGGGCAGATCGAGACCTGATGTACTCGAAATCGCAATCATGAAGGCGGTAACAACTTCGGTCATGACTGAATCGATAAAAGAACTCAGCTCGGACCACTCTCCTCTATTATTGGAGTTAGGCCAAGTAGGGCGCGGCCGAGACCCCCCAACTATACGCCGAAGATCAGTAAGTTGGAAAAGGTTGTATGTAACTCTCCAACGGGATTACAAACCAGCGAATACTGAACTCTTGATACACCGGAGGAAATCGACGACACGGTCGAACGCGTCACATCGTCAATGACCGAGGCTCTGCCAAACAGCTCTACGGAAAAGACCACGAGGCCTATCCGTAATAATCTTCCACCTCACGTCTCTGATGCTATAGGAGAAAAGCGCCAACTGAGGAGGAGATACCGAATCATCCTGTCCCCCGATGATAAAAGGGCTTTTTATATTCAAACGGAGAGAGTGAAACAGCTACTGGCACAACATCGAGAGGATTCATGGAATGAATACCTCGCTTCGCTCTCAGACGATCACTCCTCGGTGTTTAGGCTAAACAAAAAACTACGAGAAGGAAAGAAGCCCCGCCACCCGGTTGTGGGGCAACAAGGCTTTTTGGCATATTCGGAGGCGGACAGGGCGGAAGTTTTCGCCGACACACTGGAGAACCAACTTATTCTAAACCCTCCTCCGGCCACGAACGACGACCACACAACCGAGGTGGAGTACTTTCTCGTAGATTACTTAGTACAGGTGGAGGACGCCCCACTAGAATTAGACAAAGTCACTGAGGCGGAGGTTTCCGCTGCAATCAAAGCCACACGCCCCGACTAGACTCCAATTGTTGACGGGATCGCTGCCCGCGCATTTCGGAATGATCCGCCGGCTCTTATAGAGACCATAACCGTAATATTCACGTCAATTTTGTACGTTGGATATTTTCCGAATTGCTGGAATAGCATAGCGGCTTGCTGTATAAACTCGCACATATGACGATTCCCTGCTGCTATGTCAGATTGATACGGTCTTATTTACTAGACCGATAATTTGTTGTACGCGTAGGGAGAACAATCTCCTCCACCAGAGACGTAGTCGCTGGGTTCCCTAAAGGAGCAGTGCTTTCGCCGTTTTTGTAGACGGCCTACGTCAACGATATACCTCTGACGGAAGAAGTCAAAACAGCTCTATACGCAGACAACACGGCATATTATTATGAATCCGGAAGTGTAGATTACTCGATCGAGGGACTCCAACGGCAACTTTGATCTATTAGAGCCTTGGCTCGATATGTGGAGAATCAAGGTCAACGGTGAAAAATTGGTGGCAGTGATGTTCACGTACAAGACATGTGCTCCAGCCAGGCAACTGGAAATCTCAGGAGAGGAAATCCCCTTTGAGAAAACAGTCAAGTATCTAGTAGTAGTCCTGGACAAACGGCTTACCATAGCAGAACATGTTAAATATGTGACCCAAAGGGCAAAGGTCGTCAGGACCTCACTATACCCAATAATGAACAGTGCAAGCCCATATCCGCTTTTGTTGAACTTCCGCTTGAACTATCCGCTTTTTGTTGAGTTTTGTTGAACTCCACGCTTCAAAAGAAATTAACAGACATCACCCCACACTGTCCGACGAAGAGACCATAATTCTATTTAGTCAGCATATGCGACTCCCTACGGAGAACCGGGCGCATTTCTCCCTCCAAATAACTAGAGCTCTGGCGCACTCCTGCTAGCCCATAGGTCCTGGTACCGAAAGTACTCCAGCAGATGAACTAAAGGGGAATCACGCCGGAAGAAAACCATGCCTTCTTAAAATTTCGTATATTTGAACTGAATCCACGAGCATACGAGGAAAGAATTTTAGTTCCGTGTACAAAATTCTGAATTTCCAACTAAATTATTCCATAAATGCACCTCAGATTTATTATTTCTGATAAATGATTTAAAAACTTCCTGTTTACTGTTTGTTTCTCTTTAGCACATTTTTGAATCTTCAACATTTCATATTTTTAATGCTTACTTGGGGTTTTATCTCGGGTTTTAATTTGAGGACATTATGCAAATTACTGAGCAGATTCTTTTCCTTCTTATAGTGGATGTTTTGTATTGTAATGGCGTCGCCTTTTTTAATTCTTCGAAATTAAAAATGATCAGATTTTCTTTTTTATGCTCGTGTAAGAGGAAATCTGTTCAGTTAACATAATCGTTATGCAATTTACTGGTTTACAGGAGAAGAGAACGTAATGCAGAATGCTAGACATGGACGCTAAAACTCTTTTCCAGTGTACACGTAACACCAGGACATACGGTTAAAACAATACTGAAGAACGCAAAATGTACTGTGAAAATGGCAGACTATATATGAATAATGGAAAGGTGTTTCAAGAAAAGAAAATTTTCTGCCGGTATCGATCGATGAATTCTTTGTTAGGTTCCTCTACAATGGCCTCTTTAAACATGTGAATCTGTGAAAGTAACAAATTCCGAAATGAATACCGATCGTAGCAATTAACAAATATGTTAATTGCTGCGATCGGTAGGATATACCAATGTGAGTTCACAAACGGCCCTTAGGAAACAGTTTTAGGAAACAGATTGTTTCTCCTCTGGCAGGGCCAATCTAAGGTGGCTGCGGCGTCGTTGAATCTATCTCCTACATGCCGTCAAAGTTTCCTTTTTCATTTATTGTTATTTATTCAAAATACGGCTCGCGAAAAGACTACAAAAACGATCAGATGACTGAAAATCTGATCGTTTATTCAGAAAACATTTTTACTATGAAAAGAAATGAAAATACTCGTATTTTTCTTAAAAAATTCATTGATAATAACTATTTCAGGTTATATTGAAAAGGAAAATGCAATTTCAAATTTTTCCCCAATGTAAAAAAATTTATTACAGTTTTATCGGCATCAAAGATGAACGGGACGCATAATACCCGTTATGCCAATACTGTTTTTTGTCAATAAAGAAGAAAAATTTACAGATAAATAAAATAGTTATAGTTTTTCCCTTATCGTTTCTTTGTTGTAATTTACCACACAAATGACTGAGGATTATAAGTCTCGTTTAAAATTTTAGATGTTATTGTACTTCTATATATATATACATTATTTTTTTTTTTTATTTTGCAGCCAGTATTACGGATTTTGATAAAATAAAACAACGTTATCAAGATGATTATCTGAGTCACGAGATTTTTCAAAATCAAGTTGATGCAAATGTTTCGAATAAAAATTGTATGAATTGTATTAAAGATTTTGTAAATTATGAACAACATAGGTGGTATCAAATTGAACCAACAGTACGTTCTTCTTTGAATTACGGTAAAATGATAACAGCTGAACACCAGGACACTATGAGAGATATATTTATAAACTATAACAGGTATATTGATGCAGTGCAGTCATGGATCACTACATGTTCGAGTACTTCAACAAACGATATTATGAAAAATTTTCAATCAGGACTTGAATTTCAAAAAATAAACCCATTAATATCACACGGAAAAAGTGAAAGAATGGAGGAATGTATATATCATTATATTAATGAAAGTAAGTAAAATTAAACGTAATGTAAGATTATTTGTCAAAGCATAGAGAGTCAACATCGCAGATGTTGACTGATCTTGACAGGCGACTGAAACGTCCTGTCTACCCAGTTCATTCTTCCGTTAACTATACCACAAGCGCTGTACTTTAGACGCTGTAGGCAGTAATACAGCGCGTTTATATTTCTGTTTACACATTCTTAGCTATACCGTGTAACAACAAAGCGATACTCACAGTTTACTTAGCTACCTGAACTTCAGTTTAATGTTTTAGATCTCAGCCATAAGAGAAGGCTCAAACTGAATTAATATTCTTATAATATTTTCCAGTTACACCAGTAAATATCTAAAATTGAGAAATTGTGATAAATTTCATGATTCGGATTAATTAAACCATACTAATTAACAAAATCATATCAAAGGTTACGGACTCGTGTCGTACAAAATTACAAATTATTAAATTCATTTAATAAAAATTAAAATTAAAATTCTATAATACATTATCGGATACATTGATGGGTGAATTAATACTGTGAATATTTGACGTGAAAAACAGGATTTGAATAAGTTTCATTAGCGATAAATTAATAATGTCCGCCCAGAATATTCATAGAATATTATTCTAACCTATACTAGAAAGATGCTACTAGTAAAATATTAAATAAAAAAGAATCCTCGGCTGCGTTTTCAGTGCTGTGATTAATTATTGGTCATCCTGACCCCCGTAAGGCAACATATCCGCCTTCTGAAAATCCCCGTCTTCACTTTACCCACTCAATTACTAGCTGTAACAGACTTTATGAAAGATCGACTTTTCGACTGCCAAACCTCATTAGCTACCAGAGTCATCAATCTGGCATCTTACACGATGCCAAAGATGCAGATGTCTGGACAGGTATTTCCATCAGTTTGTTCTTTCCCCTTTACTGCCGCCTTTGTTTTAGGCTTCTTGCAATTTCGCTCAACTAGTTTAATATGTGGCACTCGCATCTAACTCGCTAATCCTTTCGCGGAAGCGCGTTCCCCTTGTCTATCTATAAAATCAAATTACTCGAAAATAGTTATTTTCCTTAACAACATTTTAAACTAAACTGCAATATCAAATATTTATTTAATTGAGTATACTGAAAAAATGCAAATTCTATTCTCTCATCCATTAAAAAAGTGTTTTTCGTAAACACGTAAGTTTTATCCTGCGGATTTCCAAATTTATTCGTACTTTGTCAAAAACAATCTAGTGATTCCATCGACACACCGCAGCTCTATCACACAGTTCTTAATACAATCTACTTCTATTCTTAAAACTAATAGCTAAACTAGTCGGGTCTAGATGCCAAAACGCCTATCTTTGGGAAGGAAGCGCCCAACCAGGCCCCTAGTCAAACGGGTAGTCGGTTAGATTAAAACCATTACAGTCATTAAAACTAGTACTTCCGCCAATCTAACACAATTTTTCATTTCTATCAAACAACTGCTAGTCGGTAACAGGAAAACAATGACGTAAAATGATGGATTTTGTTTTTTAACGCTTATAAGTAAAATATTTAATATTTTAGTTTTAATAATATTTTTTTTTTACTTAGCATATTTTGCCAATATTTATGTTTTTTATTTATTTTTATTGCAAAGATAAGAAAAAAAATGCCTTCACAAAAGAAAAGTATTGTTCCTTATAGTTTTTTTTATGTTATAGTAATTCGTCTTAGCATTGATTAAATTTTTTACTTCTCTTTAATAAACAGTTACGTTAATTTTACCAAATTTCATCATGTTGGTGTGAACAAGTGTTATCGGAAATTGATAATCTGCAGATAATCTTCTATCGTCGAGATATGAAAATAAAATTAGTATCTCTCTATTTAGCATCATTAGTGTCTTTCAATTTTATTAATGTTTTTTTTTTTTTTTTTTTTATAAATAATATTTTTCTTTACTTTTCAGAGAGATACAGAAATTTATTAGCTTCTACAGGGAAAAAGGTAAACTCTGAAAATGAAGTTGAAACTAAGGTAACTGAGCTCATACGCCAAATTACTTATTAATAAGTAACTCTACGTGGAAACTCGATTATATGAAAAATTCGAAATAAATATTTTATTAGTAATTCGAATTTCTTGTTAAATAAATAATATGAAATCGATAATAAATAAAAAGTAAAAAAAAATAAAACGAAATTTTCTAATTTAATGTATTTTTCACCTTTCCTGATTTATCATAAAATAGCTTTCAATCTGTTTTGTTTGCATTTTCTACTGCTCTTAAAAAAATGAAGGTTTTTCGGATTTGTTTTTTTAATTTTTTAGAAGTATATGATATTTAGAAATGTAAGTTTTTAAAATTAAGAAATTGAATAATTTCGTTGATTATCCTAAATATACGACCGATCAAAGAGTTGGTTAAGATTTTAAAACCGGGTGAAAGAAAAATAATCGCAACCGGCATTGCTATTTCACTGCATAAAAAATATAAAGCGCAAATAATACCTAGATTGGTTATGGCGATAAGCTATAGCTTTACAGATGTCAATTCACCAGGTACAGTCGATGCTGATTACCATGGCGAAATTAAAGTCGTCTTATTAATTTGGGCTATAAGGATTTTACAGTGCAGTTGGGAATGAGAATCGCGCAAATGATAATATCTAAATAAAAACGCCTATCGTTGACGGAAAAGTGAAACACTAGATGAAACTGAACGTAATAACAATGGTTTTGGTTCGACTGATTTTATATTTAGAGGGAGTGAGCGGGGCTTAGGTCACCTGATCAGAATACTGGTCTCTGATTGGCTGCTGTGCGTCAAGCGGTCATCTGCATCTGTTGTCCCTGGATTTGATTCTTGTTCTGTCCAGTTGTTAGGCTGTTTGTGTCCGCATACTGACGAAAGTGGTTTTTGCCTACTTTTTTAACTGTTTGTTGGAACGTGTAAATCTCAAAATTCTCTTCAAAGTTGGTGACAAGAACCTCGTTCTGATTTTTTACATGCCATTGACGCTCTTGCCAGTAGTTGGTAATGTTTTAGATAAGGTACTGTACTTCTGTTTGAATGAGCGTTTAAAAAAAAAAAAAAATTTGCTGATTGACTATCAGTATGGATTTGGTTCAGCCATGGGCACAGAGGGTGCTATTATATGTGCAAGGTATATTTTGGATATATCAGGGTCTTTAAAAATTTTTCGATGCCAACTCCTTTTTTTCAATTACAAAGGCCAGGTTGCATGGGAATTAAGATCGAGGTACTCGAAAGTTATTTCGGAAACAAAGTCGTTCTTCTTGGGAGTGACGCTGGAATAGAAAACACTCAGTGTAAACATGTCTGCAGTGCAGTGTATTATCAATCCACCTCTGGATATTCCAATTCAAATCGCTGATGCGGTTGAGATTGCTCAGTCGTTGTAAAATCACAGCTTATAGATTTTCTGGTCGAATGAAACTCAAGGAAACAGATCGAGTTATGAAAAGGTAACAATTTTTCGGGTACGGAAACTATCTTTTCTTTTTCTTGTTTAGCCTCCGGTAACTACCGTTTATATAATTCTTCAGGGGATGAACGGAAACTATCTAATTTTTGGATTCCACACGTAATAACCACCAGCAAAAAAATAAAAGTTCCGGCGCGATATTAAGTCTTTCCCTTAATATGAACTTTCTGACATATCGGGGTTTTATTCTGATGAGAATCTTTGATTCGAGTAGTACTCTCAGTATAATGCAAAGAAGACGTTTAATGCGTTCTTTGGTGTAGGGGTTATCCATATGGTAGCAGGCGTGAATTTTAGAACCATATATGAAGGTATTTTCGAGACCATAATTCATTTTAAACATTACAGTAATACTTTTTTATGAAACCAGTGTCTTCTTTTTGTTCATTCGTCACCTGTGATTAATGAACTGTTTCACGAGACGCTGTTCAGGTTATTTCTTCTCCTATAGCTGTCGATATCTTTACCACTAACCCAATTTGAGTTATATTGCCAGAAACACAATTGAAATAATTTTAATTACATTTATGTAATATGTACGTAAATTATTCTCATTTGCGTAAGATTATCACTGTTCCGTTCCTATTTGAGGCGACTTATGATGCTCTTTGGTGTCTACTAGCGCTGGCACGAGAGTCAGGCTAATACATTCATTCAAGTAAGAATACCGCTGGGTGCGCTCATGCACATTTAGTCGAAGGCGACTTACTGGTCTAATGTGACCGTTCTAGAGTCGGATCCCACTTGGAGCGGTCATGATTTGTTTAATGTAACATTTCATTCTTATGCAGAATAGTTTTATTTTGTAGTATGAAGTCTCATGTGGCTTACAGTATTTATTGATAATGTTCAATTGTATAATTTTGACTAATGTGTCATATTATTCGTTAGTCGAATGTGACTTTTATTTTCGATATTCAAAAAATTTCTTATGTAACAAATTAAAATTTAACGGTTCAAGAAGAAAATGTTATAGTTCATTTCATCATCTGCACCACACGATTCCTTAATACTTTCCGTACTCGTTCTACAACTTAATAATGACATTTAAAGGTAAATGGCCCGTACGCTCGAAAATAATCTTGGAAGGACAGTTCTCGGAACAAGTACGAGTTTTTAATAATCTTGTTTTTGATATCTTATACGACAGAAATACAAATGTCGATAAGAAGGTGAGCCGATTTGAGTGAGTCTGTGGTTCAGTACGCAGAATGTTCGGGAAACAGGCCAAAGAGGATACGCAGTTATGATTCTAAAAAAACAATGGCCGTGTCTATTCTTACCTAAAGTAGTTAAGTGTGAATTCTGCTAAGTTGGGATGAGTCACGTATTCAGGCTCCTGAGATGACGTTTTTGAGAGCGGTCAAAAAATGTACTCGAGTAGACCGAATACGGCAATATTATAAATAAGAAATATCATAAATGATTGAGTGATCTTTTGATTCGTATGCCTCTTTGCAACTTCCTTCTCAAGTATGGAGATACAAACCGAGTGGTAGAAGAGATATAAAATGCCCAAGAAAGCGATGATGCAGGAACAAGCCAGTGAGCCTAATCCATGACGTATGAAAACGATGACATTTAGGTTATTAAATTCTGGTACGAAATAATCATTTTGATTCTACAAAATTTAAACTGATATTTTTCAACTCTTCTTCATGGTTCTGTATTCAGTATTGGGAGATACACACCGAGGGGTAGAAGAGATATAAAATGCCCAAGAAAGCGGTGATGCAGGAACAGGCCAGTGAGCCTTATCCATGACGTATGAAAACAATGACATTTAGGTTATTAAATTCTGGTATGAAATATTCATTTTGATTCTACAAAATTTAAACTGATATTTTTCAACTCTTCTTCATGGTTCTGTATTCAGTATTGGGAGATACACACCGAGGGGTAGAAGAGATATAAAATGCCCAAGAAAGCGGTGATGCAGGAACAGGCCAGTGAGCCTTATCCATGACGTATGAAAACGATGACATTTAGGTTATTAAATTCTGGTATGAAATATTCATTTTGATTCTACAAAATTTAAACTGATATTTTTCAACTCTTCTTCATGGTTCTGTATTCAGTATTGGGAGTCATCACAATACTGGCACAGTTCTGTGTTCCTCTTTCTGATCTTACATCTCGATTGCGCCCTGAGGGGATAAGATACCGCCTCGTAGCGTGTCTAGTCGCTACACCACCCCGGCCGTATCTTACTAGTTGTGGCTAACGGAGGACACCTTCTTGCCCACAAACTGATCATATTCCACAGCGCTCAGTCCGGCCTCTTGAGATGACACCGATCCAAATGGCCCGAGGTATATCTACATCAGTAATTTCGCTCCAGTAAACGTTTTTTTGCCTTCTGAAGAAAGCAACAGACACCCAATATTACAACGCAGCCCTCAGGAACAACGCTAGAAGTCTACCCGCGGAAATCGAAGACCCCGCGCCTACTACCACTTTAAAGGCTTAAATTATTAATACCCAATTCGTATAGAAGCAACAAGTATACCAGGAAAGCATATCAAACAGCAAAATTCAGTCTAACAGCAACAAGATATTGTTAATTATGGGAATTATGGGACCTCAGGTCTGGTCCGTCCGGAGCTGAGTACTATTTCTAGTTTCCCACTACAGCTCGACTTTTGAGGACCGTTTCCGATTAACACTAGGTTGATCGCAACCAGCATTTAACTTAATATCCCTTTAATAAGTGTGCACTCGATTTCGACCAATCGCCATGCTAAGTTAGTAAATCATGGTCGGGAGTAAGCTCTCCGCGCACAACCTCCATTGAAACTAAAAATCTAACTGAGGCCGGTGTCTAGCACGCCTATCTCTTGCCAGTTTAATTGCCTGGGCGGAGCCCTAGCTACCCGAGATCCTAAACAGTAAAACGTATACACTAACGCCGACACTGGTTAGAGAAGCAGAAGACTAGTCATGTAACAACAACCGCAGAAACCGCAAGGAAATCTAAACTCTACCAGAACCACACCATCAGTAAGAACGGCATCTCATTCTCAGAATGAGACTAGCAAAACAAGGACAGATCCACTCTTGTCCAAAGCGGTAAAATCTCTGCTAACAGAGTTTTACCACTAAAAGTCCGAGGTCAAAATTTTATGTTGCCAAAAAAGCGATTTGATGTCGTACAGGTAAACCTACAGCGTTCCCCATCAGAGAAGAGATGGATTACAATTCACAGAATACCCAATAAATGACCTGGAAGATCACCCAGCTTGAGATAGGCGTAGTTGAAAACAACCCCGAGACTCACAAGAACAAATTTGCTAACTCTGCGTACACACCAAACTTCAACGAAGGATACTAACTATCCAAGGAATTGAAATACAATTCTATCCCACGTAAGTGACAGCCACAGTCCTTATTTTTGACCGAATGCATGCACTCTCTGCGCAACGGTTTAGAGTTGACGCATGACGGACATAATGACATAGACTGCGCCACAATGCGCACAGACTGACGCATACACTCAGAATTTGGCTTTGCGACTAAAACGACAGCACTTGAAGCACATCCTCGTACTCCTTAACACTAGAAGACATAAGATCAACGTGCAAACTACCCTCAGACACAAACTTCTTAAAGAGATCAGCGCCAATTTCAAAACCGCCGTTATACCGTTGGGCATCAAGCCTACCAGTCTTGAAGAGGATCCTACACTCGCTTCTGAATTAAGCCTCATCCATTTCGGTGTTCTGCTCCCTCACTAGAGATAGAACCTCCTCATCGGATAGCCTGCTCTCAATGTCGGAGACAATGACCCGGGGCCAACGCTTTCGTTTCGGGTCGAACTTAACCTCGAGCTTCTTTACCTCAGCAGACTTCTAGATGACTTGGACTGTCTCCTTGTCATTCTCAACCACTACATGACCCTTGCTTGTATCTTTAATTTTTCTGATCTTGTAAATTTTCCTGTCTCTACGAAGAGCGACCTGGAAATCCTCAATGAATTGTCTACTAGTCTTAGTAGATCCCTCAGGCTTGTTTACGAAAATAAACTCAAGCTGGTTCGAAGCTTGACTAGTCTCACGCTTGTCTGTTACATCAGCGTAATGCTTCTGCTGTCTCGCACTGGCGTCGCGACCTTTCTGATGGGACAGATGTAAACCCCGAATGACCTATGACGCTGCAACCACTGAGCCGTCCAGAAATCTACCTATCCACGCTGTCTATTGTCTCAGGAAGCTACCTCAGGTAATGCAAGGTATGAGGGAGACGATAAAAATTGAAAAATACTGGTTGTATTTATAAAAAAATAATGTTATATTAACTCACAACTAATTTTATAATAAAATTTCATCATTAATTACCCCTACAACAAAATCATAATCCTAGGTGACTGTTTCACGTATATTTATTTTTCTACTGTATAAGAATAAATAACCAACGCCAGGAAAGTATATCAATTTTGTCATTGGCGTTTTTAAAGTTATACATTCAGAATTTGTTTTTAGATTACTTCATAATATTAAGCGAATACATCATAATTATTACATTTGCAAGTTAAATCGAAGTATCAAGAGATTACATAGAAAAAATATTTGAAACAAATACGTAAACTGCTATGCAAAATGAATTTAAAATGAATTATGAATATAATGGATGTAGAGTAAAGCGATTAAGAAATTCGATTTTTAAAGAAAGGTTTACTTACAACCTAATATCAATCAAATAAAAAAAAAATATATAAAAAAAAACACTTTAAGAACCACTCTTATATTCAACGCACTTAAACGTAAAAATTAATTTCATAGCTTCAAATTAAAGATTTGATATTTTCCAATTCTTTCATATGATTGATAAATGGACAAACAGTGGCGTGCTCATATCAACATACAAATCTTTGTCTCCCACTGTAGATCATTCATCACGAATATGAAAAAATTAGCAAATAAATCAAAATCTCACAACAAAACTTAATATTACTATCAAAGCTAGTTGTCAAACTCATTCTGAGGTACCGTGCTTAATTTATTTATCCTTTTAATAGTTTTAATTTAAGAATGGTGTTTTTAAATTTATTTCACCAATTTACTATATTTTTTACTTTTTAGTATTCATAAGGTTATACATTACAACTGTGCTAGCAAGGGTTAGAGTGGTAATCAAAGTTTTCATGCTTCTTTCTACTTTCCAATACCGCAGAGAAGAGTATAAGCGCTTACAAAAGATCATATATATTAAATATTACTGTGTGTTATCATATACACTTCAAACATCACAAGCAGCACAAATATTAGGTCTGTGGTCTCACAAATTAAAATCTCATGCAATTATTCACTCAACCAGTCAGTAATGGCACTCAATGCAACAAATAAATACCCAGATTTCCAAACTCCAGCCATAATTTAACAAAAGTTGCTGGCAATTTTTTTTTTCACCTTCTGTGCCCTCATGGATTTAAGTTTTGTCGGCAGGAAAATTAATTTTTAGATTTTTTTTGTATCTTTTTGATGTTTTTTTTTTTGTAATTTTAAAGTGATTTTGATCTTAGATTGTTAATACGCAGGGAAAATGCACACTTTTCACTTTTGATCGAATAGGAATAATTACATTTTTTACCAGCTCATAAGTATCTTAAATCAACAGACATAAATATTGAATGTAACTGTTCTATGAAATTTGAAATTTTGTTTCAGCCGTAGAAAAAATACTTTCGTTCCAATTAATCGATTGAAACCACAATTTCACAAATATGAATAATTCTTTAACTAACAAAATATGCATGTAAACGAGGTCAAACAAATTCAAAGGGCGAATTTTTAATTTTATTAAGGGTCATTGTTTTCTCTAATTATCGCAACTTAGCGACTTGAAAATGTCGGTATCATGTGTTACTATCAAGAGCAAACCTGTATGAAAAATTTCTGAGCGAATGGATTAGAGGAACTGCTTCAAAAGTAGACTGAAAATTTCCGTACAATGAATCGCATATACAGAGTCCAAGTGCAAGATAATATGTTTAAATCCAAATGTGTTTAAATGTGATTATATATGATTAAATATATTTTAATAATGTAAGTTTCAACTCAGAAATATTGCTTGTAGAAGTGTCGTATGCTACTTTTACAAACAATAACTGTAGTTTGTTTTAAAAAAAGGAATTTTAAAAAAGAAATTGCAATTATTATTTTAAACAGATAGTAATTTTAAAAATTAGGGGGGCGCAAAAATATTATTGATTCTCAATATTTGCAGTGGGCGAAAAAATTTGAGAATTAATGCTCTAGATGAACTAGGTGGATCCTAAAATTTAAATATCTGCAAAACACCCGATTCCCAATTTTTAAATGAGCACCATAATTTTTCCTTCAAGGGATATAGTTCATATCGTTTATCTTTTAATCTTGCCAATATGATCCCGTTTTATATTAAGCTTAGTACATGGATTTGGGCTCCATATTTAACCATTTAAAAAAATTTAGCCCTAAATTTCCCCTTCTCCAAAAATCGAAAAAGCAAATAATTATATTTTTATATATTTTTTAGCCTATTATGTAATATCTACGTAAGCATTAGTAGTAAAGTAAATAGCCCCCCCTTACAAAAGAAAATACGTTGTAGTCAAGAATGTGATTGGGGGGGGGGGTATGAAAAATTAACAACATCGATTTTTTAATTTGTATTACAATAAAATTTCTTCATAATTCACCCATCCTGAAAAAAAAAAAAATAGGTTATATTTTATTGATTGTACTTTTCAGGGGAGTTATCAATGTTTTTCATTCAACAAAGTTAATAAAGAAAAACCATTAACTTTTCTTGGAAACTGATTTTTGAGGACGGAGATCAGAAAAAAATAAATAAAAGTGATTATTTAATTTTTTAACTGTTATTTGGTTTATTTAAACTTGTAATAATAACTTTACCTTTAAACATTATCATAAATTATCCTCATCCCTAAAAATATATTTTTTAGGTAACTTATTTCATGTATAATATTTTTTCCAAAATGTAATAACTGTTGTTAGAAAAGAATAAAAGCTTTCTTTTTAAGTCCTTTGCTACTGCAATTAACGGCGTTAATTTTATCTTCAATGCGTTTAAGATAAATAATTTTATTTTTTTATGTATAGTTTTTAATAAAATGTTGGGCAATTTGTATTTATGATATCTGGAAAATCATATCGTTTAATTGATATCCTTTACTAGACTCTCAAAGACAAGCTGTTTTCACGGCAATTTACATAGAAGCCGTAGGTGTCGCTGATTGTAGTACGTTAAGTTCTTCATGAATATTGTGATTCAATTGATGGATAGCTTGCGCCTTATTTAAGTACACTGTTCTTCTAGATATCTCGACCAGAATAAGCCAGGAGCTGGTCAAATCAGGGGAGAGTGGGCTCAATCCCTTCCAGTTCTCCAAGACGAGAGCCTCTCATGGAGTCGCCGTTCGTCTGACCTTGCTTCGATGGTAGGCAGCGGTGAAGTGGGTTGACTCCGGATGCCCTGTCCTTCCGAGATCACTTGAACGTTGGGGATTACTGGGAAATGAAAGATTCGAGTTGGTGGGGGAAACCAGTACTGGTGTTACCTCACTTGGTTAAATGATTAAAGAAAAGACCCGAGTCGGTGTGGGAAAGCCAATTATGCTGTACCCCCGCTTGAGTGGGCATAGATAAGACCGGAAACGGACGGGGATAAGCCAGAAATGGTGTACACCCGCTAGTCAAAAAACAAAAAACAAAAAAAATCTCTTCTTTTGTCAAAAAACAAAAAAAAGAGATCCAACCGGCGTTCCTTGTTTGAGTTTCTAGGACGTGCCCAGCACTGAGCCATGCTTAACTGTTGATCAAGTGCAGTGGTACAGGAAGAAAAAAACTTAGAGAATGGAACTCGCGTTGGTGTACAGTTCTTGGATTTTCGATGCTCTAAATTCTGCAAATGTGTCTGTTGAAAATCCTGTTTAGATGAAAACGAGAAATAATCAGATATTATAGTCTTGTGAATAAGTGTCTATTCTTCCCGAGACAATTGTTGAAATCGTATCGAATAGTGTAGTCTTTGTTGATAATCGGCAGGTGTTAGTGCCTCTCCTGGTCAAATGGTATGTGTAAAAATCTTGATAAATGGTATGAAAACCTTGCAAAATGTGCTGCAATGACGTGCGAGGTACTCTGATTTGATAGGATCGTCTTCGAGTCGACATTGTCGGTGCCTCCTCGACACTTTCTTGCACCCGTAGAATGTTTGCATCTGTCCCGGCTGAACGCGATCTACCAGCAGATGGGTGAATCACTGTTTCCGAAGGACTTTATCGTAATCAGAAATGATGATGGTATGCATGGTTCTTTTCAATTAACGGGTGGTGATTTTCAAAATAGAAGTTTCGTATTTTTGTTTGCTGTACGGTTGTAAATTTTTTCATCGCTAATTTCTAAGCATTACCGTCGACTATAATATTCTTTCCATCTTTATCGACACAAGATAAAGGTACCACTCGGCCACGACTTCAAGATGATACTATTTATTTGTGATTATTACGTAGAAAACTGGATACTATTTGTTTCTTAAGTGAAGATAAATGAGATTTTGTATGTTTTGTTTCTAGTGAGGAAATTTATTGGTTCTTTATTCCAATTTCCTCCCTCATTTTGTAGGGCTTCATAGGAAGACGAGATAAAATTCGTGAAATATCATTTGTGTAGAATTGCTATAAAATCTTCCTATCCTTTGAAGAATTAAATACGATTCTTGGACAAATGAACTCTTGATTAAATTGTCGTCCTAACTGTAGGTTTTTCTTTGACTTACGATCATATCATATATTTTTCCTGTAAGTTGCTATTACAGTACTTTTCCTTATGCATGATCCGTATTTTCAATTATTTTAATTAATAAACGATTAACTATGACACTATTAGGGGTTACATGTAAGTATAATGGATCCTGAAGCGATTCCTTTGTACTATATATTGGGAAGCTTTCTGTAGACAAAACTGAAGATGCTGCGTCTTCATCTTACATATAATAATATATTGGTTATATCTTCATAATTGTAAAATAAATCTACCAGCAGAGGTTTTTACGGGTAAATCGGGTATTTTCGAGTTAAAGACAAAACTCAAAAAGAGCTTTTATTATAGAGTAAAACCTAAGCGCATAAAATTTCAAGTATATTGTGTTGAGCTTTTTAAATCACTTTTGCTCTCTACTCGGGAAGAAAATATTTTTAAAATGTATATATTTTTGTAATTTTAAGCGCCATAACTTTACAAGTTTGTAAGTTAATCGTACAAGAGTCACACACCATAATAATATAGGTTTCTGTAAGAATAACAAACATCGTTCCAGGTTTACTAGCAATCGCGACTAATGAATTCATTCAAATATATAATTACATTTCAGAATTCTAAGGCAATCGAAAGGCAGATAATATTTACCTTTACAAACCTTAATTCGGTTCACCAATAATATCAAAGGAAGCCACTTAACTTTTACTTCACATTACTTTATTTGCTTCACATTCATAAGAATGAACGTTGTAAGGGAAGAAAAATATTTTTCGACGATTCAACAATACAAGTTCGAAGTTAGTCCATGCGGATTAGAAATGGAAAAAAGTGAAAATTTTCCGTAAAGTGATTGTTGAGACAAATAACTAAGTTTTCTTTCGTGTGTGTCACAATTGAGTAATATAGTATAATAAAATATTTGGGGTTTTTTAAATAATAAGAAATTTTTTTTTTTTAAATTGCACAATATAGCGAAATTTAACCGATATACGTTGTTTTCATCAAACTTTCTATTTTTATCTTCTTTAATGCAGGCAAAGTAAGTACCTTTTTAATTATGCGAAATACACGTCAGTATATACGTTCTGACGTCGCACAGAAACTATTCAAAATGGATATAGGGATATTTAATATGTACCTATCTTTTACGTAAGAAACGTACTTTATTTTCACAAAAATCAGTATAAAAGGAGGTGCTGCAATGATTAATTTACGATTTGCATCTGCTCCGGCTTACTACTGAAGTGTATTGGATTTCACGTAATTATTATTTTTATTATGTTACTGCTAATATTAAACATATTTAATATACAAAATTTATTAATATTATTGCAATAATAAAATATGATTTTATTTCATAATAATTTAATATTTAAGTTAACATGATTATTTAATTTATATCTTATTATTTTTTTAAATGTTTGATGAACATTGAAACGAATATATAAACTTATATATATATATATATATATACATACAAAGTTTATATATTAAAGAAAACAATGAAGCGCAATATACACAAGAGTAAAAAAATTAAAATGGCTGACACGTCAATATTGGAATCTTAAATTTTTTATTAGTTCTTAGTTTTATCAAACGATATTTTATTTCATGAAATATGAAGTAGTTCTTTGAAAGTAAAATTACTTCTTATTTTATTTCCTTATACGAAGTAAAAAAGTATGTGATCGGAATAATTTCGGTTTTCAGAATTCAACGGTAATATGCGTTTTGACCATCCCTATATCCATTTTGAATAGTTTCGGTATGACTTCAGAACGTATGTACTGACGTGTATCTCGCATGACTGTGTGTATCTCACATAATTAAAAAAGGATTAGCCGTAGAATGTTGAAATGTTGTATTTAGGGCTGCTGTAAAATCTAGATCTGCACTTATCTTTTTTGATTGCAATCGAGTGCACAAAAAGTTTCCAATAAAGGCAAAACTAAAAAAAATTGGATTTTAGAATTTTTCGTAACTGCAGTAATGCTTTTCAACGATAATTGCTTCCGGAGTTATAACCAAATGAAAAATTTAATTAATGAAATATTTGGATTTTAGAAAGGGAAGGCACATCGGTTTGTCTCCGACTTCATTTTTTTTCCTTTAACTTTTTTTTTAGATGGAAAATTAAGAAGTTATTTATGAAATTTTTATGGTGGTTGCTATGAAATTCCACCACATCTCACCCCTATTACCAATTAACTGTAAACGCTTACTTTATTCATCTTTGTTTGAATCTGTTATTCGATACGGCTTGACAACAAGGAGATCAGCCGCCGAATATCTCATAAATAAAATAAAATTAATACAAAATAGGACCCTAAAAGATATTGCTCGTTATTATTCTGATAAAAATTATGACACCAATTTAAATAATCTTACAAGGTTTCTGTTAGCTAGAGGTCTATTTAAATTCTTAATTATTTTTAAAACTTTTACAACCGCGAATACAGAGTAAATGTAGAAAGTGGATACAATGGTAAACGATTAAAGAAGTATGTTGTTCCTGCATTACTTAATTCTTTACCGAATCACCTCAATAAAGTAAAAATGAAAAAATCATTTAAAAAACTTCTCCTTGAGTGGATATTAACTATACCGTAATTACGTACTAATAGGATTCATGTTGGATTTATACTGGCAGTCCAGATAATTAAATCATAATTGTCTGGACTGCCAGTATAAATTGTAGTTATTTTAATGTTGATAATTATTATAAATCAATATAAATGTATAGTTGAATGGTTAAAGCTTAGTTATTTATTTTCTGCATGTAATTGTTGCAACAAGATATTAATTGTGTTATTAGTTGTTGTAATTAAGTTTAGTTTTGTTTCTTAAATATAGTTTTAGTTACTAAACCTGATAAATAACAAATATTTAAGAAATAATTTGTTCATTAGTTTTTTAAATATATAGTTTAAATTTGTTAAATTAATTTTTATAATTGTACTACTATTATAACTATTAGAAAAAAAAACCTAATAATATCTTTAGTTGTTACATAAAAATTGGTTATTGTATTAACCACTTAATAATAAAATAAATTAAAAAAAAATATATATATATATATAAACATAATAAAATAAAATGTTATGTAGTTTCGTTAAAAAAAATAAATATATATATACATTATTTGTTGAAAATCTATCGATAAAGAAACGAATTACTGAAAAGAACATATTATTCTGCCGGATTTCACCTACGTCGTTTATAAAAAATATAATTAATATTTTTAAAAAAAATTTATTTTATTAATATTTTTAAAATATTTTAATAGATAAATAAATTTATCTAATATTATTATTTATTTAAATAAAATAGTATAATATAGGTTTTATACATTGCTTTTCTCAATATAATTATTTAAAACATATTTTAATTATACACTTGAAAAAATATACAACTATTTGATTTTGAAATATGTAGTATATAATACAAATATTATTTATTGGTTATTACGAAGAATTATGAGAAAACAATAAACAATTATTGATCTAAACAATACTAATTATTGAAAAAGAGTTAAAAGAAACATACCATTTAAAGATAGAAAATTCCTTTGAGCATAATAAAATAAATGCCTTGATGAGTTGGAAACGATTTATATATATTTAAGTTATGTCTATTCATAAAAATGAATATTATTAAAAAAATACTTTTAATTTATTGTACTTCTAAATTTTACTAAAATAGATGTACATGGTTTTATATTAATAATTATTATTACTGGAAATGCCTTCCAATAAACTTTATATACAACGGGTCGTGTACTACAAAGAGACGAACAATAATTGTACAAAGGACAGAAATTACCCTAATATTAACAATGAAAAAACATTAACAAAATGAACATTACGGAACTTCAAAAAATTTAACTAACTTCTTACTTTCCATTTACCCCTTTTCAATTTCCCAATTTTCAGATTTACCATATTCCTTTCCCACATTTTCCCTCTTCCGGCCCATTTCATTCCAACATATCTCATTCTATTATTTCTTTTTAACATTTCCTTTTCCCACCTATCCGCTTTTCTTTTTCTCTTCCTCCTTTCCATTTCGTTTTCCTTGTTTTCCCTTTTTTTTTCTTTCCCATTTTTCCTTCTTCTCTTTTTACCTTCTACCCGTTTACTTTTTTTATTGCATTTACGTCTTACAAATAGCACTGTTTTTCAAAAAAAAAAGCATAAGCTTACCTGTCTCGGATGTATTAACTTAGGTATGCAAATAGTAGGCATATAAAAACACGCGCGTATTCGAATACAACTTTGTTCAAAAATTTCAATACAGTTCGTGAAGAACGTTCGGAGATTTAAATTTTGACAAACGAATATTTTTATTTTTATTTATGTAGATGATCAACTTATCACTGAATTCTTTAAAACTTTCTTGTATTAAAATTAACTGCTTTATTGATTAATTAATTATATCTATATTAACAAAGTATTGATTATTAATTTCACTTAAAATATCATGCTGTTTATAATTATTTATTACGATTAATGATTTATGCGGTTGTTTAGCGGCAGTTTATACTTTATACCGGAATCGCTTTATTTTTTCTCGAAGTAACGGTAAATCTATGAGCATACGTATCTAGTTTAATTTATGCTACAATTATATAAATTAAAAGATTATAAAAACGAAAATAAAATACAAAATGTCTGTTTTTTTGTTTTTTTTTTAGATTTTTAAACGAAGAGAAAATGGTTTACATTAAATTTGTGTTAATAATATTACTTTCTGTCGTTTACTATAATGAAGGTAAATAATTCTAATTTATATTACAAAAATTTAAACAGTAGGAAAGAAAACCTTTAATCCCGCAACACAAAATCAAAGGAACGGAACAATTATTAATTTCTTCTATCATAGTTCTAGAAGAGCGATCTCATAACGATTTTGATCGCGAACCCCAAACATGCAAATATTTATTAATTTTACCCTATATAATATAATATAAATATATATATATTTAAATGTGTTGTCAAGAACAAAGCTATTTAATTATTTGAAACAATATAGCAACATTGAAATTACATTTCAAATTTATATTTTGCGCCATTTGAAATTTAATGTGACCATTTGATTGTATTTGTTTGGCAACATCAAAAAATGTGGTTTGATGTCCTCTGTTACTGCAATTTGAAGATCTGGTTTTAAATTTAATTTATTTTTTGTATTTGGTTTTAATTGCTGTTATCACAAAGAAAGCTATTTGCAATTCTACCCACCAATTAGAAAGACATTTTCCTTTAAAATTCAGATTCTAATATTGTTTTTTCTTTCGTGTCGATTATATACGACCATTACGGCCGTATACATAAATCGTATACTAATATACGTAATGGGTTTAGTTTTGGCTGGGATTGAGGAAGAGTTTTTATATTTTTAAATTTTATTTAAGGGAAAATGATTTCCTCAATTAATTTGATTTCTCTTAGTCATAAATTATATTTTCTCATTTTCACCATACTCTAATTCCCATAAAATGTTTTTTTTTCGTTTCTTTATTCACTCTATTCCTTGTATTCGATGTTTTCATTACATTAAAATTAACCATTGGTTTTGCATTTAGGAAATTTCATTTAATAATGAGAAATAATAAGCTCAATTTCTTTATATTTTCTTCTTCAGTATTCTTTTTTTTTTAATACCTACGGCTTAGTTTAACCGATTTGTATAGAACGTTGAATGATTACTATTGATTATGATGCATTGATTTTAGTTAATTTCGGTTATAATTTGTCAACCCGGACACCATATGTTCCGTATCTCATATATTTATTTTGATAGAATAATATTTTACACAACTCTTTTTTGTACGCATACATACTCTATTGATGCATTTAATTTTCCACCTAAATTATGGTCTGTAGAGAGCCAAACCGTCTTTAGCCAGTTAGTTACATATTTTTTCTCGGCAAACTGGAGTCTATGGTAGTTACCATTGAAGAATCTAATAGTTTTTTCTTAGCGAAATGAACTTATTGATGTATTTTTTTGCTTTTAGCTGAAGACAAATTTTCTACCAATAAAGACGATTGGAAGACCTATTTTTTAACCAAAAAAAAAGATATTACTGACATAATTTACACACAGGATTTATATCACACACGGAGAAGCTGTTATCTTTGTCTACTCAATGAAATAAATAGACAGTTAGAATTAATTAAAATTTTATATTATGGAAAATCAGAAACTGTTGAAAATATTAAAGCTGACATGGAATACGTTAAGAATAATTACGAAGGTTTTGTATTATCATGTGAAAAAGGCATGCCGACTGATATTACACTAACATTTTTTGAAATTTATTCTACAGCACATTACAAAGCATCATTACAAAACCATTACGGGTTCCTTGTTTATTCATGCATAAAAACATTTTCTAGTAAAATAAGTAAGTATTCTTTTTCTATAACTGTATTTCTATTATTAAGCATATTATTTTATTACTATTATCCTATCAACAGGAAATTCCTTCTTTATTTACCTACAGAACCAATTAAATAATATATATGTTATGGTGATTTTGATTAATTTTGGTGTTTATGCGTAAAAAAGGATGAATTTGATTAATCATAAACAAATTTTGGAGAATTTAATACCGGTCTCTTTACATACTCTCCATACTAATATATTTTACATATTAAAATAACAACTATAAGTAGTAATTCCTGAATTTTATATTTAAATAATCAAAACATTATTGTTAAGTAGTTGAGGTAAGCGAGCGGCGGGTTATATTATGTTAGATAATCATAATCTAAACAAACAGAACCTACGAAAGCTAATATCGGCTAATTAATGTTACATATACAATTATATATATATATATATATATATATATATATATATATATATATATTATTCTCAAAAATAGGAGGTGATTGATTATATTCAACATTAATTACGCGTAATCAGCGGATCAATAATCAAATATATCGTAACGTGTACACCTGGAAGTCGTTACATTCAGATGTATATATAATTTTAATATATAAAGATAGATTTAGGATAGAATTAAAAAAATAAAACATGAATGATGCATTACGTAAAATTTTATTTGGGTTTCAAACAGATGATTTTCACGTACGGCTAAAAATGATAAATTCTCTATGTTAAAAATTCTATTTCGTTTTACTAAAAGGGGCCGGGTTGATTTGTATTTACCGGCTGTTTTTAAATAAACAACAAAAAAATAAATAAAGAACATAAATAAATTAAAAACAAATGATAAAAACGTCAGGAAAAAGGCAAATATTGTTATTAGGAATCACAAAAAAAAGTAATAATTGCAATATTTACACCAGTAATATTACAAAAGAAGGTTGAACTAATATACAAATCCAAACAACGCCGGTACAAGCATGGAAATAGTTGTTGCAGAAAAAAAATTCGGCTGTATCAAATATCGAAATGAGATTTACCGTCATAATCATGAAAACATTGCCGTGGGGTTTAACGAGTGTTAAGCGACCAGATTTTTGGGAAACACAGGAAATACGTGGATATTCAATATTTTATAATTCTTTGTAATCTTGTCTTATTTAAAAGGAACAACTTCTACCCACAGTAAAAATGAGAAAATCTCGTCCTTTCGTTTCCCAACCAAATATTGTTAATAGAATCTTTTCAGGCGTTCATTCAAAGAATCAGTAGTGGCATCAAGTAATCGTCGAGTTTATTTTTCTAGACGATGAACTACTCGTGCGAAATGTAATGTAAATCTAGTGAATATGTGTGAGCACTCCCGCCAGATCTGTGGACGTTCCGCTTGATGACGAATTCAACTGTGTGGACTTTTTGAAACCGCAGCTCGAACATCTTCAATATTTTATGGAATACCTATTCACCTTACAACGTCTGTAATATTTTTTTTTACCTATATCTTCATAATTGCCTACCCACGATATTATTGCAAACGTCGTATTATCACGATTATACGATAATGAACGTCACCCGGGTAGGTGTTCGTTTATAAAAAAAAGGCTATTATAATCTATTTCCAAGTGACCAACATTCTTTTCAAAATTTCCTATTTCATGGGAACATCTTGATCTCCGATTCCAAAATCAAAGCGATCAGATCTTCAGAGTAACGCAGGAAATACCTGGATGTTCAATCTTTTATAATTCTTTATAATCGTGTCGTTTCAAAACATTCTCCTACTTATTGAAAAGAAACAACTTCTACCCTAACAAACAAAAATTGTCGAAAACATTTAATATTCTGACGGGTACTTCTTACACGAGAAAGAGTATTATCGCTTATAATAGTATAGTGTCAAGTCGCTAATCGATTACATCACTCGTTCTAATGAGATAAATAACGAACTTTATATTTTACAGTTTCGTGCAACTATATATTTATGTTGACATAATCTAAACATATAAATAAATTTACTGTACCAGATAAAACAATAAAATGAATAGTTTTTAATTAATAAAGCTACTGGAATTCTTATTCTTTAACGTGGGAAAAGATTGCAACAATTCTTCTTCTAGAAAAAAGTAAATCTTTAAAATAATTTTAAGACCATGTCTTTTTAAAATTTCGTATATTTGAATTGAATCCACGAGCATACGAGGAAAGATTTTTTCTTCCGTGTACAAAATTCTGAATTTCCAACTAAATTAATCCATAATTGCACCTCACATTTATTCCTTCTGATAAATTATTTAAAAACAACTTGTTTACTGTTTGTTTCTCTTTAGCACATTTTTTAATCTTCATCATTTCATATTTTTAATGCTTACTTTGGGTTTTACCTCGGGTTTTAATTTGACGACATTATGCAAATTACTGAGCAGATTTTTTTCCTTCTTATAGTGGATGTTTTGTATTGTAATGGCTTCGCCTTTTTTAATTCTTCGAAATTAAAAATGATTAGATTTCCTTTTTTAAGCTCGAGTTAGAGGAAATCTGTTCAGTTAAGATAATCTATATGCATAAAACAATAACTAAAGAACATAAAATTTACCGCGAAAATGGTAGGCTATATATGAATAATGGAAACCATTTTCTAGAAAAACAATTTTCTGCCGGTATCGAACGATGAATTCTTTGTTAGGTTCTTCTACAATGGCCTCTTTAAACATGTGAATCTGTAAAAATATTAAATTCAGAAATGAATCTAATTTATCATCCTCTGAATGATATCAAATATGTTACTTGCTGTGATCGATAGGATATATCACTATGTGTTCACAAACAGCTCTTTTTAGGAAACAGATTGTTTCTCCTGTAGCAGGGCCTATCTAAGGTGGCTGCGGCGTCGTTGAATCTATCTCCTAGATGCCGTCAAAGTGTACTTTTTCATTTATTGTTATTTATTCATAGGACCGCTCGCGAAAAGACTACAAAAACGATCACATGACTGAAAATCTGATCGTTTATTTAGAAAAGATTTTCAGTTTGAAATGAAATGAAAAGAACCGTATTTTGCTTAAAAAAGTCATTGGTAATAACTATTTCAGGTAATTTTGAATAGAAAATGACATTTCTAATTTTTCCCCTATGTAAAAACAAAGTTTATTGCAGTTTTATCCGCATTAAAGATAAACCGGACACATTATCCTTGTTATGTCAATAATGTTTTTTGTCAAAAAAGAAGAAAAATTTACAGATTAATAAAATAGTTTTAGTTTTTCCCTTACCGCCTTTTTGTTCTAAGTTACTTACCACTGAAATGACTGAGGATTATAAGTCTGTTTAAAATTTTAGATGTTATTGTACTTTATGTAAATACATATTTTTTATTTTGCAGCCACATATATACAATTTGAAAAAATAAGACAACGTTATGAAGATCATTATCTTAGTTACATGATTTTTCAAACTCAACCTGAAGTAAATAAATTGAATAAAAATTGTTTGATTTGTATTCGAGATTTTGTAGAGTATGAAATAGGAAGGTGGATAGAAATTGAGGCAAAACTACCTCCTAGGTATGAGGGTGACATTACATCAAAAGTAGAGTATTGGGCCGTATTGACAGATATATATACAAATTATCAAAGGTATACTAAAAAAGTGCAGACATGGATCACAACATGTTTGAGTAATTCAACAAACGATGTTACGAAAGAATTTGAATCAGGACCTTCATTTCAAAAAGAAAAACCATTAATATCACACGGAAAAAGTGAAAGAATGGAGGAATGTATATATTATTATATTGCTAAAGGTAAGTAAAATTAAACGTAACGTTAAGATTATTTGTCAAAGAATAGAGAGATCATTTGGTCCGCAGATGTTGACTGATCTCGATAGGCGACTGAAACGACCTGTCTACCCAGTTCATTATTCCGTTAACTAAACCATAAGCGGTGTCGATCGTACTTTAGACGCTGTAGGAAGTACTACATCGCATTTGTATTTCTGTTTATTCATTCTTAGCTTTACCGTGTAACAACAAAGCGATACGCACAATTTACTTAGCTACCTGAACTTCAGTTTAATGTTTTGGATCTCAGCCCTTAGATAAGGTTCAATCTGAATTTATGTTCTTTTAATATTTTCCAGTTACACCAGTAAATATCTAAAATTGATAAATTCTGAATATTTTCATGATTTCGGTACTTTATACACCGTACTTATTAATAAAATCGGATCTAAAGTTTTGGACTCGTGTCGTGCAAAAATACAAATAATTAAATTCATTTAACAAATATTAAAATTAAAATTCTATAATACATTATCGGATAGTACTTCAGCAAAGCTATTGACGCTTAATCAGAAAAAGAAATAATTTGTCAGAGCCATCTCGTCAAAAAAAAAATCTGGTTTAAAAATTACCTAAATAAGAATCCTGAACTTCAAATTCGTTGATTGAACTATCACTTAAAATATTAGAATTTATTTTCAGCTAAGAGTAATTAATAATGTAAAAGACCATCCCATTTTGGAAGTCGTTGGCATTCTAATACTACTGGTAAATAACATTTTGGATGGATTTCGAGGCTAGGAAGACAATTTAGGTTTGAGAGAGACGTCATCGTTTTTATCTTCAAATTTGTTGATTATGAAAAAGTACATTGTACGGTGAATTCGTACTGTGAATATTTTACGGGTAAACAGGATTTTAATAAGTTTCATTAGCGATCAATCAATAAATTCCGTCCCAGAATATTTATATAACAAAAATTCCAACCTACACTAGAAAGATGCTACTAGTAAAATATTAATTTTAAAAGAATCGTGGGTTGCGTTTTTAGTACTGTGATTAATTATTGCTCATCCTGACCACCGTAACGGAACATATCCGCATTCTGAAAATCCTCGTCTTCACTTTACCCACTCAGTTACTAGCTGTAACAGACTTTATGAAAGATCGACTTTTCGATTACCAAACCTGATTACCTACCGCAGACATCAATCTAGCATCTTTCACGATGCCAAAGATGCAAATGTCTGGACAAGTATTTCCATCAGTGTATTCTTTCCCCTTTACTGCCCCCCTTGTTTTAAGCTTCTTGGAATTTCGAACATCTACTTTAATTTGTGGCTCTCTCAACTAACTCAACTAACTTAAATTTTTAAATTATAAAAAATTTTGCGTGTACAAATTTTATTCGGCATGAAACCGTTATTTTCACGATTGAACTTAATTAAATTATTATCAATAAAATGAATTTATAACGACATACTTTTCATACCCGATTTAATTACGGTTACCTATCTTGAATATATTGTTCAGGTATATTGATTCTCTTTAGCGCGAGTGGTAGCGTCGGGCTTTCAATCCGGCGATCTGGGGTTCGAATCCCGGTCAGGCACGGCATTTTTGCACGCTCTACAAATAATTCATCTCATCCTTCTAAGCAATATCTAAACGTTTAGTGATTTTAAAATTATTATACAGAATAATTGAATATTAGAGTGAAAATTATAGTGCATCCTTAAAAACGGCAACGTCTTTTTTTTATTTATCGGAATATATGTACATTTGATAATTTTTTAACATTCTCTACTAATATCGATGTCATGATCGATTCTGATGAGACGAGATCGGTTATATTTACGTGTACTGATTTAGAAATCGATACGTATAATAAAATAATAACTCGGTTTGACCCTTTGAGTGCATTAAGAAATACCACTGGATCGATTTTAATTAAACTTTGCAGATTTGTTACTTAAATCTGTTTGGTTATTAATTCCGATTAGAATTATAACGATGTTGTTAATGAGGTTTATGATATTAAAGCAATTTAACTCATTAAATCTTTGTTACCTTGGTAACAGGAAAACAATGATGTAAAATGATTTATTTTGTTTTTTAATGCTTATAAGTAAAATATTTTATTTTTATTAATATTAACTTAACTTAGCATATTTAGCCAATATTTAAGGATGTTGATTATTCATTTTTATTTTAGAGATAAGAATATTATAAAGTATCAAATATTAAAAATATTGCCATCACAAAATTAAAATATTTTTCCTTATTATTTAATTTCTGCTTAAAAAAAGAATTTATCTCGATCCTCTAACTGCTTAAATGAGTGATTGTCACTCAACACTGAACGAATCGCTTCAGCTGTATCTGCGTCTACAGTAGGGGTGTATTATCTCAAGAAGCGTTGCAGGAAAGAGATCCTTTGATGCTTTAATAGTTACTTAGCAATATTATTCTTATAATATTGAGAATAACGAACAAAGCGTGGTCCAGTGGTGGAGGGCCTTGACAAGACGGTGTAGAGCTGATGTAGGTATCGATCATCGATCACCGTGTAACAATTTAACACCAGATAAATGTTTAAATTTATATCCTGTTCGTTTTTTTTAATGTAATAGTAATTCGTTTTACGCATTGTTGAAATGTTTAACTACTCTTTAAAAAACAGTTTCGTTAATTTAACCAAATTACATTATGTCGGTGTGAACAAGTGTTATCGAACATCGATAATCTCCAGACAATCATCTATCGTCGAAAACAAGAAAATAAAATTAGTATTTCTCTATTTAACATAATTAGTGTCTTTAAATTGTATTTATTTTTTTTTTTTATAAATTATATTTTTCTTTGCTTTTCAGTAAAGTACAGTAATTTATTAGCTTCTACAGGGAAAACAGTAACGGCTGGTGATCAAGATGAATTTAAGCCAACTGACCTCATTAAGCTAATGAATGATTTATAAGTAACTTTACGTGGAATCTCGATTACATGAAAAATACGAATTAAATATTTAATTAGGAATTCAAATTTCTTGTTGAATGTGTAATATGTAATTGATAATAAATAAAAAGTAAAAAAGAAATGTCTAATTTAATGTATTTATCAACTTTCCTTATTATTAATAATATAGATTTCAATTTATTTTGTTGACATTTTCTTCTGCTCTTAAAAAAAAAAATAAGAACCTGTTTTTAATTATTTATTTTTACAATAATGATATTTAGAAATGTAAGTTTTTAAAATTAAGAAATTGAATAATTTCGTTGATTTTCCTAAACATGCGACCGATCAAAGCGCCGCTTTAGATTTAATTTCAACAATCGATACGATTTTAAAACAGGATCATATAAAAATAATCGCAACCGGCATTGCTATATTACTGCCTAAAAAATATAGAACGCAAATAAGACCTAGATTGCGTATGGCGATAAGCTATGGCTTTACAGATGTGAATTCACCAGGTACAGTCGATGCTGATTACCGAGGTGAAATTAAAGTCGGACTTATTAATTGGGCCGGTAAGGATTTTACAGTGCAGAGGGGAATGAGATTCGCGCAAACGATAATATCTAAATAGAAACGCATATTCCGGACGGAAAGTGAAATACTAGATGAAACTGAACGTAATGATAAGGGTTTTGGTTCGACTGCTGTGACCTATACTGATAAATTTATAATCAAGGCGGCGTCGAATACAATGTTTATTAATGTAAAACCAAGATCTTGATTTTTATTTTATTTAACATTAACAACTATTATAATATTTATTTATAAAAATTGATTAATATATTTTATTTGCAAATGTTTATATAATAAAGAATCATTAATGGCGCTCGGGAAAGCGGGCTAAATATGGGAAGTTTCCTTGTAAAAGGCTATCTATTAGAGTGAGTGATCGGGGTATAGAAACGTGATCAGAATGCTGCTCTCTGCACACTGACAAAAGTGGTTTGGTGCGCTTTGGTGTCTACTAGCACTGGCACGTCAGTCAAGCTCATACATTCACTCAAGTAAGAATACCGCCGGGTGCGGTCATGTACATTTAGTCTAAGGTGACTTCTTGGTCTAATGTGACCATTCTAGAGTCGGATCCCACTTGGATCGGTCATGATTTGTTTAATGTAACATTTCATTCCAGTGCAGAATAGTTTTATTTTTTAGTCTGAAGTCTAATGTGGCTTACAGTATTTATTGATAATCTTCAATTGTATAATTTTGACTAATGTGTCATATTATTCGTTAATAGAATGTGACTTTTATTTTCCATATTCAAAAAATGTCTTATGTTACAAATTAAACCAAATATGAAAAATTTTGCGAAATACAGGAATCAATAAAGTCTATATTTAGAAATAAAGATGACGAATTTTGTGAAAATAATTCCCATGAAAACATTTTTTTTTTAAAATCAGGTAGAGTAGTCGTAAGAAATCGATCCGTTTATATCACGAGGCGTTGGAAAAGTCACTATCAAACGTTGATTCGCGGCTTCTAAACTAGGAAAGTAAGTTAAAGAAAAGCAAAGGTCTAACGTAAAAATATGTCAGATTTATGAAATAATAAACTGGTCTTGGTCATATATGACGCACTGGAGATTTACAATCGACCGGGTGGAAACCATGATAACCGCCCAATCATCTCCACAGAACTGGAATATATATATATATATTGTAAAGCTTTCCTAAACAAGGTCAAGGAATTAATATCCATGATGGAATGAAGGATTTAAAGGAGAACGGCTCTCTTTCTCGGAATAGTCCAGTTTCTTCATTGTATCTGCTTCATGATAATAACGCTCCCGTTAGGTGGTCGCCTTTATTATGATTTTAAAGATGAATTGATTTTCTAATGAATGAAAATTTAATAGAATTTATATTCAAGAAAGAATATGAGCGGCTACAACATGGCGGCCTTCAACCGATACGTTCATCTTGTTTTGACAATGACACTGTACATTGTAATAACGACAGGTAGATCGGTTTTTATCGATGCTTGAAGTTATTTTCTTACAAACAACTGATATGTTCCATTGTTCCAAACAACTGATGATCCGATTACCTAGGATGTTTGTTCTTGTTACTCGCATCTTTGTTATGTGGTTGTTGATTAAACTGATCCGTTTACTGTTTACTGTTGACATAGTAGACGACCTAGTAAGATGACAGATAATGCTTACAAAGCAATATTTATTAGTCTAGAAATCAACATTCATATAGATTTAGCCGGGGCCTTGAGCGGAAAATTCATATGCCTGTTCTGTGACAATATATTTCAAAGTGATGTTTCTTTTTAATTATATAAGGTGATAATGATCATGAAATTATAATGGTTAATATTGTGTCTAACTTTTTGCAGTAATATGATCAAATTTCGATAAATTATAAAGTGAAGATAAATGAGATAACCTATGTTTTGCTTCTAGTGAGGAAATTTATTGGTTCTTTATTCCATCTTCCTCCCTCATTTTGGAGGTCTTCAGAGGGAGGCTCAATTAAAATTCGTGAAATATCATTTGTGTAGAATTGCTACAAAATCCTATCCTTTGAAGAACTAAATACGATTCTCGGACAAATAAACTGTTGGTTAAATTATCGTCCTAACTATAGGTTTTTCTTTGACTTACGCTCATTCTATAATATGTTCGCTGTCCCATATATTTTTCCTATAAATTGTTATTACAGTACTTTTCGTTATACTTTATTCGTTTTTTCAATTATTTTAATTAATAAAAGATTAACTATGACACTATTCGGTGTTACATGTAAGTATAATAGATCCTGAAGCGATTCCTTAGTATTATATATTGGGAAGCTTTCTGTAGGCAAAAATGAAGATGATCTTACATATAATCATATATGGGTTATATACATATATCTTCATATTTGTAAAATAAATCTACCGGTAGAGGGTTTTACGGATAAATCGGGTATTTTCGAGTTAAAGACAATACTCAAAAAGTGTTTTATTTAAATAGAAATCAAAATGGTAACACCTAGGCGCATCAAATTTCAAGTATATTGTGTTGAGTTTTATAAACCGATTTTGCTATCTACTCGGGAAGAAAATATTTAAAAATGTATATATTTTTGTAATTTTAAGCGCCATAACTTTAACAGTTTGTAAGTTAATCGTACAAGAGTCACACACCATAATAATTTAGCCATCTGTAAGAATAACAAACATCGTTTCAGGTTTACTAGCAAAAGCGACGAATGAATTCATTCAAATATATAATTACATTTCACAATTCTACAGCAATCGAAATGCAGTTAATATTTAGCACTACAAGCCTTAATTCGGATCACCAATAATGTCAAAGGAAGGCACACTAACTTTTACTTCAACTGAATTTATTTGCTCCACATTCATAAGAATGAACGGGGTAGATAATGAAGGGAAGAAAATTTTTTTTCGATGATTCAACAACACAAGTTCGACGTCCATGCTGATTAGAAATGGAAAAGTATTGAAAATTTTCCGTAAAGTGATTGTTAAAACAATTACTAAATTTTCTTTCCTGTGTGTCACAATTGAATAATATAATATAATAAAAAATTTGGGTTTTTTTTAAATAAAAAGAAAAAGTTATTCTTTTTAAAATTGCACAATATAACACATTTAAACGAAATACGTTGTTTTCATCAAACGTCTATTTTTATCTTCTTTAATGCAGGCAAAGTAAGTACCTTTTTAATTATGCGAAATACACGTCAGTATATACGTTCTGACGTCGCACAGAAACTATTCAAAATGGATATAGGGATATTTAATATGTCCTATCTTTTACGTAAGAAACGTACTTTATTTTCACAAAATTCAGTATAAAAGGAGGTGCTGCAATGATTAATTTACGATTTGAATCTGTTCCGGCTAACTACTGAAGTGTATTGGATTTCACGTAATTATTATTTTTATTATGTTACTGCTAATATTCAACATATTTAATTTATAAAATTTATTAATATTATTGCAATAATAAAATATGATTTTATTTCATAATAATTTAATATTTAAGTAAACATGATTATTTAATTTATATCTTATTATTTTTTTAAATGTTTGATGAACATTGAAACGAATATATAAACTTATATATATATATACATACAAAGTTTATATATTAAAGAAAACAATTAAGCGGAATATACACAAGAGAGTAAACATTAAAATGGTTGACACGTCAATATTTTAATCTTAAATATTTTATTATTCCTTAGTTTTATCAAACGATATTTTATTTCCTAAAATGTGAAGTATTTCTTTGAAAACAAAATGACTTCTTATATTACTTCTTTATACGAAGTAAAAGAAGTATTGCGATCGGAAAAATTTAGGTTTTCAGAATTCAACGGTAATATGCGTTTTGACCATCCCTATATCCATTTTGAATAGTTTCGGTATGACGTCAAAACGTATGTACTGACGTGTATCTCGCATGACTGGGTGTATCTCGCATAATTAAAAAACAATTAGCCGTAGAATGTTGAAATTTTGTATTCAGGGCTGCTGTAATATCTAATTGTGCACCTTCCTGTGACGAGGTGGAAAGGATTTTTTTTGTATATAGAATATATATATTTATATGTTATTCGTTAGAAAATTCCTTCAAAATATAAAAATTCTAGCATAATAAAATAAATGCCGTGATTTATAAGTTATGTCTATTCATAAAAATGAATATTATTAAAAACTTACTTTTAATTTATTATACTTCTAAATTTTACTAAAATAGATATATATGGTTATATATTAATAATAATTAATATTGGATATGTCTTCCAAAAAACTTTATATACAACGGATCGTGTACTACAAAGAGACGAACAATAATTGTGCTAAGGACAAAAATTACACTAAGACAATTATTAGAATTAATGTATTTCAAGGAACAATACACCTAATACCCCAAATAAAATATTCGGCGGCTGCTGATTTGCAGTCACTGGTATTTCTTAATTGAGTATTTTACAATACGATTACTAAAAGTAAATACAATTATAAATGCCGTATATTTTTGATTAGGAACAGCATTTTGTTTTTTAACGGGTGACAAATTATTCAAATCCATTTTATCTAAATCTAATTTTTTTTGAAGTTTGTAAACAATTCTGACTGTTGATCCTTGTCAAAAATTAACTCATTAATATCTAAAAATTTTGGATACCCGAAACATTAGGACATATTAGGATTTTAGGGTTATCCGTACAATTAATCTATACTATTATTTAAGAGAAATGTTTTTTTTGTTCCGGATAAAAAAAAATTACATGGTCAATAGCAACCTAATTTTTACCCCTGTTTGTCACCCCTGTTGTAGATATATTTCATCTTAAAAATTTGGAAAAAAGTATATATATAACTTCAATGAATTGAATTAATAAATTGTGTACTGTAAGTGTCTATCCTTGTGTGAGCTGGGTTTGAACAGAATGACTGAATATGAGTATCTAAAACCCAATTTCTAGATTATTTGAAATTCCAAGTTCGAAGTGTTAAAATAATTTTTTTTTGAAATTCCGATTTAAAAGGATTAAAAATAGATTTTTGAATTTTTCCGAAAACCTGATATTTTTTTAATTTCAATGGTTGCATTCACCATTGAAATTTCGTCGCGAAACTGCCACAAAGAGTAGTAATATATTGTCCTTGAAACGTTTTCGCTATTTTTTTCTTCTAATTTACAATTTTTCTTTTTTCTTTTTGGGGCAAAATTATCAAAAGATATTATACTACTGGTATTCACTTAATCAAATTTTGATTAACTTCTAAAAGTACATAATTTCAAATATTATCAGTATTACTAGATTGAATAAATTTTTGATAATTTATTTCTTGATGCGATATTAATTTAGTATAGATATTATCAATATATTTACTACTTAGACCAATAATTTTTGACTTTTGTAATTCTAATATTTGCTGTAACATGTTCGTCGTTCACTTTTGATATAATATTAATATATTCTGCATCTCTTTTTCCCGGAACAGAAAATAAGTTATAAAAAAGTATTGTCTATTTGTTCTACGACTGGCGATTTAAGTAAATAAATTATGTCCTTAAAACTATTTTTAATAAATTCTAAAATTCACCAATTTTCACCAATTTTTTCTTTGTTCCAGTGAAAATCCATTTACATATTATTTGGAATCTTTATCTATTTCACTGATTAACTCCTAACCGATATCATACTAGGTTTCAGTGTTACTAGTCTACAAAATTTGATCGAATTCTCAATATCTTAAACGAAGTTTAAAATATTATTACACAAATTACTTCACCGATTAATAAAATCTATTAAATTTCCTAATTCGGTAAAAAAATTCTTCAAATTTTTATTTGTTTCTGGCTGACCAAACAATGCTTCGATATTGCTAGAATTGAATATATAAATGAACACAATTGAAAGTTTGATAAAACATTAACAAAATGAATATTACGGACTTCACAAAATTTAACCACCTTTTCACTTTCCCATTCACACTTTTCAATTTCCCAATTTTCATCTTTACCTTCCTCCTTTCCCACGTTTTCCCCCATATTCCCCTATTTCTCCTTCTATTATTTCTCTTTACCATTTCCTTTTCCCACCTTTCTGCTTTTCTTTTTTCTCTTTCTTCTTTCCATTTCGTTTTCCTTGTTTTCCCATTTTTCCTTCTTCTCTTTTTTACCTTCTTAATCTTCTTAATAACTTCTTAAGCATCTGTTTACCTGTCTCGGATGAATTAACTTCACTATATAAATAGTAGGCATATAAAAACACGCGTGTATTAAAATACACCATTGCTTAAAAATTTCAATACAGTTGGTGAAGAACTTTCGGAGATTTAAGTTTTTGAACAAACGAACATTTATATTTTTATTTATGTATTTCTTTAAAACTACCTTCTATTAAAATTAACTGCTTTATTGAATTAATTAATAATATCTATATTAACAAAGTATTTGTATTTATTTGACTTAAAATATCATGCTGTTTATAATTATTTATTACGAATAATAATTTATGCGGTTGTTTAGCGGCAGTTCATACTTTCAACCAAATCGCTTTATTTTTTCTCGAAGAAACGGTAAATCTGTATCGTAGTATAATTTACGCTACAGTTATATAAATTAAAAGATTATAAAAAAAAAAAATATATATATATATAAAACGTCTGTTATTTTTTTTTAGATTTTAAACGAAGAGAAAATGTTTCACATTAAATTGGTGTCAATAATATTACTTTGTGTCGTTTACTATAATGAAGGTAAATATTTCTAATTTATATTACAATAATTAAAACAGTAGTAAAGAAAACGTTTAACCCCGTAACACAAAATCTGAACGGAACAATTATTACTTTCCTGCTATCATAGATCTAGAAGAGCGATCTCAGTACGATTTTGATCGCGAACCCCAAAGACGCAAAAATTATTCATTTTACCCCATAAAATATAATATAAATATATATATATATATAATCCAGCTATTTATTTATTTGAAACAATATAGCTTCATTCAAATTACATTTCAAATTTATTTTTTGCATTGGAATTTAACGAGAGAATTTGATTGTATTTGTTTAGCAACATCAAAAAATCAGGTTTGATGTCCTCTGTTACTGCAAATTAATGATGTGGTTTTAAATCTAATTTATTTCTGTATTTGGTTTTAATTGCTGTTATTACAGAAAAGACTATTTATACACGTATGTAGGATCAAAAAGAAAGGTTACATACTTCGCTACACTTACTTGTTAACTTACGTCGTACCTAATTCAAGTACCACATGAATGGCACCCGGTTGATTATACTCTTAGTCTCTACTACTGTCAGTTGTTTAATCTGTTTATTAAGGGGAGCATTTTTTTGTAGATGAAACTTCGTTTAATTTGAGTAGTTAATAGTTGGAACGATGCCTAATGGTAATCCAAAAATCCTCACACCTTCTATTTACGATCAGTACAACCACAGAAAATTGGTGAGTGATATGCAATTTCCAGGCGAAGATTAATCGGCCCCATATTCTTTAAAAATACACTTACAGCAGTCCTCTACGAAAAAATTGTTAACCAACTTATTAACAATTTAAAATTAAATGATAAATTTGTTGATTCAACAAGAGGGAGTCGCATGGAAGACGGAAAGAGCAACGATGGACGTTCTGAGAAAGAGAAATATGTACATATGGAGAGCTACGTCATCCGATCTTTCTCCTGCAGATTTTTTTTTTGGCATATCTAAACGTTTGTGTATTGAAACATACTCCACGCCCCGTTGAAGAACTGAATCCAGCATAACTAAAGAATTCCCAGAAATTAGAAGAGTTACACTTGGAACGGTTACACGAAATATGAAAAATGTTAAGAGCTTGTAATGCTGAAAATGGTGGTTATTTCAATGCTTGTTATAAAATAATTTGACCTCAACATTGTCTTTTACAAATAGATGTAGTATTTATTAATAACTGCATTGAATACACATTAAACATTGTTTTTCTTTAAATTGGTTTCTTTTTTTGGGTTGCGTTTCAAATGAAAATGAAATTACTGCGTCGACTGATATTGAACATTTTGATATATTTCAAGCCGATAAGGACCTAAGGAGAAATTTTCATAAATAAAACCAAATTTTTTTGTGAATTAATCTGATAGTTGTGTTATCAAATATAATCAACACAAAATTAAAGAACTGAAAGCCAATATAAATCAAGAATTACGAGAAAACGGAATGTGTACGGTTCAAAAGTTGACTTTCCTGTCTTCTTTATATATATTTAAAGGCATGCATTGCTGAAGATCGTGGACACTTTCAAAAATTGTTATAAAAATACTTGATGAAAATATTGTTTTGCACAAATAGTGGTAATATTTATAATAAATTGCACTAAATATAGCACATCAGTTTTGTTTAAATGGGTTATTTTTGTTGGGTTGCGTTTTACATGAAAATGGAATTACTACAATAAGTAATAATGAAAATTGAGACATTTTAAAGATCTATTCAAGAAGTAGAAATGGGTAGAATTTTCGGTAATGATAACGATAGAATTTCTGTTCCATGTACTCCGAAATTTCTGGGTGTTTTATACCATGGTAAATGCTCTAAGATGAAAAAATTGACGTAATAATCTTATAAGAAATTCAAACCGTACTGTTTTCCCTTGAATCATCATAATACAAAACTATGCCTTAATATTTTTTTTTTAAATATGAATTATGCTTACGTGAATTCCGTCCAAAGTGTGTACCACCTCATTCAAGCCGTCAAAGAGATATTTCAAAACGGGAAACAGGCTGCCAGAATATTTTTACTTTTATAATAAAAAAAAAATATTATTTTTACTTTGTCAACTATATAATTATAAATTGTTCTTTGTATATAAAGTAAACTAGTCCAATCCAATCTCCATTTCTGCTGCCTTGATTATTCCATAGTTCCTTGTAATAAAAAAAAGTTTTAGCGCTAAAACAGAGTGGAAGGATCTATGACGGTTTTACTTATTTTCTTTGTGTTTTCAGAGTAACCGAATTATGATATATGTATATAGCCATTACGGCCGTATACATAAATCGTATACATAATGGGTTTCGTTTTTGGCTGGGATTGAGGAAGAGACTTTATATTTTTGAATTTTATCAAAGGGAAAATGATTTCCTCAGTTAATTTGATTTCTCTTAGTTTTAAAATATATTTTCTCATTTTCACCTTACTCTTATTCCCAAAAAATATATTTTTTTTGTTTCTTTATTCAAACTCATTTCCTTGTAATTAGATTACTTCATTACATTTAAATTAACCATTGGTTTTGCATTTAGGATATGTCATTTAATAGTGAGAAATAATAAGCTATGGAACGTTGAATGATTACGTTTTAATTACGATGCATTGATTTTATTTAATTTCGGTTGTAATTTGTCAATCCGGACATAAACATCATATGTTCCGAATCTCATATTTTTATTTTAATAAAATAATATTTTACACGATTCTTTTTTGCACGCTAACATACTGTATTGATTAATTTAATTTTCCACGTAAATTATAATCGGTAGAGGGCCAAATTGTAATTAGACGGTTAGTTATACATTTTTCTCGGCAAACACGGGTTGACGGTAGTTACAACCGAAGAATCTAATAGTTTTTCTCAGCGAAATGAATTTATTGATGTATTTTGTTTGCTTTCAGCTATAGTCCTATCTCCTATCGATAAAGCCCAGTGGAAGTTATATTTTTTATATGTAAAACAACATATAACTGACTTATTAAACAGGTCGCATTTATATCATACACAGATAAGCTGTTATCTTTGTATAGATGCTGAAATAAACAAAAAATTAGAATTAATTAATATTTTATCAAATGATCAGAGAGAAAAAGTTAAGAAATTTAAATCTGACATGAAATTTTTTAAGGAGAGATTCGAAGATTGGCACAATTTATGTGATAAAGGCATGCCGACTAATACCAGAAAGACATTTTATGAGATTTATACTACAACACATTACAAAGCATCACTTCAACCAAATAAACCATTCGATGTTGAAGAATGCATGAGTTTATTTAGTAGAGCATAATGTAAGTATTCTTTTTGTATAACGGGAATTATTTATTAAGCATATTTTTATATTACTATTATCCTATCGATCAAAACTTTCTTCTTAATTTACCTACAGAACCCATTAATTAATATATATGGTATGGAAAATTTGATTAATTTTGGTGTTTATGCATAAACACGGATGAATTTGATTAATCATAATCAAATTTTGGAGAATTTAATAAACATACCGGTCACTTTACATACTCTGAAGACTCTGTTGAGAAGTGAACGTGAAAGGTTGTGTTAAATAGTGCTCCTGCGTTAATGTGTGTTAATAGTGCTTGTGTGTTAGTGTTCTGCTTCGTTTCCCGCCACCTGTGTCCTTCACCATGTGACTTTATCAACATCCCTTTAGGACATCTAACCACGCCCTCAACCACATAACAAAGCTATTCCCAACGACCGCGTAAGTTTTAAACAATGGTTTAATAACTTTCTACTTTTATTTGTATCTATAAGTTAATACTTGTAATACTTGTTTATTATTTATAAATTAATATTTTATTGGTGAATATAATTGAACTTTTACAAGTAATTTTACTGCTAGATTAACCTTTTTACTTTTATTTTAAATTTTCTACGACAGATCTTTCATCGAAGTCAAAAATAGTTAATTAACTTAATATTAATTTAAATTTTAGCAGTACTCTTCAGACGATTCTTTCTTAATTGAAAGCTATCTAATCCGAACTTGTCCTTCTCTCTCTCGTTCTCCCGCCCGGAGTTTTCTGATGGAGGAGAGGATTACGGTGTGAAAACAAGAACACTTTTAAGCGTAGGTCGGTAACCACGGGTGATCAGCCCTCCGAGGAGCCGAACACTACGAGGGCCAGCTCTGAAACGACAGTTGCCACATGGAGGTTAGCGATGGAAGTTCCTCGCAACCGCCGGTACTAGGCGGGAGAAAATCCCACCTATAATTTTAGACTGCTGCAAGGAGTGGGCAACGCTGCCGAGAGCAATCTCCGCCATAAGAGGGCGCCTAGTAGCCAAAAGTACCGGGCTCTCTGTAAGGCTGCAGCTAAGCAGCGAAGGCGACATCAGACAAGTACAGCGTTTTCTGCATTCTAAGGGAGTCGCCTTTCACTCCTTTCAGCTCCCAAAAGATAGGTAGCTCAAAGTGGTTATCCGGGGCATCCCTTATGGGGCCACCCCGGAAGAGGTAAAAGAGGAGCTGACCTCGTTCAGTTACGAGGCTGTTTCAATTAAAAACCTGATGACGAGGGACGGAAGGGAGACCACCACGTGCCTCGTCGCCTTAAAATGAACGATGCCACTAGAGGCATTTATCACTTGAAAAACTTATTCTATCGTAGAATTAAGATGACCGCATTTGTGTCTCGCGGGGGTCCGCCCCAAATGCCACAGATGTCATAAGTTCGGCCACTCGTTGAACTATTGCCGCAGAGCACAGCTCTGCGTGAAATGTGGGCGAGACCACGACACGACGACGTGTTTGAAGCCGCGCGAAGAGCATGCCTCGTATGCAAACTGTAAAAGGCCGCACCCGGCAAAATACAGGGGCTATCCTTATTATAAGGAGCAGCTGAACGAGCAAAAGGGCGAAGGGCCACGATGACGGTGGATAAAGGACAATCACCTACCCCGAATAATATTCACGTCAATTTTCTACGATGGATATATTCCGAATTGCTGGAAAACTGGAAAGGTAGTATGCGTACCCAAACCTGGGAAAAGTCTGCTCTTTTCCCAGAGTTGCAGGCCGATTCCCTTATTACCGGTGTTGTCAAAGCCTATTCGAAAGGATTTTTCTGGAGAGACATAGGCGACATTTTGGAAAACGAGTACGGCCTGAGCAATTTTGGTTGAGGGAGGGCCACTCGTGACCCTCCAACTGGTTAAAATAATCGACAATCTTGTCGGAGGCCTAAATAGAAAAGCGGTAACTGCAACCGTATTCTAGATGTGGCTACAGCCTTGATAAAGTTTGGCATAGCGGCTTGCTATATAAACTCCCACATACAACGATTCCCTGCCGCTACGAAAGATTGATAATGTCTTATTTAATAGACCGACAATTTGTTGTACTCGTAGGGGGGACAGTCTTCTCCACCACAGACGTAGTCGCTGTAGTCCCCCAAGGAGCAGTGCTTTCGCCGTTCTTGTACACGGCCTACGTCAACGATATGCCGCTGTCGGAAAGAGTCAATACAGCTCTACACGCAGACAACACGGCATATTATCTGAATCCGGAAGTGTAGTTAACGCGATCGAGAGACTCCAACGGCAACTGGATCTATTAGGTATGTGGGCTCGATATGTGGAGAATCAAGGTCAACGGTAAAAAATCGGTGGCAGTGATGTTCACGTACAAGACATGTGCTCCAGCCAGGCAGCTGGAAAACTCAGGAGAGAAAATCCTCTTTGGGAAAACAGTTAAGTACCTGGGAACAGTCCTGGACAAACGGCTTACCTTAGGAGGACATGTTAAATATGTGACCCAAAGGGTAAAGGCCGTCAGGGTCTAACTAAACCCAGTAATGAACAGTGCCAGCCCATATCCACTGGCGACCAAATTGCTCATTTTTCGGCTATACGTCCTGCCAATTTTAACATATGCTTACCCGGCATAGCGATCTTTGTTGAACTGCACCCTTCAAAAGAAATTAGCAGACATCACCCCACACCGTCCCACGAAGAGACCATAAGCATATGAGACTCCCTACGCAGAACGGGCCGCATTTCTCCCTGCAAATAACTAGAGCTCTGGTAGGCGCACTCCTGCTAGCCCATAGGTCGTGGTACCGAAAGTACACCAGCGGATGGACTGAAGAAGAATCACTCCGAAAGAAGACCATGCCTTCTTAAAATTTCGTATATTTGAACTGAATCAACGAGCAAACGAGGAAAGATATTTGTACAAAATACTGAATTTCCAACAAAATTATTCCATAAATGCACCTCAGATATATTCTTTCTGTAAATGATTTAAAAACTCCCTGTTTACTGTTTGTTTCTCTACAGCACATTATTGAATCTTCAACATTTCATATTTTTAATGCTTACTTGGGGTTTTACCTCGGCTTTTAATTTGACGACATTATGCAAATTACTGAGTAGATTCTTTTCCTTCTTATAGTGAATGTTTTGTATTATAAAGGCGTCGCCTTTTTTGATTCTTCGAAATTAAAAATGATCAGATTTCCGTTTTTATGCTCCTGTAAGAGGAAATCCGTTCAGTTAACCTGTATGCAATTTACTGGTTTACAGGAGAAGAGAACGTAATGCAGAATGCTAGATATGGAAGGTAAAACTCTTTTCCAAAGTATATATAAAACCAGGATATACTTTTAAAACAATAATGAAGAATGTGCTGTAAAAATGGCAGACTATATATGAATAATGGAAAGCATTTTCTAGAAAAAAAATTTTCTGCCGGTATCGAACGATGAATTCGTTGTTAGGTTCCTCTACAATGGCCTCTTTAAACATGTGAATCTGTAAAAGTAAGAAATTCAGAAATAAATCTAATTTATCATCCTCCGAATGAAGTCAAATATGTTACTTGCTGCGATCGGTAGCATGTACCACTGTGTGTTCACAAACGGCCCTTTTTAGGAAACAAGTTTTTTGTCCTCTAGCGTTATGAAGATGATTATCTTAGTCACATGATTTTTCAAAATCAACTTGATGCAAATGTTTCGAATAAAAATTGTATGAATTGTATTAAAGATTTTGTAAATTATGAACTACAAAGTTGGAATGAAATTGAACCAACAGTACGTTATTCTATATTTTCCGGTAAAAATATAACAGGTGAACTCCGGGACACCATAAGAGATATATTTAAAAACTATAACAGGTATATTGATGCAGTGCAGTCATGGATCACTACATGTTCGAGTACTTCAACATACGATGTTACGAAAAATTTTCAATCAGGACCAAAATTTCAAAAAATAAACCCGTTAATATCATACGGAAAAAGTGAAAGAATGGAGGAATGTATATATCATTGTATTAATGAATATTAATATAATTGTCAAAGCATAGAGAGTTCATTTGGTTCGCAGATGTTGACTGATCTTGACAGGCGACTGAAAAGTCCTTTCTACCCAGTTCATTCTTCCGTTAACTATACTATAAGCGCTGTACTTTAGACGCTGCAGGCAGTAATACAGCGCGTTTGTATTTCTGTTTACTCATTCTTAGCTTTACCGTGTAACAACAAAGCGATACGCACAGTTTATTTAGCTACATGAACTTCAGTTTAATGTTTTAGATCTCAGCCATAAGAGAAGGCTCAAACTGAATTTATATTCATATAATATTTTCCAATTACACCAGTAAATATCTAAAATTGATAAATTGTGTTAAATTTCATGATTCGGATTAATTAAACCATACTGATTAACAAAATCATATCAAAGGTTACGGACTCGTGTCGTACAAAATTACAAAGTATTAAATTCATTTAATAAAAATTAAAATTAAAATTCTGTAATACATTATCGGATACATTGAAGGGTGAATTAATACTGTGAATAATTGACGTGAAAAACAGGATTTGAATAAGTTTCATTAGCGATAAATTAATAATGTCCGCCCAGAATATTCATAGAATATTATTCTAACCTATACTAGAAAGATGCTACTAGTAAAATATTAAATAAAAAAGAATCCTCGGCTGCGTTTTCAGTGCTGTGATTAATTATTGGTCATCCTGACCCCGGTAAGGCAACATATCTGCCTTCTGAAAATCCCCGTCTTCACTTTACCCACTCAGTTACTAGCTGTAACAGACTTTATGAAAGATCGACTTTTCGACTGCCAAACCTCATTAGCTACCAGAGTCATCAATCTGGCATCTTACACGATGCCAAAGATGCAGATGTCTGGACAGGTATTTCCATCAGTTTGTTCTTTCCCCTTTACTGCCGCCTTTGTTTTAGGCTTCTTGCAATTTCGCTCAACTAGTTTAATATGTGGCACTCGCACCTAACTCGCTAATCCTTTCGCGGAAGCGCGTTCCTCTTGTCTATCTATAAAATCAAATTACTCGAAAATAGTTATTTTCCTTAACAACATTTTAAACTAAACTGCAATATCAAATATTTATTTAATTGAGTCTACTGAAAATATACAAATTCTATTTTCTTATCCATTAAAAAAGTGTTTTTCGTAAACACGTAAGTTTTATCCTGCGGATTTACAAATTCATTCGTACTATGTCAAAAACAATCTAGTGATTCCATCTACACACCGCAGCTCTATCACACAGTTCTTAATACAATCTACTTCTATTCTGAAAACTAATAGTTAAACTAGTCGGGTCTAGATGCCAAAACGCCTATCTTGGGGAAGCAAGCGCCCAACCAGACCCCTAGCCAAACGGGTAGTCGGTTAGATTAAAACCATTACAGTCATTAAAACTTGTACTACCGCCAAACTAACAAAATTTTTCATTTCTATCAAACAACTGCTAGTCGGTAACAGGAAAACAATGACGTAAAATGATGGATTTTGTTTTTTAACGCTTATAAGTAAAATATTTAATATATTACTTTTAATAATATTCTTTTAACTTAGCATATTTAGCCAATATTTAGGCATGTTTTTTTATTTATTGTTATTGTAACGAGAAGAAAAAAAATGCCTTCACAAAAGAAAAGTATTATTCCTTATAGTTTTTTTTTATTCGTCGTAGCATTGATTAAATGTTTTACTTCTCTTTAATAAACAGTTACGTTAATTTTACCAAATTTCATCATGTTGGTGTGAACAAGTGTTATCGGAAATTGATAATCTCCAGATAATCTTCTATCGTCGAGATATGAAAATAAAATTGGTTTCTCTCTATTTAGCATAATTAGTGTCTTTCAATTTTATTAGTGTTTTTTTTTTTTTTTATAAATAATATTTTTGTTTTCCTTTTCAGAGAGATACAGAAATTTATTAGCTTCTACAGGGAAAAAGGTAAACGCTGAAAATGAAGTTGAAACTAAGGTAACTGAGCTCATACACCAAATTACTTATTAATAAGTAACTCTACGTGGAAACTCGATTATATGAAAAATTCGAATTAAATATTTTATTAATAATTCGAATTTCTTGTTAAATATGTAATATGAAACTGAAAATAAATAAAAAGTAAAAAAAATAAAACGAAATTTTCTAATTTAATGTATTTTTCACCTTTCCTGATTTATCATAAAATAGCTTTCAATCTATTTTGTTTGCATTTACTTCTGCTCTTAAAAAAAATGAAGGTTTTTTGGGTTTATTTTTTATTATTTTTTTTAAATATAGATATTTAGAAATGTAAGTTTTTAAAATTAAGAAATTGAATAATTTCGTTGGTTTTCCTAAACATGCGACCGATCAAAACGCCGGTTTAGAGATAATTTCAACAATCGGTAAGATTTTAAGATTTAGAGGGACTGAGCGGGGCTTAGGTCACCTGTTCAGAATACTGGTCTCTGATTGGCTGCTGTGCATCTAGCCGTCATCTATATCTACTGTCCCTGGATTTGATTCTTGTCTGTCCGGTTGTTAGGGTGTTTGTGTCCGCATACTGACAAAAGTGGTTTTTGCCTATTTTTTAACTGTTTGTTGGATCGTGTTAACCTAAAAATTTTCTTCAAAGTAGGTGACAAGAACCTAGTTCTGAGTTTTGATATGCTTGTGACCCTCTTGCCAGTAGTTGGTAATGTTTTAGATAAGGTAATGTAATTCCGTTTGAATGAGCGTTGCTGATTGACTATCAGTTTGGCTTTGGTTCTGCCATGGGCAAAGAGGGTGCTACTATATGCGCAAGGTATTTTTTGCATATATCAGGAGCTTTAAAATATTTACGGAGGCCATAAGCTTTATTTCAATTATAGAGGCCAGGTTGCATGCGGATTATGATCGAGGTATTCTAAAGTAATTTCAGACACAAAGTCGTTTTTCTTTGCAGTGACGCAGGAATAGAAAACACACGGTCTAAACATTGTCTGCAGTGCAGTGTATTATCGATCCTTCTCTGAATATTCCAATTCAAATTGCTGATGCGGTTGCAATTGCTCACTCGTTGTAAAATCACTGCTTATGGATTTTATGGTCGAATGAAACTCAAGGAAACAGATCGAGTTGTGGAATGGTAACCATTTTTCGGGTGCGGAAACTATTTAATTTGTGGATTCCACACGTAATAACCGCCAACAATAAAAAGAAAAGTTCCTGCGCGATAATAAGTCTTTCCATTAATATGTCCTTTCTGACATATCGGGGTTTTATTCTGATGAGAATCTTTGAATCGAGTAGTACTCTCAGTATAATGCAAAGAAGACGTTTAATGCGTTCTTTGGTGTGTGGGTTATCCATATGGTAGCAGGAGGGAATTTTAGAACCATGCACTCATTTATGAAGGTATTTTCTATGCCATTATTCATTTTAAACATTACAGTAATACTTTTTTATGAAACCAGTGTCTTCTTTTTATTCATTCGTCACCTGTGATTAATGAATTGTTTCACGAGACGCTGTTCAGGTTATCTCTTGTCCGATAGCTGTCGATATCTTTACCACTAACCCAATTTGCGTTATATTGCCAGGAACACAATTGAAATAATTTTAATTAAATTTATGTTATATGTATGTAAATTATTCTCATTTACGTAAGATTATCTCTGTTCCGTGTCTAATTGAGGCGATTTATGATCCGTTTTGCTGTCTACTAGCACTGGCACGAGGGTCAAGCTCATACATTCACTCAAGTAAGAATGCCGCTGGGTGCGCTCATGCACATTTAGTCGAAGGCGACTTACTGGTCTAATGTGACCGTTCTAGAGTCGGATCCCACTTGGAGCGGTCATGATTTGTTTAATGTAACATTTCGTTCTAGTGCAGAATAGTTTTATTTTGTAGCCTGAAGTCTAATGTGGCTTACAGTATTTATTGATAATAATACTTTTGATGATTACACTATTGATGATAATAATACAATTGTATAAATTTGATTAATGTGTCAATTTATTCATCAGTCGAATGTGAACTTTATTTTCGATATTTAAAAAAGTCTTATGTTACAAATTAAACTAAACATGAAAAATTTACGAAATACAGGAATCAATAAAGCCTATATTTAGAAATAAAGATGACGAATTTTGTGAAAATAATTTCCATGAAAATATTTTTTAAAAAAATCAGGTCGAGTAGTCGTAAAAAATCGTCCCGTTTATATCACGAGGCGTTGGAAAAGACACATATTTGAAAGTGATGTTTGTTTTTAAATATATAAGGTGATAATGATCATGAAATGATAATGCTTAATATTGTGTCGATCGGTTTGCCGTAATACGTTCAAATTTTGATAAATTATTAAGTGAAGATAAATGAGATATCGTACGTTTTGTTTCTAGTAAGGAAATTTATTGCTTCTTTATTCCATCTTCCTCCCTCATTTTGGAAAGCTTCAGAGGGACGGTCGATTAAAATTCGTATAATATCATTTGTGTAGAATTGCTTAATAATCTTCCTATCCTTTGAAGAACTAAATACGATTCTTGGACAAATAAAATCTTGATTAAATTATCGTCCTAACTGTAGGTTTTGCTTTGACTTACGCTCATTCTATAATATGTTCCGCTGTCCCATATATTTTTCCTATAAATTGTTATTACAGTACTTTTCGTTATACTTGATTCGTTTTTTTCAATTATTTTAATTAATAAAAGATTAACTATGACACTATTAGGGGTTACATGTAAGAATAATGGATCCTGAAGCGATTCCTTTGTACTATATATTGGGAAGTTTTCTGTAGGCAAAAATGAAGATGATCTTACATATAATCATATATTGGTTATATACATATATCTTCATATTTGTAAAATAAACCTAACGGTAGAGGGTTTTACGGATAAATCGGGTATTTTCGAGTTAAAGACAATACTCAAAAAGAGTTTTATTTAAATAGAAATCAAAATGGTAAAACCTAAGCGCATGAAATTTCAAGTACATTGTGTTGAGTTTATTAAACCGCTTTTCCGGGAAGAAAATATTTAAAAATGTACATATTTTTGTAATTTTAAGCGCCATAAGTATAACAATTTGTAAGTTAATCGTACAAGATTCACACACCATAATAATATAGCTTTCTGTTAGAATAACAAACATCGTTCCAGGTTTACTAGCAAAAGCGACGAATGAATTCATTCAAATATATAATTACATTTCACAATTCTACGGCAATCGAAAAATCTATGATCTATGATAGCAGGAAAGTAATAATTGTTCCGTTCAGATTTTGTGTTACGGGGTTAAACGTTTACTTTACTACTGTTTAAATTTTTGTAATATAAATAAGAAATATTTACCTTCATTATAGTAAACGACAGCGATTCGGTTGAAAATATGAACTGCCGCTAAACAACCATATAAACCATTAATCGTAATAAATAATTATAAATAGGATGATATTTTAAGTCAAATAAATAACAAATACTTTGGTAATATAGATATTATTAATTAATTCAATAAAGCAGTTAATTTTAATAAAAGATAGTTTTAAGTAATTACCTAAATAAATATATAAATGTTCTTTTGTTGAAAAACTTAAATCTCTGAAAGTTCTTAACCAACTGTATTGAAATTTTTATACAACGTTTTATTTGAATACGCGCGTGTTTTTATATGCCTACTATTTATATAGTTAAGCTAATACATCCGAGACAGGTAAACACATGTTTAAGAAGGTATTTAGAAGATTAAGAAGGTAAAAAGAGAAGAAGGAAAAATGGGAAAACAAGGAAAACGAAATGGAGAAAAAAGAAAAGCGGAAAGGGAATGGGAAATGAAAAGGTGGTTAAATTTTGTGAAGTCCGTAATGTTCATTTTGTTAATGTTTTATCAAACCTTTCAATTTTGTTCATTTATATATTCGATTCTAGCAATATCGAAGCATTGTTTGGTCAGCCAGAAACAAATAAAAATTTGAAGAATTTTTTTACCGAATTAGAAAATTTAATAGATTTTATTAATCGTTGAAATAATTTGTGTAATAATATTTTAAACTTCTTTTATTTTGGAAATTCAAATTGGAAATTGAAATGGGTAAATGGAATGTAAAAAGTTAGTTAAATTTTGTGAAGTTCCGTAATGTTCATTCTGTTAATGTTTTATCAAACATCCAATTGTGTTCATTTATATATATATTTATACACTCAAATCTAGCAATAAATCATCAAATCTAAAAAGGAGTAAAATAAATTTTTTTTTTTACTGTATTAGGAAACTTAATAGATTAATCAGTGAAATAATTTGTGTAATAATATTTTAAACTTCGTTTAAGGTATTGAGAATTCGATCAAATTTTGTAGACTAGTAACGCTGAAACCTAGCATGATATCGGTTAGAAGTTAATTAGTGAAATAGAAAAATATTCCAAATAGTATGAAAATGGATTTTCACAGGAACAAAAAAAAAATTGGTGATTTTTAGAATTTATTAAAAATAGTTTTAAGATTGTAATTGTTTTTTAAATCGCCAATTGTAGAACAAAAAGACTATACTTTTTTATAATTTGTTTTGTGTTCCGGCAAAAAGAAATGCAGAATATATTAAAATTATATCAAAATTTAAATACGAACATGTTACGGCAAATATTAGAATTACAAAAGTCAAAAATTATAGGTCTAAGTAGTAAATATATTGATAGTAACATACTAAATTAATATCACATCAAGAAATAAATTATCAAAAATTTATTCAATCTAGTAATACAGATAATAATTGTAATTATGTACTTTTTGAAGTTAATCAAAATTTCATTAAGTGAATACCAATAATGTAATATCTTTTAGCGATTCTGCCGCAAAAGTATTGCGGCATTGCCGTTAAATATTTATCTGCAGAGTATTTCCAAGACCAAATCTACTGAATAATTCGTTTACTGAAGTCGGGATTGGGATAAATTACATTCACTCTTCAAATATTTTTTACCTTCTTCAGCTCTGATATGAAGATTGCACTCACCATTGAAATTAAAAATATAAGGTTTTCGAAAAAAATTCAAAAATCTATTTTTAATCCTTTTAAATTCGAATTTAAAAAAAAAATTATTTTAACCCTTCGAACATGGAATTTCAAATAATCTAGAAATTGGGTTTTAGATACTCATAATCAATCATTGTGTTCAAACCCAGCTCATACAAGGATACACACCTACAGTTCACAATTTATTAATTCAATTCATTGAAGTTTGTTCTTCAATCGGAAAATTCCCACTGCTAAAAAATATATATACTTTTTCCAAATTTTTTAGAGGAAATATATCTAAAAACCTTCTCAATAATGACAAACAGGGGTAAATATTAGGTTGCTATTGACCATGTAATTTTTTTTTATCGGGAATAAAAAAAAACATCTTTCTCTTAAATAATAGTGTAGATTAATTGTAGGGATAACCGTAAAATCCTAATATGTCCTAAATTTTCGGGCATCCCAAATTTTTAGATATTAATGAATTCATTTTTGACAAGAATTGTTTATAAACTTAAAAACATTAGATTTAGATAAAATGGATTTGAATAATTTGTCACTGGTTAAAAAACGGAATGCTGTTGTAATGAAGTATCTATACGGCTTTTAATGTATAATAAATTAAAAGTAGTTTTTTAATATTATTCATTTTTATGAATAGACATAACTTATACATATATATATACATATATATATTCCATATATTTTTTTTACATAAAAAAATCCTTCCTTTTCATAAAAAAACAGTAAGTCAGTCAGTCAAATTGTTTACAAACTTCAAAAAAAAAAACATTAGATATAGATAAATGGATTTGAATAAGTTTTCACCATTTAGTTTTAGTTATCGTATTGTAAAATACTCAATTAAGAAATACCTGTGACTGCAAATCAGCAGCCGCCGAATATTTTATTTGGGGTATTAGGTGTATTGTTCCTTGAAATACATACATTAATTCTAATAATTGTCTTAGTGTAATTTTTGTCCTTAGCACAATTATTGTTCGTCTCTTTGTAGTACACGATCCGTTGTATATAAAGTTTCTTGGAAGACATATCCAATATTAATTATTATTAATATATAACCATATATATCTATTTTAATAAAATTTAGAAGTATAATAAATTAAAAGTAATTTTTTAATAATATTCATTTTTATGAATAGACATAACTTATAAATATATATTCTATGTCCAAAAAAAAATCCTTTCCAACTCGTCACAGGAAGTGTGACGACTACACATTTTAGGAAATAAAATATCGTTTGATAAAACTGAGGAATAATAAAAAATTTAAGATTAAAATATCGACGTGTCAGCCATTTTAATTTTTTTACTCTTGTGTATATTCCGCTTAATTGTTTTCTTTAATATAGAAACTTTGTATGTATGTATATATATATATATATATATATATATATATATATATATATACATACATATATATATATATATATATGTATGTACATATATACGTACATATATATATACATATATATGAATATAAAAGTTTATTTATTCGTTTCAATGTACATCAAACATTAAAAAATAATAAGATATAAATTAAATAATAGTAAATCATGTTAACTTAAATATTAAATTATTATTAAATTAAAATTTATTTTATTATTGCAATAATGTTAATAGAATTTGTAAATTAAATATGTTGAATATTAGCAGTAACATAATAAAAATAATAATTACGTGAACTCCAATAGGCTTCACTAGTTAGCCGGAGAAGATGCAAATCGTAAATTAATCATTGCAGCACCTCCTTTTATACTGATTTTTGTGAAAATAAAGTACGTTTCTTACGTAAAAGATAGATACATATTAAATATCCCTATATCCATTTTGAATAGTTTCTGTGCGACGTCAGAATGTATATACTGACGTGTATTTCGCATAATTAAAAAGGTACTTACTTTGCCTGCATTAAAGAAGATAAAAATAGACGTTTGATGAAAACAACGTATATCGTTTAAATTTCGCTATATTGTGCAATTTTAAAAACAATAATTTTTTCTTATTTAAAAAAAAAACCCCAAATATTTTATTATATTATATTACTCAATTGTGACACACAGGAAAGAAAACTTAGTATTTGTTTCAACAATCACTTTACAGAAAATTTTCAGTTATTTTCCATTTCTAATCCGCATGGACAAACTTCGAACTTGTATTGTTGAATCATTAAAAAAAAATGTTTTCTTCCCTTACATTATCTATCCCGTTCATTCTTATGAATGTGAAGCAAATAAAGTCAGGTGAAGTAAAAGTTAGGGTGGCTTCGTTTGACATTATTGGTGAACCGAATTAAGGCTTGTAGTGCTAAATATTACCTGCATTTCGATAATTATATAATTATATATTTGAATGAATTCATTTGTCGATTTTGCTAGTAAACCTGGAACGATGTTTGTTAATCTTAAAGAAAGCTATATTATTATGGTGTGTGACTCTTGTACGATTAACTTACAAACTTTTAAAGTAATATCGCTTGAAATTAGAAAAATATATACATTTTTAAATATTTTCTTCCCGAGTAGATGGCAAAAGCCGTTTAAAAAACTCAACACAATATACTTGAAATTTCATGGGTTAAGGTTTTACCATTTTGATTTCTATTTAAATAAAAACTCTTTTTGAGTTTTAACTTTAACTCGAAAATACCCGATTTACCTCTGTCGGTAGATTTATTTTACAAATATGAAGATATATGTATATAAGCAATATATGATTATATATAAAACGAAGCCGTCTTCATTATTGTCTACAGAAAGCTACCAAATATATCGTACTAAGGAATCGCTTCAGGATCCATTATACTTACATGTAACCCCGAATATTGTCATAGTTAATCTTTTATTAACTAAAATAATTGAAAAAACGGATCAAGTATAAGGAAAAGTGGTGTAACAGCAAGTTACATGAAAAATATATGAAATGAGCGTAAGTCAAAGAAAAACCTATAGTTAGGACGACAATTTAACCAAGAGTTTATTTGTCCAAGAATCGTATTTAGTTCTTCAAACGATAGGAAGATTTTGTAGCAATTCTACACAAATGATATTTCACGAATTTTAATCGAGTCTTCCTCTGAAGCCCTCCAAAATGAGGGAGGAAGATGGAATAAAGAACCAATAAATTTCCTCACTAGAAACAAAACATAGGATATCTCATTTATCTTAATAATTTATCGAAATTTGATCATATTACGGCAAAAGGTTCGACACAATATTAACCATTATCATTTCATGATGATGTTCACCTTATATATTTAAAAACAAACATCACTTTGAAATATATTGTCACAGAACTACCATATGAATTTTCCGCTTAAGGCCCCGGCTAAATCTATATGAATGTTGATTTCTAGACTAATAATTATTGCTTCGTAAGCAGTAGCTGTCATCTTACTTGGTCATCTACTATGTCAACAGTGAACAGTAAACGGCTCTGTTTAATCAACAATCACATTAACAAAGATACGAGTTACAAGAACAAATTTCCTAGGTAATCGGATCATCAGTTGTTTGGATACGTTAACCTTAAGAAAATAACTTTAAGCATCGATAAGAACCGATCTAACTGTCGTTATTACAATGACAATACAGTGTCATTGTCAAAACAAGATGAACGTATCGGTTGAAGCCCGCCATGTTGTAGCCGCTCATATTCTTTCTTGAATATAAGTTCTATTAAATTTGCCTTCAGTAGAAAAATCAATTCATCTTTAAAATCATAATTAAGACGACCACCGAACGTGTTGCGAGCGTTATTATCATGAAGCAGATACAATGAAGAAACTGGACTATTCCGAGAAAGAGAGCCGTTTTCCTTTAAATCTTTCATTCCATCATGGATAATAATTCCTTGACCTTGTTTAGGAAACCTTTACAATATATATATATATATATATATATATTCCAGTTCTGTGGAGATGATTGGGTGGTTATCATGGTTTCCACCCGGTCGATTGTAAATCTCCAGTGCCTGGTATATGACCAAGACCAGTTTATTATTTCATGAATCTGACATATTTTTACGTTAGACCTTTGCTTTTCTTTAACTTACTTTCCTAGTTTAGAAGCCACGAATCAACGTGTGATAGTGACTTTTCCAACGCCTCGCGATATAAACGGATCGATTTCTTACGACTACTCGACCTGATTTTTTAAAAAAATGTTTTCATGGGAATTATTTTCACAAAATTCGTCATCTTTATTTCTAAATATAGGCTTTATTGATTCCTGTATTTCGCAAAATTTTTCATATTTGGTTTAATTTGTAACATAAGACATTTTTTGAATATGGAAAATAAAAGTCACATTCTATTAACGAATAATATGACACATTAGTCAAAATTATACAATTGAAGATTATCAATAAATACTGTAAGCCACATTAGACTTCAGACTACAAAATAAAACTATTCTGCACTGGAATGAAATGTTACATTAAACAAATCATGACCGATCCAAGTGGGATCCGACTCTAGAATGGTCACATTAGACCAATAAGTCACCTTAGACTAAATGTACATGACCGCACCCGGCGGTATTCTTACTTGAGTGAATGTATGAGCTTGATTGACGTGCCAGTGCTAGTAGACACCAAAGCGCACCAAACCACTTTTGTCAGTGTGCAGAGAGCAGCATTCTGATCACGTGTTCTAAACCCCGATCACTCACTCTAATAGATAGCCTTTTACAAGCAAACTTCCCATATTTAGCCCGCTTTCCCGAGCGCCATTAATGATTCTTTATTATATAAACATTTGCAAATAAAATATATTAATCATTTTTTATAAATAAATATTATAATTGTTGTTAATGTTAAATAAAATAAAAATCAAGATCTTGGTTTTTACATTAATAAACATTGTATTCGACGCCGCCTTGATGATAAGTTTATCAGTATAGGTCACAGCAGTCAAACCAAAACCCTTATCATTACGTTCAGTTTCATCTAGTATTTCACTTTCCGTCCGGAATATGCGTTTCTATTTAGATATTATCGTTTGCGCGATTCTCATTCCCCTCTGCACTGTAAAATCCTTAACGCACAAATTAATAAGTCCGACTTTAATATCACTTCGGTAATCAGCATCGACTGTACCTGGTGAATTCACCAGGTACAGTCGATGCTGATCGCCATACGCAATCTAGGTCTTATTTGCGCTCTATATTATTTAGGCAGTAATATAGCAATGCCGGTTGCGATTATTTTTATATGATCCTGTTTTAAAATCGTATCGATTGTTGAAATTAAATCTAAAGCGGCGCTTTGATCGGTCGCATGTTTAGGAAAATCAACAAAATTATTCAATTTCTTAATTTTAAAAACTTACATTTCTAAATATCTTTATTGTAAAAATAAATAATTAAAAACAGGATCTTATTTTTTTTTTTAAGAGCAGAAGAAAATGTAAACAAAACAGATTGAAAGGTATATAATTAATAATCAGGAAAGTTGATAAATACATTAAATTAGAAAATTTCTTTTTTGCTTTTTATTTATTATCAGTTTCAAATTACACATTCAACAAGAAATTCGAATTCCTAATTAAATATTTAATTCGTATTTTTCATGTAATCGAGATTCCACGTAAAGTTACTTATAAATCATTCATTAGCTTAATGAGGTCAGTTGGCTTAAATTTAACTTGATCACCAGCCCTTTCTGTGTTCCCTGTAGAAGCTAATAAATTACTGTACTTTACTGAAAAGCAAAGAAAAATATAATTTATAAAAAAAAATATAAATAAAATTTAAAGACACTAATTATGTTAAATAGAGAAATACTAATTTTATTTTCATGTTTTCCTCGATAGATGATTACCTGGAGATTATCGATGATCGATAACATTTGTTCACACCAACATAACGTAATTTGGTAAAATTAACGTAACAGTTTATTAAAGAGAAGGAAAACATTTCAACAATGCGTAAAACGAATTAATATTACATAAAAAAGAACGAACAGGATATAAATTTAAACATTTATCTGGTGTTAAATTGTTACAGGATAACCGATGTTCGATACCTACATCAGCTCTACACCGTCTTGTCAAGGCCCTCCACCACTGCACCACGCTTTGTTCGTTATTCTGATTATTATAAGAATAATATTGCTAAGTAACTATTAAAGCATGAAAGGATCTCTTTCCTGCAACGTTTCCCCCATTCTGTAGATAATATACTCCTACTGTAGACGCAGCAAAACTTGAAGCGATCTCGTTCATTGTTGACTGGGAATCACTAAATGAAGCACTTAGAGGATCGAGATAAAGTATTTTTTAAGCAGAAATTAAATTATAAGGAAAAATAGTTTAATTTTGTGAAGGCATTTTTTTTTAATATTTGATACTTTATAATATTCTTATCTCTACAATAAAAATAATTGATCAACATGCTTAAATATTGGCTAAATATGCTATGTTAATATTAATAAAAATAAAATATTAAATATTTTACTTATAAGTATTAAAAAACAAAATCAATCATTTTACATCATTGTTTTCCTGTTACCAAGGTAACAAAGATTTAATGAGTTAAATTTCTTTAATATCGTAAACCCCATTAACAACATCACGATAATTCTAATCGGAATTAATAACCAAACAGATTTAAGGAACAAATCTGCAAAGTTAAATTAAAATCGAACCAGTGGTATTTCGTAATGCGCTCAAAGAGTCAAACCGAGTTATTATTCTATTTTACGTATGGATTTCTAAATCAGTACACGTAAATATATAAAGAGAAAAACTAAAAAAAACTCATTCTAAAATAATTAAAAAAATAACTAAAGAAAATTCATCAGAACCGATCTCGCAAATAATTAAAAAATGTTCTATCGTGACATCGATATAAGTAGAAAATGTTAAAAAATTTTCAAATGTACATACATTCCGATTAAATTTTAAAAAATGCGTTGCAGTTATTAAGGACACACTATAATTTACACTACACCATTCAATTTTTCTGTATAATAATTTTAAAATCGCTAATTCTTTACTACATACTATATTCTTAGAGGTCTCCTTAATGTAAATTTTCCCATTTCCACGACCGCATTGAGACAAGTTTAATAACTGGTTAATCAATATCAATAGAAAATTTTTTTTTAACAAGCAATACTGCCTTGTTATGATCTTTCATAAAGTCCGTTACAGCTAGTAACTGAGTGGGTAAAGTGACGACGGGGATTTTCACAAGGCGAATGTGTTACCCTACGGGGGTCAGGATGCCCAATAATTAATCACAGCACTAAAAACGGAACCCAGGATTCTTTTTTATTTAATATTTTACTAGTAGCATCTTTCTAGTGTAGGTTAGAATTTCTGTTATATAAATATTCTGGAGCGGAATTTATTACTTGATCGCTAATGAAACTTATTAAAATCCTGTTTACGGGTCAAATATTCAGAGTACGAATTCACCGTTCAATGTACTTTTTCATAATCAACAATTTTGTAGATAAAAACGATGACGTCACTCTCAAACCTAAATTATCCTCCAAGCCTCGAAATCCATCCAAAATGTTATTTATCAGTAGTATTAGAATGCCAACGACTTCCAAAACGGGATGGTTTTTTACATTATTAATTACTACTCTTAGCTGAAAATAAATTCTAATATTTTAAGTGATAGTTCAGTTAACGAATTTGAAGTTCGGTCTTCTTATTTAGATATCTTAAAACCAGATTTTGTTTTTGACTAAGCGTCAATAGCTTTGCTGAAGTACTATCCGATAATGTATTATAGAATTTTAATTTTAATATTTCTTAAATATTAATTTAATTATTTGAATTTTTGCACGACGCGAATCCGTAAATTTAGAACCGATTTTATTAATAAGTAGGGTGTAAAAAGGACAGAAATCATGAAAATTATCACAATTTATCAATTTTAGATATTTACTGGTGTAACTGGAAAATATTATAAGAATATAAATTCAGATTGAACCTTATCTAAGGGCTGAGATCCGAAACATTAAACTGAAGTTCAGGTAGCTAAGTAAATTGTGCGTATCGCTTTGTTGTTACACGGTAAAGCTAAGAATGAATAAACAGAAATACAAATGCGATGTAGTACTTCCTACAGCGTCTAAAGTACGATCGACACCGCTTATGGTTTAGTCAACGGAAGAATGAACTGGGTAGACAGGTCGTTTCAGTCGCCTGTCGAGATCAGTCAACATCTGCGGACCAAATGAACTCTCTATTCTTTGATATATAATCTTAACGTTACGTTTAATTTTACTTACCTTTAGGAATATAATAATTTATGCATTCCTCCATTCCGTCACTTTTTCCCTTTGATATTAATGGTTTTTTTTTTTGAATTTCAGGTCCTGTTTCAAATGTTTCCTTAACATCCTTTGTTGAATTACTTAAACATGTAGTAATCCATGTCTGCACTTTATTAATATACCTTTTGTAATTTCTATATATATCTGTCAATACGGGCCAATATTGTCCCATTGATATCGTGTCAGTCGCAACCTTAGGACGTAGGTATGTTTCAATTTCTATCCACCTTCCTACTTCAAAATCTACAAAATCTCGTATACAAATCAAACAATTTTTATTCTGTTCATTTAATTCAGGTCTTTTTTGAATAATCATGTAACTAAGATAATCATCTTCATAACGATATCTTATATTATCAAATTCATCATATTTGGCTGCAAAATAAATAATATGTATATATATATATATATAAAGTACAATAACATCTAACATTTTAAACGAGACTTATAATCGTCAATCATTTCAGTGGTAAGTAACTTAGAACAAAGAGGCGATAGTGGAAAAACTAAAACTATTTTATTTATCTGTAAATTCTTCTTCTTTTTTGACAAAAAACATTACTGACATAACAGGGATTATGCGTATCATTCATCTTTGATGCCTATAAAACTGTAATAAACATTTTTTTACATAGGGGGAAAATTAGAAATTCCATTTTCCTTTCCAATATAACCTGAAATAGTTATTATCAATGATTTTTTTTAAACAAAATACGTATTTTGAATAAATAAAACTAAATGAAAAAGTAAACTTTGACGGCATCTAGGAGATAGATTCAACGACGATGCAGACAACTTAGATAGGCCCTTTCAGAGGAGAAACAATCTTTTTTTTTTTTTTCTTTTTTCTTTTTTAAATCTACTCCCCTGGGCCGGTCCGACTGGTTGGTATTGCGCCACCAGAGGAGTGCCTGTTCTACTCTAATGGGCTTTCCCACTTACCGGCTATAAGTCCGGCATGGCAGGTCGGCCCACCGGTCAGTTCTTTTGAGTTCTTTTGCCCCATCCGTATATCGCCACGTCAATACCATGTACTGTCGTGACGTGGCGATTGGGACTTCTCAGATCTTGATATTAACCTAACGAAAAAAACCCTTAGGAGTCCCCAGTGGATCATCGGAACCGACACACCTCGGCATGTCAGCCCTCACCACTGAGGCTGTCCACCCTGCCCTATGCTAAAGTTTAAAATCCTAGTCTCCTCTCATCGTTGTTTTTCTGCGTAAGTATTCTTTTGATGACCAACTCAACTTTTTTCCAAGTTTCTTCACTGTTTAACATGCTATTGCTTAGTCTCCCAGTTCCATCAGATGACAGGTCAATACCGTCTGTCTCTTACCTCCACTTATGACATACAGTGAAAGTATGTTCGACATCATCATCACAGTCACAGTACATGCAGGCTGCAGTTTCCCTTCTACCGACTCTATGCAGATAGTAATTAAAACTACCGTGTCCTGTAAAATACTGTGACGTGTAAAAGTTTATTTCACCGTGTTTTCTATATATCCAGTTCCTTAGATCGGGGATTAGCCTTCTGGTCCTGTCTCCAGGGCCTGCTGTCCTCCATCTCTCCTGCCATCTCTCTATTAGCCTATGCCTCGCTTCATGAACTTCAACGCCTTGATCTCTTTCGACACTGAAATGAGCCATAAGGTCGATTGGAGGCACTCCTGATAAAACGCATAACGCCTCATAGGAGACTGTCCTGTACTCGGAAACCACGCCAAGCAACAGTCTCCTATGGGTCCTAACTAAGCGTGCCAAGTTCTTCTTTATCCGTACTGAAGGCCACCATACCAGAACAGCATATAATATCGACGACAAAACCGAAAACGCAACAACCCTCCTTTTAGACGCTTTAGGTGCTCTTTGAGAAGTCATAATAATATTATGACTTATAATAATATTAATAACAATTAATATTATTTAATATTAATATATAATATATATATATATTAATATATTATATATATTATTTAATATTAATTAATATTAATATTTTTAATAACAATTTAATGACAATCTGTTTCCTAAAAAGTTCACCCATTGCGAACTCACAATGGATCCTACCGATCGCAACAAGTAACATCTCTGACTTCGTTCGGAGGATGATAAATTAGATTCATTTGTGAATTTGTTACTTTCACAGATTCACATGTTTAAAGAGGTCATTGTAGAGGAACCTAACAAAGAATTCATCGTTCGATACCGGCAGAAAACTTTTTTCTAGATTATGCTCCATTATACTTCCATTATTCATATATAGTTTGCCATTTTCACGGTAAATTTTATGTTCTTTAGTATTGTTTTAACCAGTAAATTGCATATAGATTATCTTAACTGAACATATTTCCTCTTACTCGAGCATAAAAAAGGAAATCTGATCATTTTTAATTTCGAAGAATTAAAAAAGGAGACGCCTTTATAATACAAAACATCCACTATAAGAAGGAAAAGGATCTGCTACAGTTATGGAATAATTTAGTTGGAAATTCAGATGTTTGTAGACGGAAGAAAAAATCTTTCTTTGTATAATCGTGGATTCAACGAAATTTTTAGAAGATATGGTCTTATGATGATATTATAGGTGCTGTAAAATTATTTCCTTTTTTCTAGAAGAAGAATTGTTGTATTCTTTTCCTACGGTAAAGAATAAGAAAACCAGTAGTTAGGATTAATAGAAAGCTATTACGTTGTTTTTTTTCTGTTTCAGTAAATTTCTATATATGTTTAAATTATGTCAACATAAATATATAGTTGCACAAAACTGTAAAACATAAAATTCTTTATTTATCTCATTAGAACGAGTGATGTAATCGATTATCGACTTGAGAATAAACTATTATAAGCGATAATAATCCTTCTCATGTAAGAAGTACCCATCAGAATATTAAACGTTGTCGACAATTTTTATATGTGTGGGTAGAAGTTGTTTCTTTTCAATAAATAGAAGAATGTTTTGAAACGACACGATTATAAAGAATTATAAAAGATTGAACATTCAGGTATTTCCTGCGTTACTCTGAAGATCTGATCGATTTGGGATTTTGGAATCGGTGATCAAGATGTTCCCAAGAAATAGGAAATTTTGAAAAGAATGTCGGTACGCTTGGAAATAGATTATAATAGCCTTACATTTATAAACGAACACCTACCCGGGTGACGTTCAGTTTCGTGTAATCGTAATAATAAGATGTTTGCAATAATATCGTGGGTAGGAAATTATGAAGATATAGGTTAAAAAAAAATATCACAGACGTTGAAAGATGAATAGGTATTCCATAAAATATTGAAAATGTTAAAGCTGTGGTTTCAAAAAGTCCACAGAGTTGAATTGGTCATTAGGCGGAACGTCCACTGATCTGGGGGGAGTGCTCAAACATATTCACTAGATTTACATTGCATTTCTCATGATTAGTGCATCATCTAGAAACGTAAAAACGACGATTAACTGATGCGACTATGATTCTTTGAATGAACGCCTGAAAAGACATACGAACATCCTATTAATAATATTTGGTTGGGAAACGAAAGGATGAGATTTTCTCATTTTTACTGTGGGTAGAATTTGTTCCTTTTAAGTAAGACAAGATTACAAAGAATCATAAAATATTGAATATCCACGTATTTCCTGTGTTACCCAAAAATCTGGACGCTTAACACTCGTTAAACCCCAAGGAAATGTTTTTATGATTACGACGGTAAATGTCATTTCGATATTTCATACAGCCGAATTTTTTTTCTTCAACAACTATTTCCATGCTTGTACCGGCGTTGTTTGGATTTGTATATTAGTTCAACCTTCTTTTGTAATATTACTGGGGTAAATATTGCAATTATTCCTTCTTTTTTTTGTGATTCCTAATATAAATATTTGCCTTTTTCCTGACGTTTTAATCATTTGTTTTTAATTTATTTATGTTTTTTGTTATTTATTTAAAAACAGCCGTTAAATACAAATCAACCCGGTCCCCTTTAGTAAAACGAAATAGAATTTTCAACAGAGAGAATTTATGTTTTTTAGCCGTACGTGAAAATCATCCGTTTAAAACCCCAACAAAATTTTACGTAATACATTGTTCATGTTTTATTTTTTCTATTCTATCCTAAACCTTTCTGTAAATATTAAAATTATACATACATCTGAATGTAACGACTTCACACGTGTATACGTTACGATATATTTGATTAATCCGCTGATTACGCATAATTACTGTTGAATATGATCAATCACCACCAATTTTTGAGAATAATATATATATAATTTGTATAATTAACATTAATTAGCCGATATTAGCTTTCGTAGGTTCTGTTTGTTTAGATTATGATTATCTAACATAATATAACCCGCCGCTCGCTTACCTCAACTACTTAACAATAATGTTTTGATTATTTAAATATAAAATTCAGGAATTACTACTTATAGTTGTTATTTTAATATGTAAAATATATTAGTATGGAGAGTATGTAAAGTGACCGGTATGTTTATTAAATTCTCCAAAATTGGATTATGATTAATCAAGTTCATCCGTTTTTACGCATAAACACCAAAATTAATCAAAATCACCATAACATATATATTAATCAACGGGTTCTGTAAGTAAATTAGGAAGAAATTTCCTGTTGATAGGATGATATTAATAAAATAATATGCTTAATAATAGAAATACAGTTATACAAAAAGAATACTTACCATTATTTCTAGAAAATTTGTCTGTGCATAATTGAAAACCGTAATAAATTTTAAATTGATTATAATGTGTTGTAACAAATTTTTCAAAATATGTTTCTGTGGTATCAGTCGGCATTCCATTTTCACATGCTAATACGATATCTCCGAAATCTTTCTTAATGTTTTCAATGTTACTTTTAAAATCTGAAATGTGATTTTTATTTCCAGCGTATATATATTTAATTGTTTCTAATTGTATATTTATTTCTCTAAGGATACAAAGATAACAGCTTAACTGCGTATCATATAAATCCTTTGTGTAAATAATGTCAGTAATATATTCTTTTTTTGTTGAATAATAGGTCTCCCAATCTTTTTTATCGATAGCAAGTTGGTCTTCAGCTGAAACCAAACAAAATACATCAATAAATTCATTTCGCTGAGAAAAAACTATTAGATTCTTCGATTGTATCTACCACCAACCCGGGTTTGCCGAGAAAAATATGTAACTAACTGGCTAATGACGGTTTGACCCTCTACAGATTATAATTTAGGTGGAAAATTAAATGCATCAATAGAGTATGTATGCGTACAAAAAACAGTTGTGTAATATATTATTCTATCAAAATAAAAATATGAGATACGGAACATATGGTGTCCGGGTTGACAAATTATAACCGAAATTAAATAAAAGCAATGCATCGTAATCAAAAGTAATCATTCAACGTTCAATACAAATCGGTTAAACTAAACCGTAGGTATTAAAATAAAAGAATACTGACGAAGAAAAACTAAAAAAATTGAGCTTATTATTTCTCACTATTAAATGAAATTTCCTAAATGCAAAACCAATGGTTAATTTTAATGTAATGAAATAATCGAATTACAAGGAATAGAATATGAATAAAGAAACGAAAAAAAAATTTTATGGGAATTAGAGTAAGGTGAAAATGAGAAAATATATTTTATAACTAAGAGAAATCAAATTAAATGAGATAATCATTTTCCGTTAGATAAAATTCAAAAATATAAAGCCTCTTCCTCAATCCCAGCCAAAACTAAACCCTTTATATATAAGACTATACGATTAATGTATACGGCCATTACGACCGTATACATAAATCATAATACGGTTACTCTGAAAACACAAAGAAATAAGTAAAACCATCATACATCCTTCAACATTGTTTCAGCGCTAAAACCTTCTTTTTTTTATTACAAGGAAGTCAGGAATAACCAAATCCTGCAGAAATTGAGAATGGATTGGACTAGTTTGCTTTACATACAAAAAACAATTTGTAATTATATAGTTGACAAGTAAAAATAATATTTTTTTTTTATTATGTAAGTAACAATATTCTGGCAGCCTGTATTCCGTTTTTGAAATGTTTCTGTATTTTTGAAGGCATGAATGAGGTGATATACACTTCAGACAGGAAACACGTAAGCATATTACATATTTAAAACAGATATTAAGGCATAGTTTTGTATTATGGCATTTCAAGGCAAAACAGTACGGTTTGATTTTCTTATCAGATTATTACGTCAACTTTTTCATCTGAAGAGAATTTACCATCGTATAAAACACCCAGAAATTTCATAGTACATGGAACAGAAATTCTATCGTTATCATTAACGAAATTTCTACCCTTGAGATCATTAATGTTATGTCTATCTGAAAAGCACAATGTACCGGTTTTATTTGTGCTAATCCGGTTCTCTTATTGAAAATTTTTACTTCTTGAATAGATCTTTAAAATATTTCAATTTTCATTATTCATTATCTAAATTTTAAAGAAAAATTTATTTCTAATTGTTGGGTGGAATTGCAAACCGAATATCCAGATTTCGTAAACATAGCGACGAATGTAATCTTACTTTTTGTTCCTACATACGTGTATAAAGTAGCTTTTTTTGTAATAACAGCAATGAAAACCAAACACAGAAATAAATTAAATTTAAAACCAGATCTTCAAATTGCAGTAACAGAGGACATCAAACCAGATTTTTTGATGTTGCTAAACAAATGCAATCAAATGCTCACATTAAATTTCAAATGGTGCAAAATATAAATTTTAAATGTAATTTCAATGTACCTATATTGTTTCAAATAAAAAAATAAGTCGGATCTTGACAACAAATTTAAAAAAATCTATATATATATATATAAATATATATATATATATATTTATATTACATTATATGGGGTAAAATTATTAATTATTTGCGTTTTTGGGGTTCGCGATCAAAATCGTTCTGAGATCGCTCTTCTAGAACTATGATAGCAGGAAATAATAATTGTTCCGTTCGTTTGATTTTGTGTTACGGGATTAAAGGTTTTCTTTACTACTGTTTAAATTTTTGTAATATGAATTAGAATTATTTACCTTCATTATAGTAAACGACAGAAAGTAATATTATTAACACCAATTTAATTTGAACCATTTTTTCTTCGTTTAAAAATCTAAAAACAAAAAACATTTTGTATTTTATTTTCGTTTTTATAATCTTTTAATTTATATAACTGTAGCATAAATTAAACTAAGATACTAATGCTCATAGATTTACCGTTTCTTCATGAAAAGATAAAGCGATTCGGTATAAAGTATAAACTGCCATTAAACAACCGCATAAATCATTAATCGTAATAAATAATTATAAACAGCAAGATATTTTAAGTGAAATTAATAATCAATACTTTGTTAATATAGATATTATTAATTAATCAATAAAGCAGTTAATTTTAATACAAGATAGTTTTAAAGAATTAAGTAATAAGTTGTGCATCTATATAAATATTCGTTTGTTCAAAAACTTAAATCTCCGAAAGCTCTTCACCAACTGTATTGAAATTTTTAAACAACGTTGTATTCGAATACGCGCGTGTTTTTATATGCCAACTATTTATATACCTAAGCTAATAAATACAAGACAGGTAAACACATGCTTTTATTGAAAAAAACAGTGCTATCTGTAAGACGTAAAGGCAAAAAAAAAGTAAACGGGAGAAGGTAAAAAGAGAAGAAGGAAAAATGGGAAAGAGGAAAAAGGAAAACGAAATGGAAAGGAGGAAGAAACAAAAGAAAAGCGGAAAGGTGGGAAAGAGGAAATGATAAAGAGAAACGGGGGAATGAAAGGGGGAAGAAAAGGGAAAACGTGGTAAAGGAATATGGTAAAAATGAAAACTGGGAAATTGTAAAGGGGTAAATGGAAATTGAAAAGGTGCTTAAATGTTGTGAAGTTCCGTAATGTTCATTCTGTTAATGTTTTATCAAACTTCCAATTGTGTTCATTTATATATATATTTATATACTCAAATCTAGCAATAAATCTTCAAATCTAGAAACGAATAAAAATTTGAATAATTTTTTTACTGAATTAGGAAATTTAATACATTTTATTAATCGGTGAAATAATTTGTGTAATAATATTTTAAACTTCTTTTTTTTTGTATACTAGCAACGCTGAAACCTAATATTATATCGGTTAGGAGTTAATCCTAACCGATTATTAATTTTAACTTTGAAAAAAAGAAACATTTAATGACAATAAAAATGAAGCCGAAGAAAACCCTATAAATGAATGAACATCGTACGTTTTGACTTGTATAGTCTGCTTAAGGAATAGCAAAATTCACTTCATATATATATATATATATATATATATATATATAAGTTTATTTATTCGTTTCAATGTACATCAAACATTAAAAAATTATAAGTTATAAATTAAATAATAATAAATCATGTTAACTTAAATATTAAATTATAATATTAACTTAAATATTAATTTATTATTGTAATAATGTTAATAAATTTTGTAAATTAAATATGTTGAATATTAGCAGTTACATAATAAAAATAATAATTACGTGAACTACAATACACTTCAGTAGTAAGCCGGAGCAGATGCAAATCGTAATTTAATCATTGCAGCACCTCCTTTTATACTGAATTTTGTGAAAATAAAGTATGTTTCTTACGTAAAAGATAAATACATATGTATTTACTTTACCTGCATTAAAAATTGCAAACAGACGTATGATGAAACCAACATTTAAATGTCGCAATATTGTGCAATTTAAAAAAAAATATTTTTTTTTATTATTTTAAAAAAACCCCAAATATTTTATTATACTATATTACTCAATTGTGACACACAGAAAAGAAAACTTAGTATTTCTTTCAACAATCACTTTACGGAAAATTTTCAATTTTTTTTCCATTTCTAATCCGTATGGACAAACTTCGAACTTATATTGCTGAATCATGAAAAAAAGAATTTTTTCCTCCCTTACATTATCTACCCCATTCATTCTTATGAATGTGAAGCAAATAAAGTCAGTTGAAGTAAAAGTTAGGATGGCTTCCTTTGACATTATTGGTGAACCGAATTAAGGTTTGTAATGGTAAATATTAATTGCATTTCGATTGCCTTAGAATTCTGAAATGTAATTATATACTTGAATGAATTCATTCGTCGCTTTTGCTATTAAACCTGAAACGATGTTTGTTATTCTTACAGAAGGCTAAATTATTATGGTGTGTGACTCTTGTACGATTAACTTACAAACTGTTAAAGTTATGGCGCTTAAAATTACAAAAATACATACATTTTTAAATATTTTCTTCCCGAGTAGATAGCAAAAGCGGTTTAAAAAATTCAACAAAATATACTTGAAATTTGATGCGCTTAGGTTTTACCATTTTGATTTTTATTTAAATAAAAGCTCTTTTTGAGTTTTGTCTTTAACTCATAAATACCCGATTTATCTCTGCCGGTATTTATATTGCAAATATGAAGATATATGTATATAAGGAATATATGATTATATGTAAGATGAAGACGCATCATCTTCATTTTTGTCTACAGAAAGCTTCCCAATATATAATACTAAGGAATCGTAATATTATTAACACCAATTTAATTTGAACCATTATCTCTTCGTTTAAAAATCTAAAAACACAAAAAACAGACATTTTGTATTTTATTTTTGTTTTTATAATCTTTTAATGTATATAACTGTAACATAAATTAAACTAAGATACGTATGCTCATAGATTTACCGTTTCTTCGAGAAAAGATAAAGCGATTCGGTATAAAGTATAAACTGCCGCTAAACAACCGCATAAATTATTAATCGTAATAAATAATTATAAACAGCATGATATTTTAAGTGAAATTAATAATCAATACTTTGTTAATATAGATATTATTAATTAGATCAATAAAGCAGTTAATTTTAATACAAGAAAGTTTTAAAGAATTCAGTGATAAGTTGTTCATCTATATAAATAAAAATATAAATATTCGTTTGTTCAAAATTTAAAACTCCAAAAACTCTTCACCAACTGTATTGAAATTTTTAAACAAGGTTGTATTCAAATACGCGCGTGTTTTTATGTGCCTACTATTTATATACCTAAGCTAATACATCCGAAACAGGTAAACATATGCTTTTTTTTTAAAAACAGTGCTATTTTTAAGACATAAAGGCATAAAAAAAGTAAACGGGAAGAAGGTAAATAGAGAAGAAAAAAAATGGGAAAGAAAAAAAAGGGAAAACAAGGAAAACAAAATGGAAAGGAGGAAGAGAAAAAATAAAAGCGGAAAGGTGAGAAAAGGAAATTGTAAAGAGAAATGGGGGAATGAAAGGGTGAAGAAGAGGGTAAACGTGAGAAAGGAATATGTTAAAAATGATAATTTGGAAATTGAAGAAGGGTAAATGGATTGTGAAAATTTAGTTAAATTTTGTGAAGATCCGTAATGTTCATTCTGTTAATGTTTTATCAAAGTTCCGATTGTGTTCATTTATATATATATTTGTACACTCAAATCTAGCAATAAATCATCAAACCTAAAAACGAATAAAATAATTTTTTTTTACTGTATTAGGAAATTTAATAGATTTTACTAATCGGTGAAATAATTTGTGTAATAATATTTTAAACTTCTTTTAGTAGACTAGCAACGCTGAAACCTAGTATTCAATCGGTTAGGAGTAAATGAGTGAAATAGAAAAAGATTCCAAATAATATGTAAATGGATTTTCATTGAAACAAAAAAAAAAATTGGTGAAAATTGTTGAATTTTAGAATTTATTAAAAATAGTTTTAAGGATATAATTTATTTTCTTAAATCGCCAAACGTAGAAGAAATAGACTATATTTGTATAACTTTTTTCTGTTCCAACAAAAATAGATGTAGAATACATCATAATTATATCAGAATTGAAATACGTACATGTTACAGAAAAAATTAGAAGCAGAAAGGTAAAAAATTATAGGTCTAAGTAGTTAATATATTGATATTACACTAAATTAATATCTAATCCAGAAATAAATTATCAAAAATTTATTAAATCTAGTAATACAGATAAGAATTGTAATTATGTACTTTTAGAAGTTAATTAAAATTTGATTCGGTGGATCCCAGTAATATAATATCTTTTAGCGATTCTACCGCAAAAGGAAAAATAAAAATAGTAAATTAGAAGATAAAAATAGTGAAAACGCTTCAAGGACAATATATTACTATTCTTCATCGCAGCTTCGCCCGCGATGTGTTATTTCTTTCGTTTGCCGTAGCGGTCAATCTTTTAATTTTATGTTTATTAATCAAGTAACGGTATGTAACTGCAGCCTGTCACACATACAGTAACGGTGGCAACGACTGTGTTGGGACACAGCCCTTTCCACCCCTTAAAAAAAACCGGAATTTAAAAAACCCAAAATTGGTTTTTAAATATTTATTTGCAGAGTATTTCCAAGACCAAATCTACTTAATATCTCGTTTACTGTAGTCGTGATTGGGAAAAATTAGATTCATTCCTCAAATTTTTTTTTACCTTCTTCAGCTCTGATATGAAGATTGCACTCACCATTGAAATTAAAAAATACCAGGTTTTCGAAAAAAATTCAAAAATCTATTTTTAATCCTTTTAAATTCGAATTTCAAAAAAAAATTATTTTAACCCTTCGAACTTGGAATTTCAAATAATCTTGAAATTGGGTTTTAGATACTCATAATCAATCATTGTGTTCAAACCCAGCTCATACAAGGATACACATTTACAGTTCACAATTTATTAATTCAATTCATTGAAGTTTGTTCTTCAATCGGAAAATTCCCACTGCTAAAAAATATATATACTTTTTCCAAATTTTTTAGAGGAAATATATCTAAAAAGCTTCTCAATAATGACAAACAGGGGTAAAAATTTGGTTGATATTGATCATGTAGTTTTTTTTATCCGGAACAAAAAAAATATCTTTCTCTTAAATAATAGTATAGATTAATTCTAGGGATAACCCTAAAATCCTAATATGTCCTAAAGTTTCGGGCATCCCAAATTTTTAGATATTAATGAATTCATTTTTGACAAGTCTGAACAGTCAGAATTGTTTATAAACTTCAAAAAAAAGATTAGATTTAGATAAAATGAATTTTAATAATTTGTCACCCTTAGATAAAATGAATTTTAATAATTTGTCACCCTTTAAAAATCAGAATGCTGTTGCTAAACAAATATCTATACGGGTTTTATAATTATAGTTACTTTTACTGATTATTGTTATATATGTATCGTATTGTAAAATACTTAATTGAGAAATACTTGAGACTGCAAATCAGCAGCCGCCGAATGTTTTATTTGGGAATTAGGTGTATTGTTCCTTGAAATACATTAATTCTATTAATTGTCTTAGTGTAATTTCTGACCTTTGCACAATTATTGTACATCTTTTCGTAGTACACGATCCGTTGTATATAAAGTTTATAAGTTGTATATAAGTTTATATTTAGTAAAATTTATAAGTATAATAAATTAAAAGTAGTTTTCCAATAATATTCATTTTTATGAATAGACATAACTTATACACATATATATATTCCATATATTTTTTCTTTATATAAAAAAATCCTTCCCAATTCGTCACGGCATTTATTTTATTATGCTGGACTTTTAATATTTTGAAGGAATTTTCTATCTTTAAATGGTATGGTTCTTTTAACTCTTTTTCATTAATTAGTATTGTTTAGATCAATAATTGATTATTGTTTTCTAATAATTCTTCGTAATAACCAATAAATAATATTTTTATTCTATGCTACATATTTCAAAATCAAATAGTTGTATATTTTTTCAAGTGCATAATTAAAATACTTTTTAAATAATTATATTGACAAACGCAATGTATTAAACCTATCGTGTACTATTTTGTTTAAATACATAAAAATAATAAATAATAACATTAGATAAATTTATTTATCTATTAAATTATTTTTAATATATTAATTTATTATATTTTTTATAAACGACGTAGATGAAATCAAGCAGAAAAGTATGTCCCCAAGTTTATACAGTAATTAGTTTCTTTATCGTTACATTTTCAACAAATAATAACTGATGTGGACATTACAAGACATCCTTGTACGTCTGTTAAATTACATATCCATATTTTTTTTTAATTGAAAGTATATAAAATTTTATTTCATTAATAACTTCTTAATTTCCATTTTTTTTTTTTTTTAAAAAGGGAATGAAGTCGGATTCGAACCGATGAACCGATTGAAGAACATAAGAAAGAAGCCGTAATAAGAAAGGGAGTCTGACAAGGATGTTCCCTATCTCCGTTACTTTTTAATCTTTACATGGATCTAGCAGTTAATGATGTTAACGAACAATTTAGATTCGGAGTAACAGTACAAGGTGAAAAGATAAAGATACTACGATTTGCTGATGATATAGTAATTCTAGCCGAGAATAAAAAGGATTTAGAAGAAACAATGAACGGCATAGATGAAGTCCTACGCAAGAACTATCGCATGAAAATAAGCAAGAAGAAAACAAAAGTAATGAAATGTAGTAGAAATAACAAAGATGGACCACTGAGTGTGAAAATAGGAGGAGAAAAGATTATGGAGGTAGAAGAATTTTGTTATTTGGGAAGTAGAATTACTAAAGATGGACGAAGCAGGAGCGATATAAAATGCCGAATAGCACAAGCGAAACGAGCCTTTAGTAAGAAATAAAATTTGTTTACATCAAAAATTAATTTAAATGTCAGGAAAAGATTTTTGAAAGTGTATGTTTGGAGCATCGCTTTATATGGAAGTGAAACTTGGACGATCGGAGTATCTGAGAAGAAAAGATTAGAAGCTTTTGAAATGCGGTGCTATAGGAGAATGTTAAAAATCAGATGGGTGGATAAAGTGACAAATGAAGAGGTATTGCGGCAAATAGATGAAGAAAGAAGCATTTGGAAAAATGTAGTTAAAATAAGAGACAGACTTATAGGCCACATACTAAGGCATCCTGGAATAGTCGCTTTAATATTGGAAGGACAGGTAGAAGGAAAAAATTGTGTAGGCAGGCCACGTTTGTAATATGTAAAACAAATTGTTAGGGATGTAGGATGTAGAGGGTATACTGAAATGAAACGACTAGCACTAGATAGGGAATCTTGGAGAGCTGCATCAAACCAGTCAAATGAATGAAGACAAAAAAAAAAAGATATAATAAATACAAATTTCCCAACATTTTATTAAAAACTATACATAAACAAAATAAAATTATTCATCTTAAACGCATTAAATTTAAAATTAACGCCATTAATTGCAGTAGCAAAGTGCTTGAAAAGAAAGCTTTTATTCTTTCCTAGCAACGGTTATTACATTGTGGAAAAATAATTATACATGAAATAAGTTACCTAAAATATATTTTTTGGGATGAGGGTAATTTATCATAATGGTTTAAGGTTAAGTTATTATTACAAGTTTAAATAAACCAAATAAGAGTTAAAAAATTAAATAATCAGTTTTATTATTTTTTTCTGCCCTCCGTTCTCAAAAATCAGTTTCCAAGAAACGTTAATGGTTTTTCTTTATTAACTTTGTTGAATGGAAGACATTGATAAACTCCTCTGAAAAATTTACAATCAATAAAATGTTACCCAATTTTTTTTCAGGATGGGTGAATTATGAAGAAATTTAGTGTAGTATAAATTATAAATTAAAAAATCGATAATGTTAAATTTTCATAACCACCCGCAACACCAATCACGACCACAATGTATTTTCATTTATAACGGTGGAGGGGGGGTCACTTAATCTACTACTAATGCTTACGAAGTGACCGCAGTCGAGAAGGTAAAAAATTTAGGGATGAAATTAGAAATAGGAAAATTGAACAACAGCAAAAACGACAAGCAATAGGAAGATAGACTGAGGAGAGGAAGAAGAAACATAGTGAACAGATGAAGAGGTTTTATAAAGAGAAGGAAGTAGAGCCATGATGGTTAAGTTCACATGCTTTCCTAAGAGGTAATAATCAGAAATAATAATAATAATAATAATACATATGAGTTAAGAAATGGATCGGATGTAATCCAAAATTTACATACTAGATAATAATAATAGTAATGAAAAGATAATACATTGGGACACCAATTTTCCAGATAATAACTGGACTGCTTAAAATCCAGACAAAGGAACTTAAAACTAGTACATTATTTGAAAAATTTAATTACTATTCAAGCAAATCCTTGCTTTAATACCACTTATTTTTATCAATATTTATACTGGATTTTTTAACTGCCTTTTTTGCAATTAATTTAGCAAAAATATATAACTGGCCTTTGTAGAACTAATTATAAAAGTAAATTTTTATACTATTTTTTGTACCATATTACTATACATCTTTTTTCTTACGTAGAACACTGTACTTTCATTTTCCAAATTTCTTCTTAAATATGTTTACTTTTTCATTTAATTTTTTTTTTTTGCTTATGTCTTACCCATTAAATATAAAATTATATATGCAGTTTATATGATAAAACTCTTTTAAATTATCAAGATTTGGCTTTGCCAGGTCTATCTGGATAATTGGTGTTCCACTGTATGTAAAATCTCACACTCTTACCGCTTTATTTTCAACTTTAAAATTTTCTGATTTTACTAAGTCAGTCTCTTCAACTGCTAAAGGATCTTTGTCAATATCACAGTTACTAACATCAAGCAGTTCCTCTTCCAGCTGCAGTAAATCTACTTGCTGTAACAAAAAGCAAAATATGAATGCTTGAAAGTAAATATGTTTATGACTGTTTATATAATTTATGAAATAAAAATAAATCACACCTTTAAATCGCTTAATACTTACATAAATAGTGCAGCCACAGTTACATTATTAGTATTATTATTAGGTGACGTTAAGATGCCGGGTTTTGCTACGTGTTATCAAAAAATACTGCTACTCACCTTACAGATTCTTTAAAAATAGTAATCTTTTACAATCAAATAATTGATAAAACTCTTGAGGTAATTCTCATGATTTTGTTTTTTCTAATCTTACTCATATTAATGTTAATATTGCCTATGCTGAAATTTTTTTATCATGATAAATATCATTTACCTTAGAGATAACGTCATCTAAGATTTTGAATTCTAATTTTATACCTCATAAAATCTTACCAGATATAAAAATATTAATTTTGTAACATTCAAGATTTACTAAATGAGAGTTTGATTGTAAATAATACTTATTTTTTTATATTGCTACATAACCTTGAAGTTTGTACATGGAACATGGAAACTGAATTTTGTAGCATAAAAGAAATGCCATGCCTGAAAGGGATTTGATATTAACCACAGATAAACAAATTTTTTTAAGGAATTGCAGTTATGTATTAACAATATTGTTGATTATCATGTACCAAAAATATTTATAAAAAAACTTAATTTTCAAAGTGGTTATCACAGCGGATAACTTATTATCACAATTATTAATAATAAAAACTTCCATAAGATTCAAAAACAATATAGATCTACTTATAATTAAGAATTATTTAAGAACAAAGTATATGTAATATTGTTAGTCACAAAGATTTATTTTTTAATTATACTGTTTCGTTGAGAAATCTTTATCCAACGATTCAAAATACAAATTACCCAGCCCTTTGCTTGAGGATAAAAATGGAAAATTAGCCTTAACGCCAAAGACAATTGAAAAATTATAGAAGTACATCAAAAGATTATTAAATTACCACAATTTCGAGGTAAGATTTCAATTCCAAAATCCAGCAACATGAAAAAAAACAACCACCCACCAGATGACAGACGATATAGATGATTGCCTTCACGATGATAGTCTACTTCACGACTCTAGAAAGCACTATGTTGTTTGTGTCTAGTGGGCCTGTTACCACCACACAACTCGCATGCTAATTGGCCGATATGATGTTATATCATTAGGTGGTTTACCTAGTTTGGTTGGTTTCAGCTATTTTCCATAGATCCAGAAAATATTCAAGTTTGAGAATAGATGTAAAGCAATAATAATTATAAATAGCTACACAAGTACTTTATGACAAGTGAAGTCACCATTGTATGTAGTTTATGAATTAGATGGTATGCAAAAGATGAAGATATTGGGGGATATTAATAGTTTAATTATAAAAATGTTAGCATCTAATTTTACAAAGCAGCAAAATATATTTGTTCTGAATGAATACATAAAGTTGTTAAAAAAATCTATTCGCATTAAAAACAGCTGTTGGGTTGTTTATGAGATTCCCACTCGTATTTCTTATTTATATATTTACATTTACATTTATATACTCATGCTAGCTATCTGTAATTTTTTTAAACAACTTTCAAATTAAAAGATTTTTTGGAAGAACTTCAAATTAATTCACCCCAACAAAGCAGTACTTGTTGATAACACTTCCTATCTATATCAATACTATTATACAAAGAGGAAGAGCGTTTTTGTTTGTTCAGGATAAACAGAAAAACTACTCTATCAATTGCAACCAAATTTTTACCCGTGTTTCTCAGCATATTGAGGTTTTTTGATATCTTTCTGTTGTAGAAAAAATATGCATATGAGTATATGTATGTAGTATTGGAGATTTGCCAGTTGAAGCACAAACTTTAATGAATTGAATTAATGAACTGTGACTCTGTATCACTGTTTGAGCTGGGTTTGAACTGATGATTCGTATCAGTCAACTGAATAACATTACAAATACGAATAATATTAAATAATTAAAAAAATTTCTGTTTAACAATAATAGGCTTCCTGTGGAGACTGCGTATGAGGCTAGAGTGGTGAGTTATACGTGCACCTCGTGGGAAACTAGACCGATCATTAACATTAACGGGTAACAATCAGGGTGCCCCTACGGCGCTGTTTTGGGAGGTGCAATGTGGTGCTCTTGTAACATCTCTGCAAACAATTGTTCGATTTTCAAAATTCAAACAGGGTATTTTTTAGAAGGTTAAAAGCTAACTTTTGCATGAATCACTCAACTTTTTGCATGGTACACTCTCCAGATCATGATTATTTGGAAATGTACTACATATTTATATATATATATATATATAAATAGTTCGTTTGTTAACGCATCATGCAAGAACCAAATGACCGATTATTTTCGAATTTGCAGGATAAACTCGTGTTATCCCAGAGAAGGTTTTAATCCTTCAACCGAGTCTGTAGCTCCCAGGGTGGGTGAAGTTGTGGATTAAAGATATTCATTAAGGAAAATATAGATTAATCCTTTTACTTCATTACTATATTTCTGTTGCCATTGCAAAGAAATAAGTTATGAATTTTTTGTCGTCAAAGGTATGTGTACTTTAGTTACCAATTTTTATTATTCTCTATTTTGTAATTTAGTTTCTTTTTCAGGTTTCTGTAAAGCAAGAATAATATAATTATTATTTATCAGTATTATTCTCACAACCATGAGGATAACATACAATGCGAAGGACTAGAAGGTGTAGCCCTCTGAGTGGATGACAACCTAAGCAAACTTTGCGGTCTCCAGGGTGCCAGTCCAGGTAAATTGGGAATGGCTAGCGAAGCGACATCTGCAGCCATGGGGTAGGCTAAGATTCACCTGGGTTTATCTGAGCCCTGAAGGGTCTAGATTCTGGTTAGACAGCTTGGTATTTTATACGAGACCTAACATGTGCTTAATCCCTATTTAGGCAACCAAGTTAGAGAGGATCATGGGTTTTTTATACAGAAATTAAAAAACCTTTAAATGAACATTTTTAAACATACATTTTTTATAACGTTTAATGCTGTACAAATATAAAACCCTCTACACTACCGTATTTTTAAAATTGCACTAACAATAACTGAAGGTGAACGTTCACAAAAAAAGTGAAGTCATTGATAACATTTTGCATCAGATGACTGTCAGTATGATTACTTTAGCATTTCTGCAACATGTCTGCAGGGTAATAACTTCAAATATCTTTAGTAATAATATGAAAATATGGTAATTTTCCTAATGTAAATACAGAATTCAATTTTATTTTATTTTTATTTCATTAATAAAATTATATGTCATGACTGTTTAATCTGTATCGGGTAAGGTTTAATTACTAACCTAATAAATATTCAAATATGACAAATGATTTTAATTAACAACCGATTACCCAGAGCTTATTAAAATGAGAACTCTATCAACAAGTTAAAATACACACATTTTAGACATCACTGAAGTTTAAAAACAACACTTTTGCCCTCACGCATTAACAATTTATCATTTACATACAACTTAATACGTCCGTATTAATTAAATAGAAATAAATAAAATTAAAAACAATCTTTTTAAATCAGAACTCACAGAAATGAAAAAAATACATTAATTAACAAAGAAATACAGTAACAAAATTAACAGGAGACAAATCAATCATATTTGTTACAATATCCAATAATAATAAATACTTACATGATCTGGATAAAATTCTACCTCTTCTTCTGTCTTCACAGTGTGTAAATAATTTATTTCAAGTTCATCGGTTTTCATGTTAAGATTAAGCTGCGGTAAAACTTTCTCAGATTCCTTTAAAAATAAGATAAAGAAAAACCCTTATAAACTGTGAAAACAAACTAATATTTAATAAATATAACCTATCAGAGAAACGTTACTGTTTATACTCTGATAATTATTATTGCCTTTGAACTTGCTTTGGCTTTGAGCGAATGAAATACGGACTTACGGGTAATGTAAGAAAATACAGGCATAGTATTCCAAAACATAAATTGCAAAAGAAATTAAACAAAAATGAAATTCATGCAGAGTGTGATAAGGTGGAAAAAATGTTGTTGAAGCGGCAAGATAAACGAGATGTTTTAGGTTTGACAACTAAACACAAATTGGATTGTGTAGAAGTAGTATGGAAAGAAAGAAGGCAATGGATCCAGATGTTATCAAAGGTTATTATATTATGAAGGTTATGACCTATATATATATATTAGTCTCTTAAATAACTGCAATTTGTTCAACTAGTGTGAACAATAAAGCTACCCCACCATGGCTCAATGACATGAGGATATGTATGACATGTAAAAAAATGTGTAGTCTTGTACACTCAAATCTTTGTTTCAACAAGAATTCTTTTTTCTATCTTTATTTTATGGGGGTTTTTTTACTGCCTTTTTGGCAATTCATATAGAAAAAACTATATATAGATAAACTATATATGCTATAGTATACTATATATATATATATATATATAGGGCTTTCCTTAAGTAATTACAAAAGCAAATTTCTACACATTGTATTTTTTGCACCACATTACTGTACCATATTAATTTTTTCTTACATTGTACATATGTTAAAAATTTATTTTTAATTTTACTATATATATATAATATATATATTAAATTTTTTAAATTATCTTTTCCAGTTATCCAGATCTGGCCTTGCAAAGGTTCATCTAGATAATTGGTGTTCCAATGTATGCAAAATCTAACACCCTTACCACTTCATTTTCAACTTTTACAGTTTTTGATTTAACTGAGTTTGTCTCTTCAATTGCTAAAGGATCTTTTGGAATATCACCATTAATCGTATCAACCGGTTCCTGTTTCAGTTGTACTAAATCTACTTGCTGCAACACAGAACAAAAAATGAATGCTACAAAGTAAATGTTTATGATTTTTTGTATAATTCATAAAATAAAAATAAACTATACCTCTAATTCACTCCCCCCTCCACACACACATGCACATTAACTATGTAGCCACAGTCAAATTATTATTATTTGGTGACTTTAATGGCCCAGGCTTTGTATGAGAAAACCTAGAAAATGTTTGTTAGGCCAAATTTAATCATCCAAATTCAAACGTTAAAAATGCACTCACCTTACAGATTTTTTCTACATATTGTAATCTTTTACAATCAAATAATTTTTTCAACTGTTGCAGTAATTCTACCGATTCGGTTTTTATAATCTTACAAACATTAGTGTTAATATTGTTTTTATGGTGAAATTTCTGTGACAAATATAATTTACCTTTAAAGATAATGTTACCTAAGATTTTAAATTCTAATCTTATATCTAATGAATACATACCAGATTATAAAAATATAAATTCTGTAAGATTCAACATTTAATGAATGATAGTTTGACCCTAAATATCTATTATTTTTTGTTGTCACATAAGCTTAAAGCTTGTGTGTTGAATATGGAAATGGAATTTTATAGCGTATGAAACATGTCGTGCCTCACCGGAATTTTATATTGATCATGATATAAAAATCTTTGCTGAAGAGTTGCAGCTATGTATTACAGTGGTCACTATGAAAGATGGCGCTTGTGTTTAAACTACTCCATCTTAGTTTAAAAAAAAAATCAGAATAAAAATGAAGGTATCAGAAACTCCAATTATTTTTGCACTAACTGGATTCAGCCGAATTTAGTTAGTCATTCGTTTGAAAATTAGGGGCGTGAAAGGTGAATTTCTTGCAGTTTTTTTTTGAAAACATGAACTTTAAATTGCTATAAAATCCAAACCAATACATAAAAAGCTTCTATTTTTAAAATTAGATTAAACAATTGTTTCTCAATAATTGTAATTAAGATTTAGCCCAAAACTACTACTATTTAAGCATACAGGTTGTTTTCAGGTAAAAACATCACATTTCGGTTAACATTAGGTGTAAAAAAAATAAATTTCCATTAATATCAGGCATTAATTTTGTAGAATTTTTATTTGTTGAGTTGAATTAATAAACATTCCTGTTTTATGGTGAGGATCATAATAATAGATTTAAATTGTGGAAATTGGAAATATGTGAAGGGCTGAAGAAGCATTCTCTAGGCAGTACAGTCTCAATATTGATTACAGTATAATTAATATACTGTAATTGATACTGTAAATATTCTGTAGTGCAATTTACTTTGATAAAGTTCATGAACCCATCACCGAAACATGAACATTGGATGAAGGTCACTACAAAGGATATGTAGGAGTGCTATTGTAATGACAGTTGCATTTAGTTTGAAATGCCAAGGAAAATAGGACACGGAATGCAAATCTGTTACTGGAATATTTCAACAGTCATGCATTGTGCACAATCTTATATCAGTACTACCCCTACCGTTCAGAATGAAATCCCTACCATTAAGAACTTCAAAGAGGAAGTACAGGAAAACTGGATGTAAATCTATCGTCTACGACCGTTCGTCGTATTGTGAAAAAAATTGGTTTTTGTTATTAAAAAAAAAAAAAACTGAAGATGGTCAACATTTCTTGATGGAAAAACCAGATATTGCATTAAAAAGAATTGAATTTTAAATATATTTCACAAATTAAAAGTGTCATGTGATGATCAAATATATTTGATGATCATATATTTTACATAGATAAGACATGGCTTAATGAAAATCATTTTCATAAATGCATATGGAAAGATTCAAAGAAAATTACACATTAAAACTAAAATGCTCATCAGAAAGGCAGTCTAATAGTATATCATGCAGGTTCAGCTAAATCAGGACTCTTAAACAACGTAAGGTTTACAGCAGTAAATTGAAAGCTTGTTCTTCAGATTATCATTCAGAAATGAATAGGGACAGTTTTAAAAATTGGTTTACAAATGAATTTTTAAGTTATTTACAAGAAGGAAGTGTAATAAGAATGGAAACACAACTTATCACCAGTTTGCGGTAAATAAAGTTACTACCAACAACTGGAGGAAAGCTGAAATCCAGTAGTGGTTTCCAGAAAAAATGGTTGCTTGCAACTGCTTTTACACTTTTTAAGTTTCATAGTTAAAATAAATGTATAATGTTAACTGATATGATTTTTTAATACCTTTATGTAATCTGTTGTTCTTTTTATACAGATGAGTCTTTGATAGAAATATTGCGAACAGTTGCAAAAATAAATGAAAATAACAACACCAACAGTATAATAATAATGCAAAAATTATACTTCATAATATTAACAAAGTATAAAGTATCTGATAAAACTGTGTGAAAGACAATATTAACCATGCCTGCATGTCGCTGGTCATAATAGCAACAAAGAGGATACATGCTCAACTATTAGCTGCGACTGTACTTTTTGAATGATCTTTTCAAACCTTTCCAAACTCAATTAAAAGCTTAATATTAAATACTTTATTTTCAAAATATCGTCAACTTATTCAAATTGTTACCATGATTACAATGATGTGTTTTCCCCCCAAAAAAATAATCATTGAAACTAAAGATAGGTTGTCTCGTAAGAAACACTGTATGCTTAAATAATACTAGTTTTGGGCTAAATCTTAATTAAAATTATTAAGAAACTTTCAAACATAGAAAATTTATATTTTTAAAGTTTAGGAATCTTTATCTGATGATTCCAAAGATTTTTTTAAATTTGCTAATAATAATGACAACAATAGATCTATCTACCTTGTATGCTTTTTGAAATGAGTATGCTAATAAGGGCACTGGTATTGTACAATGTTTTTGCTAAAAAAAATTTGGGAGTGAATACTAGCAATGATTTTTCTTCAACTAAAATTACATTTAACTGCTGCAGTTAAACATTAACTGAGAATGATGTTGAAAGGGGCCATTTGATCTAATAATTCTTTGACAGGCCCAGAATATATTCATCCTCTTTTAGTGAAGAAATGCTCTGCCTTTTTTATACAGTTTTTAACTAAGCAATCATTCTTGAAATGCTCTTCTTTTCCTAAGACAAGGCATACATTTAGGTTCTACAATTTTTATAGTATTTATAAATGACATCAGTTTCATTACACACTACTCATATTTTTATTTTTTATTTTTTGCAGATATGAAATTGTTTAAGCCTATTATTATAAATCTAGCTGATATTCAATTACTTCGTTGACTTGAACTTTGTATAAAAATTAACATATATTATTTCTTCCAACTTAAAAAAAATTGATTTCATACTCAATTTAGAAGGTTTGCAAATGTTGATATAACTGTGTAACTGAATAATATAAAAGCTATCTTCTATTAAAGACTTAGGTGTAGGTTTTGATACGAAGTTATCCTTCAGTCAATACGAAGATTATACTGTAAGACACTAAAAATTGTAAATTTAATTAAGAGATTCTCTACAAATTTTAGAAATATTAACTCGGGAGAATTTTTTTGGTTATGAATTTTATATACTGTAGTACTAAATTATGGCTCTGTTGTCTAGTGACCTTTTGCCGACTTGCAATTAAAATTACTAGAAATACCACAGAAAATTTTTCTTAGATATGCAGCCTATAAAATCTGTGATTCTATGCACTTTACCGATCATTAACTTTATTAATATTTTTAATTTGTTAAAAATACCAAGAATTGAATCACCTCTGACAAGGACAGATTAATATTTGCTAATAAAATTTTTAGTAGTTATTTTGACTATCCTAAATTATTTCAGTTTTGACTTACATATAATAATGACTAGACTGCTTAGGCATAATTTTCAATATTTTCTTGGTTCAATCAAATCTCATATATCATCTATTACTAGACTACCTTTACTGTGTAAAGTACACTTACAGTACAGTTAATACCTTATCAAGAGCTATTCTAACTTATGAATGATAATTTTGTTAAGTACTTATGTTTTTTTTTTTAATATGATATTGTATTCATGCCTGTCTATTTCAATTAAATAAATAAGTAAATTAAAATTTACCACACTTACCAAATATCAATCACCCAGCCTTTGCTTTAGGGTAAAAATAGAAAATTAGGCCATAACAACAAAGACAACTGCAAATTTCCAGCAAGTACTTTGAAAAATTACTAAACTAGCAAGAACCTGAGGTAATATTTCAATTTCAAAATCTAGCAACATGAACTGAAAAACCCAAAATACATAATTAAATGAAAATAGACAAAATCACCCAGAAATTAAATTATAAGGAAGCAGATGATAACTTAACTGCAGCAGAATTACAGGAAGAATCATGAAAAAAACAAGAGAAAACTGAAGAACTTGCTAGAAGAGATATAGAAAACTGAACAAAATCTCACAAGACTGGAAAAATGCATTAATACATAAACTACACAAATAAGAATATGAAACGTAAGTAAACAACAACAAATGAATTTCCTTCTTACCTGTGACAAATAAAATCCTTTGAAATGCACTTCGAAATATAATTGAATTAATATAGACTTAACAACTGGGAGAATATGAAGAAGGATTCAGAAAAGTAAGATCATGTGCAGAGCAAATCTTGAACCTTTAAACAATAAGGGAAAAATTACAAGCCATAAAACTAAGTAATTGTCTTCGTAGATTCAAAAAGGTATACAACTCAATCTACAGAACTTCCTTATTCAAAGTTCCTAGAAGAATTTGGTGTGGATCCCAACGCAATTAACATTACTGAACAGACTCTTCCAATCACAAAGTTAGAACTAAAATTGGGAAAATAAGATGAAAAAAGTTGGAACACACCACTAAATAAAATTGAGTCTGAAACTGAAAGGAATTGTAATAACTGCTTAGCCTTTGCTGAAAATATTACAACTTTCTTACAGAACCTTGAAAAGGCAGCAGAACAAGTAAACCAACTAAAATAATTTGCAAGGGATATAAGGTTAAAAATTTCTTTGAAAAATGCAGAATTCATGACCAACCAAGATTCTCCCGAGTCCCTAAAAACGAAATATGGAAAACAATCAAGTTAATTTAAATATATGGGAGAAATAATCCAAATTATTGATTTGGATAAAAAAGCCAATCAAACAAGAAAGAGAAAAATAAAATTAGCCAACCAACAAAGGATATTTTCAACAAGAACATCTCGGTGCCAAAATCAGACACTAAAATACATTAATCAAACCGGAGGACCTGTTTGCATCATCAGACGCATCTTCAGTTTGAAATCAGATAAAATAAATCAAATAGAAAAATACAGTAAAAACTTGAGAAAGATTCTAGAACCAAAGTAACAAAAATATTTACATATACAATGAAACCGAGAAAAGGTCAATTTCATCAGAAAAAAGAGAGCCAAATCTTTTTTCAGTCTCACAAAACAGATTTTCAACCACATTTAACGAAAAAAGAATGGAAATCAACACAGTTCAGTGGTTGTAAATGAAAATAAAAATATTTTTTCAATACAGAACAATGTTCAGAAAACCAGTAAAGATTTCACAGAAAGCTAGAAAAAAGAAGGGAAAAATAAAGAAAAGAATGAAGAACTGTTGGAAAACCAGGAAAGAAGATATGCAGAAGAGAAATAAAAAAAAAAGAAAAGAGCTTACATGCTCATGCGATGTGTTAGTTTCAGTCACTGGTAAGAGAAGCCATATCATTTGTGCCGCATTATCCTGTTCAGTCACTAATTTAATATTTTTATTAAGAAGCACAGCTTCATTAGTAAAAGTATTATTTACAGGCACATTCATTATCTGTAAAGAAAAACAAAATTAAAATAAATAACCATAATAAAAATAGACCTTAATAAAAATACCTTTGACTCTTTTACACCTGTCATAAACAGCTCTCTTATAATTCCTTAATGATTTTTGTTTGTCTATGTTTTATGGTGGCTTAAGTGAGGTTATATTTGATGCTGATGGAAGCTTTCTCAATGAAAAACTTAAGAACAGAGCAATGATATTAACAGATGCCATATACATGGCTCAAATTAATCTCTCTAAGAGGCCATGTGAAATGGCCCTTGGCTCACTGATTCTTTGATTTGTGGTAATGTATGTGATCTTTATTCTTTAAATATATTTTTTAACAATTATTTTCTGCCACTGCTAAGTTTTCTATTTGTTTTCATTTAGCTCCAGATTCAATTTGTGTGTTTTGTTTTTTATTAAACTAAATTTCTGTTTAATTTTAATAAATGTTATTTCACATTCATTTCGTCAGAAGTAAATTCTCTACAAACTAGAAAGTTGTAATTGTTTATTGGTAAATTAACAAATTTATATTCAAAGCCTAAAAAAGTTATTTTATTCCTAACCTAATTCTAGTATTTTCCAGCACAACGTTTTCGTGTTTTGATTTATTTTTAAATGATTTATAGTAATAATGCTGATTTTGGCACAGATTCTCATGAAAACTCTCAATACAGATCAGAATTTGACAAACCAGTTGTAAATGACAAGACAAAAAATTAGAGGTTTGTAGAGCGATTCAGAGGAAAGTTATGATAGAATTATGAATGTCTGATTCTGTCAGTAATTCGGCTGGCGTAAGTAGCAGCAGCGATATTCGAATTTCTTTTATTCCAGATCAAACTGAGAGTGTACACTGTTTGAACCTCCAATGCTCCAATGTTTACAACAATGCATTATACAGTGATAACAATGAAGGAGATAATGAATCTAATCTAACTTAATCTAATAACTTTGATATACGTGATATTTTATTCCAATGCCTTTGCACTATTAGTTAATGATGAAAAATAATAGCAAAGGTACAGATGCCAATCCCCAAGAAGTGTATTATGCACTTTTCATCAATCATGCATTTTCAATTTCTTAAGGTAATGAGACAAATCATTATGCAAAACAAAAGATTGAATTTCGAAGGAGAAAAAGAGCAATCGATAATTATAATAAAGCTCTAGATTGAAAAAATGGAATACACCTGATATAAATGAAACACAAAGATTTGTTGAAAATTTTGTGGATGGGGTCTTGGTAAAATGTCGAGTATATAGTAAATCTGTTGTATTCTAACCAGGTTAGTAAGCTAACTTACTGAGATTCTAAGCCAACATTTTTGAGATTCTTCTGAGAATGTTCCACGCTTCAAATAATGGAAATGCACCATACAATGAAGAAACTGTACAAAGTTCAACAACTCATCGACTAGCTTCTCCCAAAGTTTCAAAATGCAATCAATCCTCCAGGAAGAGATGTGAATCGATGAAAAATAATTCTTTTCAGGGGACAGCTTGTCTTTCATCAATACTCTCCCAAAGAAAGACACCAGCACGGAGTGAAACTTCAAATTATGTCTTGTCTGTGGCTACACATGGAATCTCATGATATATGCTGGAAAAGAACCAATTTCCGGCAAAGGGGTTCCAGAAAAATATGTGTTGGAGCTTGCTGGACCATTACTTGAAGCTGGATGAACACTATTGTGAAAATTGGTATACAAGTGTTTGTTGGCTTCTCAGTTACATGATTTTTATACAAATCTTTTTGGTACATTAATGGCTAATCAAAAAGGAAATACAACATAATTAACAGAAACCAAACTGAAAAAAGGTGAAGTAGTTACAGCACAATATTCAGGTAAAAAAAAAATATATATATATATATATATATTGAAATAGAAGAATAACGGAAATGTGTTGATGATTTCAACAAAATACAGAGACGAAATGGTAACAAAACAGAAGAGAGGGAAGGTCATCATGAAACCCAAGGTGGTAACAGACTACAACTCTGCAAAAGAATTTATTGATTTATCTGACCAAATGAGCATATATTCCACCAGCCATCTACATTCAATAAAGTGGTATCAAAAAATAATTTTTGAAATACTGTTTGGAACTTCAATTGTCAATGGTTTTCATACAACCTTGTTATCAAACAACAAAAACTTCCAATGGAAATCCTAATATTTAGGAAAGAATTGATTTTACCTTTTTTTACAGACGTTTGACAATGATGCATAAACTGAAGTCAGTCAAGATGAATTTACAAAAGAGACTACAACAGTACATAGACTGATCAACATTGAAGGTAAGAAGAAGTCAACAGCAAGACAGAGGTGCAGTGGTTGCTACGAAATGAGGAAGCTGACAGAAGACAGAGGAACCTCAGAAAAAACTACCAAAAGGGCAACGACAAAAAGTTATGTGTGTGATGCCTTCTTTTGTCTCGATTGCTTCAGCTGTTGACTGATTTTGTTTTCTTATAAAACTTTCAATAGAAACTTTGTTGTTCATGATTTTGAGTAAAAATGTTCTGTATTTAATTATTAGAACAAAATTGATAATGAAATAACAGAATGACGAACAGAATTGACAATGTTAAATGTAAATGATGTAATGTGTTTTCTGTAAATAGTTTTTTATAACACAGTATGATGTAAGTAATAACAGCAGTTAAGATATGTAAATAGGTACATATCTTAAAGAAACTCTTTAAGAGTTATAAATATAACTTTTTTTTATACAAGAATACTTTGTAAATAATATTGAAATTAATCATGTGGCCCCTCTAAGGCTTACACGGATATCATGCCACAAACTGAAGAACATTGGGAGGCATGTGTGAGCCGCATGTGGCTCAAACCAGTATAAATGTGCATCTCTATTACACTTTTAATAAATATTACATTTAAATGACTTTTGAAAAAAGATAACGTCTCATTCCCCTGATGTCAGTTTTATGCATATGCCCGATGCTTAACAGAGCACAACTAATAACTTCTGCCATCAATGTAAGTTACATCGAATTTTAATAATTAAAAATAAAACAGCAAAATTATGCGGAAGCAACTTAGATGCGGTATAACTAATGTTATAAACGATTTAATCATATAAATTAAGATAAAAACCTTGTAACAGAATACAATAAAATATTAGCAGACAGGTCAGTTTCAACCGATTACTATTTGTTAAAAAATGAGCGTGATTTTAGCATAAATGTATTTTTTAACATGTCCACACTAATAAAGGTTCAAAATCTTTTACCAAAAATGGGGTAAATACTAAATGATAATTAATCAGATTTAACAGAATTCAAAAAAATGAACAACACAAGCTTGTTTAGATATGAGTATCAATAAACATATTTATGGAACCTTTATTTATAATATTATTATCATGTTTGTGAAACAGATTCATTATATTGGTGTGTACGTCTTTGTTTATTCATATCTTGGTTCGACATTATGACCTTACCTTACATTATTACCTTGCTTACCACCATGTCATACATTTTAAATCATGTATACATAATTTTATAAAAATGTTTAATTTAATAAATAAATAATTAAACTTTAATTAAGGCCACGTGACCCTTAAGTCTCTTAGCATTCATCAGGAAATGGTAGCACTCACTTTAGTGATAACATATTTATTCAATTCATCTTCATTTCTAACAACAAATTTTATATTACATATTAAAAGTTAATAACCATGAAGAACTAATTATAAAGGGGTATTAATGTGATGCTATTTAATTACAGACACTTTTTAAGAGAATTGATAGTTTGCAATATTAAGTAGACATACGTATTTAGTTGGCTATAAAGACGTATTTATTCTGTCTTTGTGTTTATTTGTTCCTTTGTTGCGTGTCAAAACAAATAGTTTTTTGTTTTGACCGTTTACTTTAGAGAGTTTTACAAGACATAGTAGGCGAGCGGGCAATTTTCAATTATTAACAGAAATGTCTGTTTTCAGATGGAAAACAGACATGTGGACTTTTCCTTTATATTGTGTATATGAGTACATTGTTATCAAGCGAAACAATATTTGTTTTTTTTCTACTTCTAAGAGGCAATCTATGGAATATTTACTGATATCAAAAAACTGGTGAATGGAACATAACAAATGAAGAAGCCAAGAAAAAATTATTCTTCCTCTAGACAGACATTTTTTTAGCACAGTTACATCATTGCCCACAAAATATGGTTGACATTTTTGACATTCCTCTTGCCTAGTACAATGAACTTCAAATGCAATGACATTCTTAGGCAAAACAATACATCATAATGACATGTGCAGAGCTTTTACAAATATAGCCTCAAGAATTTTTCCCCATTTACATCACATGGCATGACTTGCCATAAAGACATGGTCTAAAATTGCAGGAACGACTTTTAAACTATGAATTGAGGTTAAAATGAACGATACATCTTTAACTCAAGGTCGATTCTCAACCCAAGAAGTGTGCTTCTAGATCTAATTCTACAAAGGAAAGTCATGCTAAGGCTAATCACAATGGTAAGAAATGTTTTTCTTGTGGAAAATTAGGCAATCTCTAAAAACTGTTAAGTGGGACCTATCTGTTGTAAGTGCAAGTTAAAGGATCATAAATCAAGTGAATGGCCATCTAATAGCACTGTGATACAGTTGTATCAGGCTTGGAAAAATTATAATGTAAGTGTTAACACTCTATGACAGTATCTTATACGCCACAACAATCTGCAGTAGCTGAAAGAGAAAACAGAATCATTTGTGATTCCCGCGCTTCCTTCCTCTTACCGGCCACTGGTTATGATACACGGAATGGCCACTGCTGTGTTGTGTACTGGAGCACATGCTCCAGCACCACAATAGTATAGGAGGGAGTGGGCTCTCTTCAAGCTAGTACGGCTTTTGCAGGGGAACGTCTGCTCTCAATACTGTTGTGCTAGAGGTGGCTAGGAGAATTATGAGAGGCAGTCGGTGGGGTATTTGTGCTCTCATTACCCTAGACATGAGAAATGCATTTAACTGTATTTCTCACGTTGCCATAATGCAGGCACTGAAAAATTTATAGATGGACCAGTCAGTACATGCAAAGATAATTCTACAAAAAAAAATGGGTTTAGTGACTGTAAATCTTAATCTTTCCAACTGAACTTGGTTGGGAACCTGGAACCTCTCCTCTAATATCCAACGGTGAACATGATAGGGAAATTGTTGGAAGCTTAAATTATTTAGCATCAGGCAAAACAACAGACTTAAGGTTTGCCTTGAATATTGCAACTGGAGCAAAGATTCAACCAATAAAGGCCCATTTTAATTTGGTAAAAAGAAATTTCAGATATTTCTAATCTATTCCTGGAAATGGCATTACATATAATAAAAAAAGCCAGTGGGCAAATTGAGGTGTACAGTGATGCCAATTATGTTGGTGACAGTCATTTGAATGAAGACTAGCGAAACTCTCCTTAAATCCAATGGTAGATCAGTTGTGTTGAAAAGTAAATTGCAGAAATTTATATCATTCTCTTCTACGAAAGCTGCATATATTTCTACAATAGAGGCAACCAAATAGTTGGTTTGGCTTGACATCTAAAAGAAAGTTGTTACACTTAATGTCAATCCAAAGCAAACTCTCTTAATAGATAATCAGATTGCCATTAAACTTAAAAATAAAGCGATGTTCTACAATAAAGAAAACTAGATGCCATTATGTGAGAAAGAAGGAAGCATTCAATCTGAGAAATAGGCAACCGATATATTTACTAAAGGACTCATCTGCTTAAAGGTATGAAAACAGTCATGCGTATGAAAATTCAATTATCGATTTCTGACAGCTTAAAGTTAAGGAGCATTAATATTTTCGTACAATAATCGTGTTTTATTTGTTTCATAAATTACTTATAATTTTTGTTTTTGTGAAATTTTATTTTTGAGACTTTTTGATAGAATCGACAGTTTTGCGAAATTATTATGCAGGTGTATGTAATTAATTGTGAAGATGGTTTTCACGGTTGGTTCAGGGACACAATAGTTCAACCTACCTACCTACCTACCTCAACCTAGCAACCTACCTCAGTTTATTTTAGCGATTTCTACTTGACATACTAAAAACCATTGACGTTTGCTAGGAGTTATCATGAAACAGATCTGTTTTCCATTAATTGTAATATAATGGAAAGCTTAAACAGTCTATTACAAAACTGGTCAACTACCAACTGTTTTTTTTTTTTTTTTATTAGTATCGGGGAATAACGGATAAGAAAGTAAGTATTATAATTTCCAATAAATAGAAAGAAAATTACGGCACTTGTGCAGTTTGTTCCACCCCTTACGTTTCAGTCATTACTGTTAATATTTTGAGTATTTAAGTAGTAAATTCAGTAATTATTGCAATTATTTACTACTTAAATAATCAAAACTAATCACCTGATATAACAATTTTTTATTTTATAAATATAATTTAACGAAACTTAACATATGCTCGCTAACCTTCATTTACACCATGTCAGTAATGGCGTATACGTTAAAAGCCATTAGGGTGGAACAAACTTCGTGTGCCAAAATAACTAATAATGATAATAATATGCCCACGATAAATGAATTTTTGCTTAAAAAAACCATTTTACGATGCACTCAAATGAATTCTTATCACAAGTTAAAGCCCACACCACCAATCCATCAATACAAAAACTCAACTTAAATTTTATTAATTTATATAAGAATGGTATAAAATTACTTAGTCAGATAAACAAAAATGAAAACCAATAAATAAGTAATACTGAAATTAGGATATAAATCTTTTCTTTACAACACTCACACTAACAGGTCATAGAATTATTGATAAATAATGCCAACACACGCAATTGTACACTTCAATACATACGATATCTCGTTATAATGTTGGAAAAAATATATATGATTTGCCCAACAGACTTAATAAGTAATTTTTCATTTACGTAACAGTTAAACAAGTTTAAAATAAAAGTAAAAATTTACTGAAATTTTCAGAAAATTCTTAGAAGCTATTGAGATTTATTAATTTATAAAAAAAAACAATAATAATAATAGGTCAGCATTTAATAATAATAATGTTCTTTTTGTTAAACATAAAAATAATGCAACTCAAAAACGTAATAGTTAAACATCAAAAAATCATTTTCATTAATAAATTAAACTAGTAATTATTTTTAATTTCTGTATAGATTTTTGTCCATGACGGTCGGAGATGATATCAATTTAAAAATACATAATTCTGTAACGACAAACCGAAGCAAAATTATATATAATTTTGTATAAAAATATACTTCAAATATTTTATAAGATATTAGCTGTCTTTTTTTAGTGTTGTTGCCACATGCCTAATTTAATATCGGCGGATGCCAACATCCCCGCCGGAGCAGCAGGTCTGGCCGGACCGCCGAGGTAGCCCCTGGACGTGGACGTTACTTTCCCGCTCCAGCTCCAGCGCGCCGGGCTTCAATCACCCTGGCCGGCGGAATCAGCTGAAGGAGCCGGCCCAGCAACTTGTGTCTCGCGACAGGCAAGTGAGGATGCCGAACTTCTACGAAACAGGCCGATTGTAGTCACGCGCCACACACTACTCTTGGCGCGTTATTTGAACGCCCGAGGATGCATGAACATATCAAGCAATCGGATTTATTATTAAATAATATTAATATTAAGGGATAAAAATTAGGACAAAATTCTATTGTTTGTTTAATACAGCAAATGAAAAGTAATAAAAAAAACCATAACCAGATTTAAAGAATAAAAAAAAGAATGAAAAAAAATTGAAAATGAGTAAAAAAATGAACGAAACATTAAAAAAAATTTTTGAATTATAAAAATATAACAAACTTATCTGTAGTTTGAAAAACAAATAATAGAATTCCATTTCCTCAATTGAAATGGACGTGTAAAAAAGTGACCGATTAAACACAGCACCTGATTTTGAAGTCGAGAGTTCTAAGGTTCAATTCCTAGTAAAGGCAGTTACTTACTATGATTTGAACCTTAGAACTCTCGACAAAATCAGATGATTTGTGATGAAGAATTAAACTAAGCCAACCCGGTGGGCACCACTAGCTACCTCTCTCTTTTTCTGTTTAGGATGGAACGTGGTTAACCAAATTTAACTGACGCAGATGGATGCCCACCACTCCAGCAGGCTGGCCACCATTCTATTCCTCAGCCACCTTACACACTGATGCTTCTCACTAACTTGAAAATCGCATTCAATTATGTTGTTCGTGTCTAGCGGGTCCATTACCGCCACATAGATTGCCCTTGGATTCGGCTACGTGACGTACACGAAGATCACGTTTTCAACACCATTGAAGGTGCCACAATAAAACCACAAATCGTACTCGCTGCGCTACAGGTATGGCCTGAAGCAGCCATGACACGACAGGAATTGAGCAAGGAAATAGTCTTCTTTTTTCCTGTTTAGCCTCCGGTAATTACCATTCAGATAATACTTCAGAGGATGATATGTACGAGTGTAAATGAAGTATAGTCTTGTCGAGTCTCAGTTCAACCATTCCTGAGATGTGTGATTAATTGAAACCCAACCACCAAAGAACACCGGTATCCACGATCTAGTATTCAAATCTGTGTAAAAATAACTGACTTTACTAGGATTTGAATGCTGAAACTCTCAACTTCCAAATCAGCTGATTTGGGAAGATGTGTTCACTACTAGACCAACCTGATGGGTTAAGGAAACCGTCCTTCTTTTTCCTGTTTAGCCTCTGGTAACTACCGTTTAGATAATTCTTCAGAGGATGAATGAGGATGGTATGTATGAGTGTAAATGAAGCGTGTAGTCTTGTACATCATCAGTTCGACCATTCCTGAGATATGTGGTTAATTGAAACCCAACCACCAAAGAACACCAGTATCCACGATCTAGTATTCAAATAAGGAAACAGTCTACCTCACAGCTGTTTCACACTGGTGTCAGATGACATTATTGGATGGTTTATTTTTTAAATCAGTTTAAACCTACTTAAGAATGTGGTTGAAATAAACATCAGCTGATATAAAATTTTTTAATGCAACTAGGTATCTAAAATTTGTTCACTCGGGACAATGTATAGATGAGGTGAATGTATGTTTGCAAATGTCTTGAAGGAGAAAAGCTCTAACAGCAAAAGTTAAAAAAATAATTCCTTCATACTTCTCTTAGAAGGATTTACTTCTTAAAAATCTTGAATTTTAAAAAAGGATATAAGTGTCAAATGCAGTTTGAAGATTAATTATCAGAACATTTGGATGATTGTTGAGTTTTGATTAATAAGGTGAGATTTCTTCTGGAATTGTAGGTATATGGAGTCATTTATATTATTATTTATAAAAAAAATGTAAGTCTGTGAGTTGTGATAAACTTTGGATTAAAAAATAATATAATTGCATCAGATTCTGTTAATATTCTCAGTAACCGGCTGCCATATGGCTTTGTAAATAATTAACTTGTTCAGAGATAATTTTGAGTTTCAATTTAGAATCCAGTACAACTGAAAAAATTTAGTAATCAGTTATTCTCGTTTTTCCAAATGTGGGTCTTTTGTCAAGGTGAATACCAAAGTATTTCTAGAATTTGATTGTGGTAGCTGAATGTCATCGAGTATAACAAATGGACATTTGTTCAGAGAATAAAACTAACATGCATACTTTTATTTTCATTAGACTATTTGCCACATTTTTCACCATGCTCAATGCTGTTTAACTATTCTTGAAGGTGCTGTAACATGATGTCTGGTGACGTGTGAATTACTTTTACACAGTACAAGCTGCTATTTTAGTGTTGGAAGAAATTGGTAAACTGGAAGTGTGTGAGGAATACACTTCATTGAGGAATGCCTGTATTTATGGAAAATAGTAGAGACACTTCAGTCTGGAATTTAACCTTGAAATATCATTTACTTAAAAAAGAAATGAAAATGTTAAATACTGAAAAGGTAGATGCTGATTAATTTCAAAAAGACCAGTGTGCCACTGTTAATCTAAAGGCTTAGCAGATATCAAGAAAACCAGTAGAACAGCTGTTTTTTGTATAAAGCTAACTGAATATTAGCAATGACTATGAATCTTCGATGGTAATATGATCTGTTTGAAAGCCAATCTGGAATCAGATATTAGTTTGCTTTGTTCTAAAAAGGTTTTAATCATCTAAGTAGATTTCTTGAAAACTTTTTATTGCAGGTAGCATGCTAATCGGCTGATATGATATTATGTCATTAGGTGGTTTGCCTGGTTTCAGCTATTTTCCATAGATCCAGAAAGTATTCAATTATGAGAAAGTGTATAATGTAATAATAATTATAACTAGCAAACTAAGAACTCTATGATGAGCGACATTGTAGATAGTTTATGAATTAAATGGTATGTGAAAGATGAAAATACATGATTTTAATAGTTTAATGATAAGAAAATTAGTAATTAATTTTACAAAAGCAAAAACATCTATTTATATGTTAAAAACAGAATAAAATAATATCACGATGTTGGGTTGGGTTTGCGATTTTTCAGTTCTATTTTTTATTCTCCATGCCAATTATCTGTAAATTTTTTAAAACAACTTTTGAATTAAAGTCTTTTTGAAATTAATTTAACGCATATTCTTGGAATTAAGCTTCACCTCAACAAAGCGATACTTGTTTTTGACACTTCCAATCTCTCTTAAGGGATTAAGTAGATATCCCTTTTGCAAGCGAAATGTGCATAAAAAAAGTTTAAAGTTTTAAATTAAAAAAACTTCTGAATATACACTTATAATAATTTTATTACACTATACAAATAAAACCACCCACCCTATAATACTGTTTAAACTGCATATTAATTTGGTGTAAAATATGTTTATATTTACAGTACAATAGTTCTCATGTGTATCTTTATACATAATATGAGACAGAAGAATGGCAACTACTGTTTTTTTTTTTTAAAAAGAAAAATGAAGATAACTTTTTAGATAGATGATGTGCATTCAAAAGAGAATAATCTTGGCATATGGTGTTGTGGTCATCGTGTTAATCATCAACAAACAAGAAAAAAGTGTCACTCTAATGTAGTAAATTTTTGGGTTTAGCGTTTGTGGAGTGCTAAAAGTAGTTTTGAGAATGAAGGGCTGAAAATAACTCAAATCAGTTATGATAATCTTTGCAGAAATATGAAATAAAATCCCTCAAACTAATTTAATAACATTATTTACAATCTTATTGGTTGATAAAAATTTCAATGAAATTTATTTAAGAACAAATAGCAAAAAAATTATATACAGATCATTTGAAAAAGAAAAAATGTAAATGCTCATACAAATTCAAAACACTACTCCTGTCACTATGGGAACTTTTTGATTTTAAAATCTTTATAAGTCAAAAACTAAAATAAAGTGATTTTTTAGTATAATTATAATCAGCATGGAGAAAACAACATGCAAAAATTAATGAATTTTGAATGCACATCATCTTTCTAAATAATTATCATCAAAATGAATCCATTTTTGCATAAGTCCATCATCCATTTTTCTGAAAAAATAAAAAAATCAACCTCCCTTTTATTATTCTGATCTATTAGATTGTACAGATTATAAAAATATTAATAAAGCATCGATACAATATTTTACTAATTGGTGTAATTATTGGGGATAATTAATTTTCCAGCAAAAAAAGTTACATAAAATTTAACAAAATGGGATTTTCACCACAATGTTTTGTGTTCTAGCCCAGTTTTTTCATAAACCACTACAGATAGAGTTCTGAAACCTGTTTTATTCAATTTGTCAGATCAAAAAACATAAGAAACAATCAAGCTTACCCCTTTTTTTTGCATTCCTTGAATTTCATTATGGTTTTATTTTACTCTATGGCACATAATGTGCAATAACTTTGTTACATGGGTAATAAATAAGTAAAAAATGTTACACAAAACTTGTAGAGAATTTAATTCTGAACAAAATGATGTAAATAAACCATTAACAAGCAAAACAAAGCTACAAAAAATTAATTTTATTAACATCAAAATATCCTAAATGTGGCTGAAAAAATACATTAATTTTCAAACAGAAAGAATAATACTTTTAACATCTGAGATCATCTAAAAATAAAATTATTTAACAAAAATAAGATCAACAGAAAAAAGTAAGATAAAACACCATTTTAATAACTTTATCCACAATTGTCCAAAAAAAATTTTAATGGTACAATAAATTTTTTATTTTTAATTTCATAAGCTGGTTTTAACAGCTGATAAACAATCATAATTTGTCTACAGAATGCGAATAGTTTTGTACATTTTTAAAAGTTGTATTCAATTGTGCAGTGTGTGTGAAGGTGAGTGTTTTGTGTTCCGCGATCTCAAAATTTCATTTCAGTTTTCAAATGAGGAATATGCTAACAATTTTTATTTATGGTTATTGCAATGGTAACTCCTAGGCTGCAAAAATGCAATATCAAAAAAGATTTCCTAATATAAGGGTTCCAAATCAAAACCTTCATTTCAGCTTTCCATTGTTTACGCAGAACTGGTTCTTTACCTACACATTCTTATTCTGTTGAAAGACAAGAACAATGTCGTGTCGCTTACAAGGAGAACGTGATATAGCAAGTTCAATGTAGCCCGGGACTTAATACTAGACAAATTTCAAATTGCATTGGTTTGCCACATAGCACAGTATGGCGAATACTTAAAGAAAATCTCTTACCTGTACCACTATCAGAAGGTTCAAAATTTACTGCTTGGCGACTTTGCATTGCATCTAAAGTATTGTCATTGGCTTCAAGAAAACTGTCATAAAGTATGTTCTATTTTATTCCCTGATGAGGTAACATTTATAAGAGATGGAGTTAATAACTTTCAAAATAAACATCAATGGAATTTTGAAAATCCACGTGCTAGTAGATACAGTTTTCAACACAGGTTTTCTGTTAATGTTTGGTGTGGCATTATTGATAAGCATATGATTGCACCATTTATTTTTGATGGTAGCCTTACAGGAAACTAGTATTTTCTTTTAGAAAATAACCTGCCCTAGTTTTAAGAAGACATTCCACTAATAACAAGGCAAGAAATTATTTTTCAACACTATGGGTTTGCTATACATTTTTGTGAAGTAGTTAGAAATTATTTGAACGTAACATTTAGCAACATCTGGATCAGGCAAGAAGGGCCAATTAATTGGTCCTAGATTACCTGATCTGACTCCAATGGCCTATTATACGTGTGGACATATGAAATCGATAGTATATGCTGAAAAGATAACTACAAAAAGAATTGATGGCAAGAATTTTCAATGCATTTGAAATTCTACGAAATAATCCAGATTCGGTGAAAGAGCCACCAAAGGAATTTTAAAATGAGCAGAGTACTGTTAACAATGAAGGAGGACATTTTGAACAGTTGTTGAAATAGTAATTTCTTAATGTGCTTTTTCAATTTTACTTTTGATGAATGATTTTATTTCTAGGTATTCTTGGATGTATACATCATTCTTGGTATTCTCGGATTACGTTGACTCTGATCACTTTTAATTGTTTTCTAGATAGTCATAAAAGAATGGAGGAAAACACTGAAACTCAATGTAGTAGAAACAATAAGTTTTTTTTTTTTGTCTTCAGTCATTTGACTGGTTTGATGCAGCTCTCCAAGATTCCCTATCTAGTGCTAGTCGTTTCATTTCAGTATACCCTCTACATCCTACATCCGTAACAATTTGTTTTACATATTCCAAACGTGGCCTGCCTACACAATTTTTTCCTTCTACCTGTCCTTCCAATATTAAAGCGACTATTCCAGGATGCCTTAGTATGTGGCCTATAAGTCTGTCTCTTCTTTTAACTATATTTTTCCAAATGCTTCTTTCTTCAGGTATTTGCTGCAATACCTCGTCATTTGTCACTTTATCCACCCGTCTGATTTTAAACATTCTCCTAAAGCACCGCATTTCAAAAGCTTCTAATCTTTTCTTCTCAGATACTCCGATCGTCCAAGTTTCACTTCCATATAAAACGACACTCCAAACATACACTTTCAAAAATCTTTTCCTGGCATTTAAATTAACTTTTTGATGTAAACAAATTATATTTCTTACTGAAGGCTCGTTTAGCTTGTGCTATTCGGCATTTTATATCGCTCCTGCTTCGTCCATCTTTAGTAATTCTACTTCCCAAATAACAAAATTCTTCTACCTCCGTAATCTTTTCTCCTCCTATTTTCACATTCGGCGATCCATCTTTGTTATTTCTACTACATTTCATTACTTTTGTTTTGTTCTTGTTTATTTTCATGCGATGGTTCTTGCGTAGGACTTCAGCTATGCCGTTCATTGTTTCTTCTAAATCCTTTTTACTCTCTGCTAGAATTACTATATCATCAGCAAATCGTAGTATCTTTATCTTTTCACCTTGTACTGTTACTCCGAATCTAAATTGTTCTTTAACATCATTAACTGCTAGTTCCATGTAAAGATTAAAAAGTAACGGAGATAGGGAACATCCTTGTCGGACTCCCTTTCTTATTAGGGCTTCTTTCTTATGTTCTTCAATTGTTATTGTTGCTGTTTGGTTCCTGTACATGTTAGCAATTGTTCTTCTATCTCTGTATTTGAACCCTAATTTTTTTTAAATGTTGAACATTTTATTCCAGTCTACGTTATCGAATGCCTTTTCTAGGTCTATAAACGCCAAGTATGTCGGTTTGATTTTCTTTAATCTTCCTTCTACTATTAATCTGAGGCCTAAAATTGCTTCGCTTGTTTCTATACTTTTCCTGAAACCAAATTGGTCTTCTCCTAACACTTCTTCCACTCTCCTCCCAATTCTTCTGTATAAAATTCTAGTTAAGATTTTTGATGCATGACTAGTTAAACTAATTGTTCTGTATTCTTCACATTTATCTGCCCCTGCTTTCTTTGGTATCATGACTATAACACTTTTTTTGAAGTCTGATGGAAATTCCCCATTTTCATAAATATTACACACCAGTTTGTATAATCTATCAATCGCTTCCTCACCTGCACTGCGCAGTAATTCTACAGGTATTCCGTCTATTCCAGGAGCCTTTCTGCCATTTAAATCTTTTAATGCTCTCTTAAATTCAGATCTCAGTATTGTTTCTCTCATATCATCTTCCTCAACTTCCTCTTTAACACCATTTTCTAATTCATTTCCTCCGTATAACTCTTCAATATATTCCACCCATCTATCGACTTTACCTTTCGTATTATATATTGGTGTACCATCTTTGTTTAACACATTATTAGATTTTAATTTATGTACCCCAAAATTTTCCTTAACTTTCCTGTATGCTCCGTCTATTTTACCAATGTTCATTTCTCTTTCCACTTCTGAACACTTTTCTTTAATCCACTCTTCTTTCGCCAGTTTGCACTTCCTGTTTATAGCATTTCTTAATTTCCGATAGTTCCTTTTACTTTCTTCATCACTAGCATTCTTATATTTTCTACGTTCATCCATCAGCTGCAATATATCGTCTGAAACCCACGGTTTTCTACCGGTTCTCTTTATTCCGCCTAAGTTTGCTTCTGCTGATTTAAGAATTTCCTTTTTAACATTCTCCCATTCTTCTTCTACATTTTCTACCTTATCTTTTTTACTCAGACCTCTTGCGATGTCCTCCTCAAAAATCTTCTTTACCTCCTCTTCCTCAAGCTTCTCTAAATTCCACCGATTCATCTGACACCTTTTCTTCAGGTTTTTAAACCCCAATCTACATTTCATTATCACCAAATTATGGTCGCTATCAATGTCTGCTCCAGGGTAAGTTTTGCAGTCAACGAGTTGATTTCTAAATCTTTGCTTAACCATGATATAATCTATCTGATACCTTCCAGTATCGCCTGGCTTTTTCCAAGTGTATATTCTTCTATTATGATTTTTAAATTGGGTGTTGGCAATTACTAAATTATACTTCGTGCAAAATTCTATAAATCGGTCCCCTCTTTCATTCCTTTTGCCCAGCCCGTATTCACCCACTATATTTACTTCCTTGCCTTTTCCAATGCTTGCATTCCAATCTCCAACTATTATTAAATTTTCATCTCCTTTTACGTGTTTAATTGCTTCATCAATCTCTTCGTATACACACTCTACCTCATCATCATCATCATGGGCGCTTGTAGGCATATAGACGTTAACAATCGTTGTCGGTTTAGGTTTTGATTTTATCCTTATTACAATGATTCTATCGCTATGCGTTTTGAAATACCGTAATACATAATTTTAAGATTCTAGATTCGATTCCTGGCTTGAATTATCATTACAAACAGATTAATTTATTGAAGATTTGAGTTGATTCTCGTTTTGCACACAAATGGTAATTTACAGCTTTATTTTGCCTTACCCGCATGTCGCCCAAAAAAAAAAAAAAAAAAAATGTCTGTAACCTAAAGGGATCGATTCTGTTACATTGTACATAATCTCATGGTCAACGACTATAAAAATTATAATCACAATCTATTGGTTTCTTATACAAATAAATATTTTTTACATTGACATATATATATATATATAAATACATAATAAAAGATTTTAAAAACCTACTGATATACTGAAGGTGTCAGGTTCGAGTCTCATGTTAGACAACACCATCAACAATTGTTTAGATATGTTTCATACACTAAAAAAGTGACAGGTCTTGAATTCAATATTTGACTTTAATATAAATATTGAAAAAAATGCTTGTAAGTCATTTATATTATTTCGATTGAAATAATATAAATAAATATAAAAAAATAAATAGAAAATAAATTTAAAAAAAAATAAGTACATCGGTGATGAAAACGCTTGTAGTGTTAAAGGGTTTAATTTTATATTTTTGGTTAGTTATAATTTGATAAAATACAGTGTAATATAAGGGATGCATTTACGTGTTCTAACTGTGTAACCTTGAGCGGTTGTATGTAGACGAAATGTGGAAGGGTGAGGAAGGGGTCCCCCTTCCCTTCCTCACTTCTTCGTACTACGTACGGAAACCGATTCGGTTTCCTAGCAACCGTTGACAGAGTTGCCAGACTTACAAATACACGTTGCCAGATAGAGAGTCGAAACTTTGTTATGTCTTACGCGTTACTAAAACAAAACAAATATTCGCGTCAAAATGTATCTATTAACAAACTTGAATCGACAGCATATCAACGTTAAATTATTTAAAATTTTTTTTTATTATGAAATTAATATTTTAGCATGTTAAAAATACAAAGGCTGACTGGGATTCGGCGCCTTTATTTTAAAACGGATTATTTTTATAAACACAAGACTCAACATTGTATTAATCTGTCATATTATACGTATTTTAAATTATGTAATTTAACATTACATATTGTGTAGGGGGCTGATGATCATAAAATAGTAATGAAAATTTTATATTGAAACGGTTTTTTATACTTTTTTGCATTTGATAAACACAACATTTGCTTAGATTTGATACATAATTTACTACGCAAATAAGAATCGTAATGTTAGTATATAATTTTTTTTCATAATTCACATTTATACTTAACACACACATTTACACTCCAATAAAAGTTATGAATTATTATAAAGCTAATCGATTTTTCTTTCTCGCCATAATATCTAAAACTTATCAGGATTAACAGTAATATCTCTCTATGTACTGACAAACAAACTAATGAACATAATCTTCCATCTCCCAACTTGTTACAGCAATCGTTTTGACTCTATTGTGGAGAGTACATTAGTACATTAGATTAGTACATTGTGCGCGAGCATTCATTAGTACATGTTACTGGAAGAGAGAGGGGGACGTGTTTTGACCGCACTATCTTTTCACTAGAAAAAAATTACAAAAATGTATGTTTCTATGAATATAAAATATTAACACACTGATATTATTTTACTGAATCGGTTACATTTTATCTTCGGTAACTCACTCAAAACTGTCTCCGGCATTATTCTGTTGTCGAGTTTCGTTAACAACATATCCTAGCCTGGTGGCATGTTTTAAATAAACAGATAAAATCGGTTTAAAACAGCAAGATAACATCTTGTTTTACAACGGCCACATTAATTTGCTGTTACATTTTATATGCCCCAGTCTTTATTGTAGTTATAATACATCTGAAAAACCTCAGATACTAAAATTAACGGCCAGAATTACTTTCTCTGAGAGTAAAAATATATGTTCACTATATGAAGTTCTTACACGGCTGAATATTAGCTGCATTTTGGGAAACCATTTATTTCCAGTCTTCACTTTTCCTTGTAAACCTGGCATGAGACTTAATTCTTAAGTTGGTTGCGTTGTTTTCATAAGCGACTTGTGACTGGTATCGTATCAGGTCACTTTCAACCATTAGATAAATACATTTTTTACACATACACACACACCCATACAGGCTTGTACGAACTGAAGAGTTTTGAATATAATTTCAAGATGATATTCCATACTACAATATAAACATTATTTACATCATCTTCATATTCTTGTATCTTTTTGATATTACTAAATCTAGAATATTGAATTTGAATGCACTAGTACGAGTGTTCATTTGTTGTAGTATTAATTATTTTTATTGTTTTGCCATTTTCTAAGATGGTAAATTCAAATTTTAATGATCTCGGTCTTTAACAATTCATTTTTTTTGTTTATAAGAACTTTCACTTATTTTGTAGAAACCTTTAGTTACAACTGTTTTTAAAAAAATTGCAGGTATTATGTTTACTAATTATATATTGTAATACTTTTTTTTATTTTATATTTTGAACAAGGGAAATAATGTTACTTCATCCATTCTTATACGGTAAAAATAAACACTACCCTAAAAACTGGTAATAAATAATTTTTTATGAAAATAGTTTATGTATATTTATCAATTTAGTTAATCGGATCAAGTTCACACAACATACATTCGCATTTGCCAATTCACAGAGCTGTTACTATATTTCAATTTAAAACTATTTATAAATAATTATTTTTTTTAAATGAATTTAAGTTTTTGATGTACGAAAATATTTTAAGAAATATTTTTGTATTCCTTCTCGGTGTGGAAATTTCTAAAAGAAGCACAAAGACCGACATCATATTCATAGCTATAATATTGCAATTCCTTTTCGCTAAATTTTTTTTGGTATGTATACTTCTTTGAAACTGTTAACACGATACTCAATAATCGGTTTTATTTTTTGGAGATGGATTAGCGTTATCATCAGTAAAATGGAGTGGATTTGTCTTTTTTTTTAGCATCAGATATTCGAGGTCATTTACCTAGCCGAACAGGAAGGCTGTAAATCCTGTTCCTCATCGTACTCATCATCAGTAATATTCCCAAGAAAATGATGAGAATCACTGTCTGAATTGCTATCAGCTAAATCATTTAAAAGTTCAATTATATCACTGTCATTTACACATAATGAACAGGTTTTGTTGAACTAATAATTATCATTTACAATGTCTAATTTTTATATCGGTAATATTTTAAGACGCTAGTAAATAATAAAAATAATAACATGAATATCATTTACTCGCATAAAAATTACTAGTTAGGTTATAGTAAACAACTCTGTTATTATTTACGTACATTCACATCCACAGATACAGTTGGAAATAAAAAAACGACTGAAAATTACACAAAAATAATAGTAAAATTATAGAAATGATTAAAGAGAATATATTATACAAAGAAATAATAAAATTAGCGCAAACTCAACTTACGGAGCAATCAAAACTATGAAAACAAATACATAGTAACAGCTCTTTAGAATGATAGGAAACAAGACATAAATTAAAGAAACATTGTGCTGTTAGCACTTCACCTTTAAATTAGAGTAAAAATGGAACCTTTATCAAGGTATTAACTATTAGTATCAGTATTTGGTGTCGTAGGTTTACACAATTTGTGTTTGGTTAAATTGTAGTTTTGATGTTGCTGTAATCAAATTGCTTTTATGTACAATTTTCCAGTATTTTACTTTTCCGATTTCAAATATGAAACCAGAATTCTTCTATCAGGCTTAGTTTTGTTGTAAATACCATTTTTATTTAACTCCATAAGTATGACATTTTGTGAACGTAATTTATTATATTATTTATTACAGGCCATTAATTGTTGTCACATTGATTTGTTACACATTAGTGTTTATCATTTACACACCAATTAAAATGAACAAAAACTTAATTCTTCCTATTTTCTTGTTACGATAAACATATTATACACTCTGTTATTTCTGTCATTATATTTACTTATTAACTGGTGTGCAGACTGGAGAAATATTTTTAATGCTAATTAAATGTGAGTTCTCGTGTGTGTAACATTCAGTTTTGTAGCTGGCTTTCTATATTTGGGGGTATATGTTGTTCAGTAAAGTGAGTGTATGTTTATTAAGTGTTCTTTTTAAACAATATTAGTTATTGCAATGCATTAACAATGTCTTGCGGTTAAATTAATCCAGCAAACAATTTCTGCTACATCTGTGGTGAGGTAACATTAAAGTCTTAGAAAAGAAATATAACTTCACTGATAAAAAAGTCATATGAACTGTATTTTGGATGTAAATTAGGTGATCGGTACAAATCCTAGGCTACTCATATTTGCTGCGCTTCTTGTGTAACATTGTTGACCGGTTGGCTAAATGGATCTCATCACATGTCATTTGCAATTCCAATGGTTTGAAGAGAACGGAAGGATCACACCACAGATTGTTATTTTTATGTAATAAAGATATTTGAGATACAGATACCACCAGAAACATGGAAGTTATATGAAAATGTTGAATCTTGTGCTTACTTATCAGGCGACAAAGAGAGAGATCCAAACCTTAGATATACTGAACCCCATTTAATTAATCAGTTAGAATTAAATGATCTGGTTCGTGATGTAAATTTATCAAACAATCAAGCAAAAACACTGGCATCAAGACTGAAATGATGCATCTTTTACAACCAAACACTAAAATACATATTTTCCGGGACAGTCAGAATTTGAACATTTCTTCTCTCAGTACGAAAACTTAGTATACGGTAATGATTTGGACTCTAATGGAAGCTTTGGGACATATCATCCTGACGAATGGCGAATTTCCACTGACTCATCAAAGCTTAATTTGAAAGCTGTTCTACTTCACACTGGAAATAAATACCCATCAATACCTTTAGCAAACGCAGTTCACATGATTGAATCTTATAAAATATGAAACTTGTACCGAGTAGAATTTAGTATGAGAAATATTTATGGAATATTTGTGGGGATCTGAAAGTAATAGCGATTTTACTTGGACTGCGACTTGGATACACCAAGTTCTGTTGCTTTTTGTGCGAGTGGGACAGCAGGGATAGGAAAAGCCATTACATAAAAGACCGGTGGCCAAGGAGAGAGGTACTGACTGTAGGAGAGAAGAATGTTATCAGGCATTAGTGAAACCAGAAAAAATTTATCTTCAGCCACTACACATTAAGCTAGGTTTATTAAAAAATTTTGTTAAAGCAATGGATCGTAATGGTGCAGAGTTCGAGTTTTTCAAAAAACAAATTCTGTATTATAAGTGATGCTATAATAAAGAAAGGTATATTTGTTAGACCAAAATAATAAAAGTAGTAGAGTGCGTTGGCATTTTAATGACTTGGCGGTTGCTGCACGGAAATCATTTCAAAATGTAGTAAACAACTTCCTTGGAAACATAAAGTCACTAATTACAGAGAACTTGTGAGTGAACTCCTTCAAAACTACAAAGAACTTGGGTGTAACATATCACTCAAAATCTATTTCTTACATTCACATTTGGATTTTTTCCCTAACAATCTTGGCACTATTTAGTGATGAAAAAGGAGAAAGCTTTCACTAGTAGATATCTATAATGGAAACACGATACCAGGATAAATGGAACCCAAAAAAGTTAGCCGATTACTGTTGGAATATAAAGAGGGATCTATCTACAGCAAATTACAGCAGAAAATCCAAAAGAAATAGTTAAAAAATGAGCAGGTAGAAAGAATTTATTAACATATATGAAATCAGCATAAAATAATACTATAAGAATTAGCCATTCACTCTCATTTAATAAACAAAAAATTAAATTGTGTCAAGCAGTGTATTTTTAATTTAGTTACTTTTATTTAAGGACCATAGGTAAAAAATAGTATTTCACAGAAACCATTCAATAAAAAAATTAAAAAAATTTATTTCCATTAAATTGTTTAGAATAGATCAGTTGAATCAACTGATTGTTTTTCATGATGAGATCATCTTATCTACAAACCTGTAAAACAACTTAGTTTCAAGTTTTATATTCATTTATTATAACATTAAGCAGTTTTAATTTACTATATTTATTTACAAGATTATTGGTTATGACTGCTTAACAGCGTAATACAGTTTTTATGAATATTTTTTATATTAAACTGTTTATAACATTCATTCATAGATGACTCTTATAGCCATATCATATATCAATTTTTTAACTTATGAAGTTAAAGATACTCTCACTGTAAAACAATTTTATTTTTAAAATAATATACATATATATATATATATATGTGTGTGTGTGTGTGTGTGTGTGTGTGTGTGTGTGTGTGTTAGAAACAAAATATAAATTTAGATTTGGAAAACTAATAAATACTAAATTTATTAGAAAACTAAAAAAAAAATTATATTAAAAAATAAAAACCATGATTTTTTAAAACATATTATTTTATTACACTGAAAACGTTATATTAAAATTAAAAGCATGTTACAACAATTTACTTATAACAGGTGGCCGGTCTTTTATACCTCTTTCCTATGCGGCATGCTGCTCATATTCCTTGTATTTCATTGATCTGGTAACGATTTTGGGTTAGACAACGCTGGACTAAAGCTTATATATTTACTTTAATCTTTAATCCTTCTTCAGCAAAATCATTTACTTCACTTACAAATATTTTGATGAAATAGATGAGACACTCTGACGATAAATACTTAAGCAGAGTCATCAGGTCTTTGTATTTTAATAGTAATATCGGTTTTAGATCGATTCTAATGGCATGAAGTACATCTAAATGAAATTCTTTACTGACATTAGTTTCATATTTATAAAATACTTCACCAATACCTTTTTGCTAAAATTTAACATGAAGAAATTGTGACAGGAGTACTGGCTGCTCATTAAAAACTTTTCAATAAATTAATGGGTCTTAAGATGTCTTATCGTACAGTGATTTAAAATTCTTGAAATCATGTAATTCCATATTGCAAAAACTTTATACTTCCTTGAACATTGGCGAACCAGCTGCTCCTTAGGTATCAATATGTTTAAGGAATTCATTATTTTCTTCTTGTTTCCCTTTCTATCAGCGCATTTGACACCGTCTGCATCCATATGTGTACGGCCTTTTAACAAGAATTTATTACTAATACGTTCTACCTGTGGATGTCCGTGTAAAATATAGAAAAAAAAGGTAAACTTATTTATTTCTTCAATTTCTGAATTATGAATGTTTTGCTCAACCCATTTTAAAATGCAAGAAGCTATTTCATTCCTACCACGTCTTGCTTTAATTTCATACCACACCATTTAGAATAAAGTCGCATCACTGGAATCAAATTATGAAATTAAACGTCTACAACTTCCTGCATTAGAAACTTCCGGTGTCTGTTAACAAAAGTAGTGTTGCTAAATATTTTTTTCGTAAATCAGTTGTCAACATTTCAACTTTATAATCTTTACTTTTTTGTTCGTACCGCTTCTCTGATTCCTTAAGGTTCAATTTATGAATACTCTGAATAGATTTTTTCCATGTCAAGTTGATTCACCTTTTAATTTTACTAAATACGAATCGCACATTTGGTTTATGCTCGTTGAATTTTTTGTTTGATTATATCTACGTAAAATCACTTTTTTGCAACTTTTTCTTTACCTATTTTATTTTTAGCACAAAATTCTTGGTAGAATGAATACGATTTCTCTACATTTAAATTGGGACTTAAAAATGTTTCTTAGTTTTCACAAGCGTAAATAGTGGTTCTCATATGTTTGGGTAAAATTTATGTACTAAATTATTTCTTCAGGTGTTTTAGTGACAGGTGTATGCCGTCCTCTTTTGTACATTTCTACAATCCCTCCAGGTTTCTCCTTTTTAATTACGTTAACTACGGCTATATTAGATATAGCTAGTATGTTTAAAAACATCAGTTTACACACCTTTATTTTACATCATTTATGTTTAAACTATAATGAAAAGATTTTTACTTTTCATTTTTCATCATAAATCATCATATCTGGTAGAATTTTATATCCTAATTGTGCAGTCATCAATAATTTATTTTATTATTTTTTATTTCTTTCACTTTTACAGAATTAATAATTAATGGAGTAATCATAATACTAATTATAATATTACTTAACTTAATCGTACTCAATTTAACATTATTTTATAATACAATTTAATATTTGTTACTTAACTTAACTTAATTATACTTAATTTATATTATTTGTAAAAGATGAAAGATTAGGTGTCAACAAGGGTCTTGCCCATTTTGTGGCACCATCCCTTTTCTATTAATATTTTAGTTAGAGTAAGGGGAAAAGTAAACAGTTTTATCTTATACAGGAGAATTAGTTTTGGTTCAATTCATGATTTACTCTGGTGGAAACTTATCTTTTCTGCAGTCAAGTATACAGAAGATCAATCGTCGTCAAATATTTATGTTTACTAATAAACCTTTCATCCAGTGCTACTCGTTAAGTTATATATGTAAAAAATCTATTACTATGTTAAGACCGATAGTATAAAGCATTATAATTAATTATATATGTAATCATAAATCATGTAATTACATGGAACGTACTTTCAGCGTCAGCAATATTAATTGGCCATCGTCTTAGTAGCTTTAAGAAAGCGTTTAGGTTCCTACTGGTCTTTATATGATTAGGAAGTATGTTATACGATCTAGGAGCAGTACTTGAAAAGAACTTCATATAACTCGTTTTATTTGCTCTGGGGACATATACATTCATTATACATATAATGTTAACAGAAACCTGTCACTATTTAAATCGTTATCTACTACCAACTGGGTTTGTTCCAACTGTAAAAGTTGAATTATACTACTACTTATAAAATAAAATTACAAATTTAAATATTTACTATTTAATAATAGATAATCCCACTCCATCCGATACGATGTAGCGGATGAAATATCTGCAAAAACGGAATGGGATTTTCTGTTATCACTCTGCATAACGTACATCTATATCCATTTCCATTTTACATTATTCTAAATAGGAATCTAAAACCATTTCTACTAAGTAATCAGGTAAATATACTTCACAAGCATCTAATAATCTGTCTAAATTAGAACAATCAGGAACCAAGTCCCACACGGTTTGACACTCAGAACCAATACCAGCAAAATCAACACATACTTCAATATCATCATCATCGTCATCAACATCATCTGTGTACATATTAGTTACGGTAAATTGATTTCTTTTTTGTATACACATTTTGATTGCTTACCTTTATCAGGTAAGCAATCTTTTCGTTTTTTAAATTGAATTTAATCTAAAAAAGAAAACGATAATATATTACTATTTCATAATATATAAGAATGAAACAAAAATATTAACTAATACCAATTAATCTGTAATTATTCTGGAATGGTAGTTCATAATGAAAGATTGCTTACCTTTGTATTAAGTTGTTACAAGAATGACCAATACCGTAAAAAGAGTAATATAATTTGAAATTCCACACCGTTTTGCAATGAACTTAATCTGGAAAAGAGAACGAGGAATATATTATTTATTTGACTATTGAAAAGAGAATTAATGTGTAATTATTTTGGTGAGTGCATTTACATTTAAACTATTTTCATAATGAAAGGTTGCTTACCTTTGTAATAAGATGATGCAAGATACCACCATAAAAAAGAAGAGTATAATAAAAAACAACACTTCGTTTTAATTTAATCTGAAAAAGAAGTGAATATATTAATATTTATTCACATGCTAAACTATATTATTATAGATATTTATTTAAATTTACATTTCAACAGATATTAACCTTAGTCTACATGCCGGTATCTTCATCAGTCGGTCTCAATTCAATTAAGATAAGGGGTTTAGTCAGATTACTCCCAGTCACTGTCATCCACTTCCCTGTTTTTACTTATTATGAATTAAATCTTAACATTAAATTATAAGATATTATTTAAATCTTAAAATCTAATTATTATTAAGAAAGTGTTTTGCTCACCTATATAATGGTTTTGACGTACACGTTTGCACTAAGAACACACTATGAATGTATGAAAATTCTGCCTGGTTTTATATAAAACTGATAAACTTGATGTAAAATCAAGTTTTTTAGTCGGTAAACCGCACAAAATAAAATAGGGAATTACAGATATTTTATATGCTACAAAAGATAAGATTTGATTAAACATATTGTTTTAAATTAAAACTATTATTATTATAATTATAATTATTATTTTTTAATAGTAATATTTTTTCTTGGTAAACAGGAAAACCGAAAAGGGAAATTACAGATATCTGTGTTTGCTACAAAAGATAAGATTTGATTAAACATATTGTTTTAAATTAAAACTATTATTATTATAATTATTATTTTTTAATAGTAATATTTTTTCTTGGTAAACAGGAAAACCGAAAAGGGAAATTACAGATATCTGTGTTTGCTACAAAAGATAAGATTTGATTAAACATATTGTTTTAAATTAAAACTATTATTATTATAATTATAATTATTATTTTTTAATAGTAATATTTTTTCTTGGTAAACAGGAAAACCGAAAAGGGAAATTACAGATATCTGTGTTTGCTATAAAAGATAAGATTTGATTAAACATATTGTTTTAAATTAAAACTATTATTATTATAATTATTATTTTTTAATAGTAATATTTTTTCTTGGTAAACAGGAAAACCGAAAAGGGAAATTACAGATATCTGTGTTTGCTACAAAAGATAAGATTTGATTAAACATATTGTTTTAAATTAAAACTATTATTATTATAATTATAATTATTATTTTTTAATAGTAATATTTTTTCTTGGTAAACAGGAAAACCGAAAAGGGAAATTACAGATATCTGTGTTTGCTACAAAAGATAAGATTTGATTAAACATATTGTTTTAAATTAAAACTATTATTATTATAATTATAATTATTATTTTTTAATAGTAATATTTTTTCTTGGTAAACAGGAAAACCGAAAAGGGAAATTACAGATATCTGTGTTTGCTATAAAAGATAAGATTTGATTAAACATATTGTTTTAAATTAAAACTATTATTATTATAATTATAATTATTATTTTTTAATAGTAATATTTTTTCTTGGTAAACAGGAAAACCGAAAAGGGAAATTACAGATATCTGTGTTTGCTATAAAAGATAAGATTTGATTAAACATATTGTTTTAAATTAAAACTATTATTATTATAATTATAATTATTATTTTTTAATAGTAATATTTTTTCTTGGTAAACAGGAAAACCGAAAAGGGAAATTACAGATATCTGTGTTTGCTATAAAAGATAAGATTTGATTAAACATATTGTTTTAAATTAAAACTATTATTATTATAATTATAATTATTATTTTTTAATAGTAATATTTTTTCTTGGTAAACAGGAAAACCGAAAAGGGAAATTACAGATATCTGTGTTTGCTATAAAAGATAAGATTTGATTAAACATATTGTTTTAAATTAAAACTATTATTATTATAATTATAATTATTATTTTTTAATAGTAATATTTTTTCTTGGTAAACAGGAAAACCGAAAAGGGAAATTACAGATATCTGTGTTTGCTACAAAAGATAAGATTTGATTAAACATATTGTTTTAAATTAAAACTATTATTATTATAATTATAATTATTATTTTTTAATAGTAATATTTTTTCTTGGTAAACAGGAAAACCGAAAAGGGAAATTACAGATATCTGTGTTTGCTATAAAAGATAAGATTTGATTAAACATATTGTTTTAAATTAAAACTATTATTATTATAATTATAATTATTATTTTTTAATAGTAATATTTTTTCTTGGTAAACAGGAAAACCGAAAAGGGAAATTACAGATATCTGTGTTTGCTATAAAAGATAAGATTTGATTAAACATATTGTTTTAAATTAAAACTATTATTATTATAATTATTATTTTTTAATCGTAATATTTTTTCTTGGTAAACAGGAAAACCGAAAAGGGAAATTACAGATATCTGTGTTTGCTACAAAAGATAAGATTTGATTAAACATATTGTTTTAAATTAAAACTATTATTATTATAATTATTATTTTTTAATAGTAATATTTTTTCTTGGTAAACAGGAAAACCGAAAAGGGAAATTACAGATATCTGTGTTTGCTATAAAAGATAAGATTTGATTAAACATATTGTTTTAAATTAAAACTATTATTATTATAATTATTATTTTTTAATAGTAATATTTTTTCTTGGTAAACAGGAAAACCGAAAAGGGAAATTACAGATATCTGTGTTTGCTATAAAAGATAAGATTTGATTAAACATATTGTTTTAAATTAAAACTATTATTATTATAATTATAATTATTATTTTTTAATAGTAATATTTTTTCTTGGTAAACAGGAAAACCGAAAAGGGAAATTACAGATATCTGTGTTTGCTATAAAAGATAAGATTTGATTAAACATATTGTTTTAAATTAAAACTATTATTATTATAATTATAATTATTATTTTTTAATAGTAATATTTTTTCTTGGTAAACAGGAAAACCGAAAAGGGAAATTACAGATATCTGTGTTTGCTATAAAAGATAAGATTTGATTAAACATATTGTTTTAAATTAAAACTATTATTATTATAATTATAATTATTATTTTTTAATAGTAATATTTTTTCTTGGTAAACAGGAAAACCGAAAAGGGAAATTACAGATATCTGTGTTTGCTATAAAAGATAAGATTTGATTAAACATATTGTTTTAAATTAAAACTATTATTATTATAATTATAATTATTATTTTTTAATAGTAATATTTTTTCTTGGTAAACAGGAAAACCGAAAAGGGAAATTACAGATATCTGTGTTTGCTACAAAAGATAAGATTTGATTAAACATATTGTTTTAAATTAAAACTATTATTATTATAATTATAATTATTATTTTTTAATAGTAATATTTTTTCTTGGTAAACAGGAAAACCGAAAAGGGAAATTACAGATATCTGTGTTTGCTACAAAAGATAAGATTTGATTAAACATATTGTTTTAAATTAAAACTATTATTATTATAATTATTATTTTTTAATAGTAATATTTTTTCTTGGTAAACAGGAAAACCGAAAAGGGAAATTACAGATATCTGTGTTTGCTACAAAAGATAAGATTTGATTAAACATATTGTTTTAAATTAAAACTATTATTATTATAATTATTATTTTTTAATAGTAATATTTTTTCTTGGTAAACAGGAAAACCGAAAAGGGAAATTACAGATATCTGTGTTTGCTACAAAAGATAAGATTTGATTAAACATATTGTTTTAAATTAAAACTATTATTATTATAATTATTATTTTTTAATCGTAATATTTTTTCTTGGTAAACAGGAAAACCGAAAAGGGAAATTACAGATATCTGTGTTTGCTATAAAAGATAAGATTTGATTAAACATATTGTTTTAAATTAAAACTATTATTATTATAATTATAATTATTATTTTTTAATAGTAATATTTTTTCTTGGTAAACAGGAAAACCGAAAAGGGAAATTACAGATATCTGTGTTTGCTACAAAAGATAAGATTTGATTAAACATATTGTTTTAAATTAAAACTATTATTATTATAATTATAATTATTATTTTTTAATAGTAATATTTTTTCTTGGTAAACAGGAAAACCGAAAAGGGAAATTACAGATATCTGTGTTTGCTACAAAAGATAAGATTTGATTAAACATATTGTTTTAAATTAAAACTATTATTATTATAATTATAATTATTATTTTTTAATAGTAATATTTTTTCTTGGTAAACAGGAAAACCGAAAAGGGAAATTACAGATATCTGTGTTTGCTATAAAAGATAAGATTTGATTAAACATATTGTTTTAAATTAAAACTATTATTATTATAATTATAATTATTATTTTTTAATAGTAATATTTTTTCTTGGTAAACAGGAAAACCGAAAAGGGAAATTACAGATATCTGTGTTTGCTATAAAAGATAAGATTTGATTAAACATATTGTTTTAAATTAAAACTATTATTATTATAATTATAATTATTATTTTTTAATAGTAATATTTTTTCTTGGTAAACAGGAAAACCGAAAAGGGAAATTACAGATATCTGTGTTTGCTACAAAAGATAAGATTTGATTAAACATATTGTTTTAAATTAAAACTATTATTATTATAATTATAATTATTATTTTTTAATAGTAATATTTTTTCTTGGTAAACAGGAAAACCGAAAAGGGAAATTACAGATATCTGTGTTTGCTACAAAAGATAAGATTTGATTAAACATATTGTTTTAAATTAAAACTATTATTATTATAATTATAATTATTATTTTTTAATAGTAATATTTTTTCTTGGTAAACAGGAAAACCGAAAAGGGAAATTACAGATATCTGTGTTTGCTATAAAAGATAAGATTTGATTAAACATATTGTTTTAAATTAAAACTATTATTATTACAATTATAATTATTATTTTTTAATAGTAATATTTTTTCTTGGTAAACAGGAAAACCGAAAAGGGAAATTACAGATATCTGTGTTTGCTATAAAAGATAAGATTTGATTAAACATATTGTTTTAAATTAAAACTATTATTATTATAATTATAATTATTATTTTTTAATAGTAATATTTTTTCTTGGTAAACAGGAAAACCGAAAAGGGAAATTACAGATATCTGTGTTTGCTACAAAAGATAAGATTTGATTAAACATATTGTTTTAAATTAAAACTATTATTATTATAATTATAATTATTATTTTTTAATAGTAATATTTTTTCTTGGTAAACAGGAAAACCGAAAAGGGAAATTACAGATATCTGTGTTTGCTATAAAAGATAAGATTTGATTAAACATATTGTTTTAAATTAAAACTATTATTATTATAATTATTATTTTTTAATAGTAATATTTTTTCTTGGTAAACAGGAAAACCGAAAAGGGAAATTACTGATATCTGTGTTTGCTACAAAAGATAAGATTTGATTAAACATATTGTTTTAAATTAAAACTATTATTATTATAATTATAATTATTATTTTTTAATAGTAATATTTTTTCTTGGTAAACAGGAAAACCGAAAAGGGAAATTACAGATATCTGTGTTTGCTACAAAAGATAAGATTTGATTAAACATATTGTTTTAAATTAAAACTATTATTATTATAATTATAATTATTATTTTTTAATAGTAATATTTTTTCTTGGTAAACAGGAAAACCGAAAAGGGAAATTACAGATATCTGTGTTTGCTACAAAAGATATGATTACACATATTATTTAAAATTAAAACTATTAATTATTATTACTTTTTAGTAATAAATAATATTTTTTCTGGTAAACATACTCTTTTAATGAAGATATGCTCTGCTTTTTTTATATAGGTTTTAACTTAACTCTTCAATCATTCTTCAAATACTCTACTTTTTCCTACTGTCTGAAAACTTTTTTGCGTATGCTCATTATTTAAAAATGGTGACATTCAGATATCAAAAATTATTGCCCTTAGCAAATGCAATTTTTTGTCAAGCTCTTGAGTAAGATAATTTATATGAAAGTCATGCACTGCATATAGAAATTTATACAGTTTCCAAACAGCATAGTTTTTTCTAACGTAAATCTACACGAACAAACTTGTATGTGTATTTGGAAGATACTATTGATGTACTAAATGATGGTAATTATCTTATGCAATTTATACTGATTTTCACTGTGCGTTTGATGTAGTAAATAAATATCAAATTACTTACTAAAAAACTTGCAGCATGTGGATTTAATAATAAATTATTGTCTTGGATACATTCATTTCATATAAACAGAATTCCCTTCATTAAAATTGATAATTTTATCTCTAAGCCTATTTATGTTAAATGTGGAGTAAGACAAGGCATCAATTTGGGTTCTCCAATTTTCATGATATTTATAAATGACATTAGTTTTTATTCATATGCAATTCACTTTTTTTTTTCAGATGATATGAAATTGTTTAAGCCTACTATTACAAATCTAGTTGATATTCTATGACTTCCAATTGACTTAAACTTTGTGTAATAATGATGCGACTTAAATAGTATTTCTTTCAACGAAAAAAAAAAATTGACTACTCAATTTGGAAAGTTTGCAAATGTTGATATAACTGTAAATGAATAATACAAAATAATAGTGCAATGCAAAAGGTATCTTCTATTAAAGACTTAAATGTATGTTGTGATAGCAAGTTTCCTTCAGCAAATGCACTGGTAATACTTTATCTATGTCACTAATAACTGTACATTTTTTAAAGATTCTCTACAGATTTCAGAAATATTAACTCTGCAGAATTTTAGGTTATGTAATTATATAGTACTAAATTATGGCTCTGTTGTCTGGTGACCTTTTGCTGACTTGCAAATAAAATTACAAAAAATACCACATGGAATCTTTTTAGATATTCATTCATATTTTTAATTTCTTACAAATTCCAAGAATAATCTCTGATGAGGACAGATTTAATATTTTCAACTAAAATTTTTAGCAATTATTTTGACTATCCTCATTTACTGCAGCTTTTTGACTTGCATATATTAATAATTACATTGCTTAGGGATAATTTTCAATATCTTTTTGGTTCAATATATTCTATTAGATCACCTATTAATAGGCGCTACCTTTACTGCATAAAGTACACTTACAGTACACTTAATACCTTATCAAAAGCTATTCTAACTTATGAAGGCTAATTTTGTTATGTATTTAAGTTTTTTTTAAAATGATTTTGTATAAATGGGTTTCATGCGTGTCTATTTCAATTAAATAAATATATTTCAGAATTGAATTGATCATAGACTTAACAACTGCAAGAATAAGAAAAAGGATTCAGAAAAGTAAGATCATGTGCAGAACAAATCTGGAACCTTAAAAATATAATGAGGGAAAAAATTACAACATAAAAACTAAGTAATTGTCTTCGTAGATTTCAAAAACGGATACAACTCAATCTATAGAACTTTCTCATTTAACATCCCAGAAGAATTTGGTGTGGATCCCAACACGATTAACATTACTTAACAGACTCTTCCAAACACAAAATCAAGAAGAATTAGAAATTAAAACAGAAGACAAGTGAGTGGTTTAGAATCAATTCCCTCTATCTGTTTGATAGAGAAAGTAATAGAAGAACGGGAAAAGAGGTTGAAAAAAGTTAGAACACACCACTACATAAAATTAGGTCTGAAACTGAAAAGAATTGGAATTAAGTGCTTAGCCTTTGTTGACAGCATTACAATTTTCTTGGAGAATCTTGAAAAGGCAACTGAACAAGTAAACTACCTAAAACAATTTGCAGAGAAAATAAGGCTAAAGATTTCCTTGAAAAAGACAGAATTCATGACCAACCAAAATTTCCCTCCAATCACTAAAAACAAAATATGGAAAAATCAATAACATAAATTTAAAAATACGGGAGAAATAAATTCAAATTAATGATTTAGATAAAAAAAGCCACTCAAACAAGAATGAGAAAAATAAAAATTAGTCTACCAACTAACAAAAGATATTTTCAACAAGAACATCTCAGCAGATGCCAAAATCAGATAAAATAAATCCGATAGAAAAATAGACTAAAACTTGAGAAAGATTCTAGAGCAATAATAATACAAGAAAATGGATGCAAATTTAGAAGTAATAAAGACATTTACAAATACAATGAAACCGAGAAAATGTCAATTCCATCAGAAAATGAACAGTCAAATCTTTTTCAACCTCACAAAAGACTTTCAATCACATTTACAGAAAAAAGAATGGATATCAACAGATTTCAATGGTTGTAACCAATATGAAAATATTTGAAGTAGTAGTACAATATGGAACCAGTAAAGATTTCAAAGAAAAGTAGAAAAAGAAACAAAATTTGGTCAAAAGAGGGAAAGCAAAAGAATAAACTGTTGAAATTCCACGAAATAAAATATGCAGAAAAATGAGAAATGAATGTAAAATTATTGACCAAATAAGTTGACCAAATATACAAAAAATAAAAATGCTTACATGTTCATGTGATGTATGTTCAGTCATATGATGTGGTAAAAAAAAACATACCATTTCTGCTACATTATCCTGTTCAGTCTTAATATTTTTATTAAGAAGCAGAGCTTCATTACTAAAATTATTATTTACAGGCCCATTCATCATCTATCAAAAAAACAAAAATTTAAATAAATATCCTTAATAAAAAAAATGTGTATATATAAAAAGTTACTCTTACCTTTACTCTTCTCATAAACAGCCCTCTTATAATCCTTAATCATTTGTTTTTTGATTATGCTTTATGGCGGCTTGATTGAGGTTATGTTTGATACTGATGCAAGCTTTCTCAATGAAAAAGATAAGAACACACGAACAAGCGAATATTAATACATGATGCCATATGAGGCTCACATTAAATCTCTCTGCGAGGCCATGTGACATGGCCCTTGGCTCACTGATTCTTTGATTTGTAGAAATGAATGTGATTTATTTTTAAATATATTTTTTATTCATGTTTTCCGTTGCTGATAAGTTTTCTATTTATTTTTGTTTAGTTCCAGATACAGTTTGTATCTAGAATTGTATCGGTTTGTATCTTGTTTTGCTTTTTAATTGACTACATTTCTGTTTAATTTTAATAGATTTTATTTACTTTCATTTATTCAGAAATAAATTCTCTACAAGTAAGTTTTTATTCCAAACCTAATTCTAGTATTTTTCAGCATAAAGTTTTTGTTTTGATTTATTTTTGAATGATTTTTTAGTGATAATATTCTGATTTTGGCACAGATTCTGATGAAAACTCTTAATACAGATCAAAATTTGATAAACCGGTTGTAAATGAAAAGACAAAAAATTAGAGGTTTATAAAGAGTGATTCGGAAGAAAGTTATGATAGAACCATGAATCTGTCTGATTTTGTCACTAATTCGGTTGACATAAGTAAGTAGTGGCAGCAATATTCAGATTTCTTGTATTCCTGGTCAAACTGAGACATCTTTGCAGTGTGCACCATTCGACTCTCCAATGCTCCAATGTTTTCAACAGTGCGCACTATACAATGAAGGAGTTGGTGAATCTAATTTAACTGCAGTTAAGAACTTTAATATAAAATATATTTTATGAGGACCTGCCAGGGAAAATCCCATTATTTTTCCCAATGACTTTCCACTGTTAGTTAATGACGAAATAACAGCAAATGTACAGATGCCAACCCCCAAGATGTGTATTATGCACTTTTTATCAATCATGCCATTTTCAATTTATTAGTCAATGAAACAAATAATTATGCAAAACAAAAGTTTGAATTTGAAAAGAGAAAGAAACCAACCGAGAATTATAAAAAAAAAGCTCTTGATTGAATAAATGCAATCCACCTGACATAAATGAAATGAAAAGATTCTGTGGGATAATTTTGTGGATGGGTCTTGGTAAAATCTCAAGTATATAGTAAGTCTATTGTATTATAAACAGGTTGGTAAGCTAACATATTTGAGATTCTTCTGAGAATGTTCCATGCTTCAAACAATGAAAATGTACCATACGAAAGACTATACAAGGTTCACCAACTCATCGACTAACTTCTTCCAAAGTTTCAAGATGCAATGAATTCTCAGGAAAAGATGTGAATCGATGAATATAATTCTTTTCAGGGGGACCACTTGTCTTTCATCAATACTGTCCAATAAAAGGCATCAGCACAGAATTAAACGTTTCAAATTATGCCTTGTCTGTGGCTACATGTGGAATCTCATGATATACGCTAGAAAAGAAGCAATTTCTTTTGCGTCTGGAAATGGTAGCACTCACTTTAGCAATAACAGATTTATTCAATTTATCATTTCAAACAACAAATTTTATATTACATATTAAAAGTTAATAAACAAGAGTAAAAACTAATAACACAGGCATATTAATATTGAAGTACAATGTTTATATGTTTTATATATCTCTTTCAAATATTTATAATTCTAATTTTTGTGTAATGCTATTTCATTTCAGAGGCTTTTTAATAGAATTGATAGTTTGTGATATTATTAAGTAGACACATGAATTTAGTTAGTTACGAAGATGTTTTTATTCTGTCTTTGCATTTTTTGTTCCTTTGTTGAGTGTCACAACAAATAGTTTTTTTGAAACCGATCTCTTTTTATTTTAGTGAGTTTTACTGGATATAGTAGAGGAGCAGGCAATTTTCAGTTATTAACACATAGATGGGAAGTAGACATGTGGGTTTTTCTTTTATATTGTTCTAAATACGAGTATATGGTTATCAAACGATGTTGGCAATCCAACATCATTGGATAACGATAATTATCTCACAAAGTGAGATAATTTTTTCAAATTATTAATGAAACCTTTGCAAAGCCTGAGACTGGAAATGTTATCAGAACAAACTGGTGAATAGAACATAGCAAATGGAGAGGGCAAGAAAGAATTATTCTTTCGCTAGACAGAAATTTTTTTTGGGAAAGATAGTTACATCACTGTCCAAAAAAGTATGGTTGAATTAAAAGAAATCTGACATTTCTCTTGTCAAGTACAATAAACTACAATGTCAAGTACGATGAAATTCAAATAAAATGACACTCTTAGGCAAAACAATATATGTGGATGACATGTGCATGGCTTTTACAAATATTGCCTCAAGAATTTTACCCCATTTACATCACATGGCACGACTTGCCAACAGAAGACAGTCTAAATAGCAGGAGCAACTTTTAAACTATGAATTGAGGTTAAAAGGACATGAAACATCCTTAATTCAAGGTCAATTCTCAAGAAGTGTGCTTGTAGGTCTAACACACAGGGGAGTGTGTGTTAGACACACATAGGGGAGTTATGGTAAGGCTAATCACAATGGCAAGTAATGTAGAAGATTAGGTCATCTCTCTAAAAACGTAAAGTGGTACTTATTTGTTGTAAATGCAAGTTAAAGGGTTATAAGTCAAATGTATGTCCATCTAATAACAAACACCGTGCTACAGTTGAATCAGGCTAGGAAAAATTAATGCCAAGTGTTAACATTCTATGACAGTATCTTATACTCCACAACAATCTGGAGTAGCTGATTCTGATGGAGAAATCAGAATCATTTGTGAGGTGGCAAGATCCTGGTTGCATTCTGAACTCCATTTATCCAAATTGCTTAGCGGTATGAAGCAATTAAATTAAATAAAATAATATACATATAAATAATTAAATCATATATATTATTAATATATTTAATAATATAATTAAATAATATACAATTAAATTAAATTCATATACATTAAATAGAACTGTACCAACGAAAGTGAAATGAAATAAAACAAATCATTAAACAGTCTGTATGGCCTTAAACAAGTTTCCATGTGTTTATTAACACTTAACACACTTCTTATAGCAGTGTGGTCTAGAAGAAGGCAAGGTTCTTCTTCAATCTTCATGAATCTAATCACAAAGTTAAATTCTTGATTTAAATTAAAATCAAATGAAGTGGAAAATTATCTTGGGATAAAGATTATAGTAATGGACAAATTTATAGAGATGGACCAGTCAGTATATACAAAGATAATTCTAAAAAAATATAGGTTTAGCTACTGTAAACTTAAATCTTTCCAACTCTAACTTGGTTGGGAACCTAGAAGCTCTCCTTTAATCTCCAATGGTGAACATTATAGGAAAATTGCTAGAAGCTTAAATTATTCAGCTTCAGGCAAAACACCACTTTTGCCTTGAATATTGCACCTGAAGCAAGAGATTTAAGATATCTGTAATCTATTCCTGAAGATTGCATTAGATGTAGTAAAACAACTAGTAAACAAATTGAAGCATGCAGTGATGCCAATTATGTTGGTGACAAAGTCACTCTAAGAAATACTAGTGCAACTCTCCTTAAATATTGTGGTAGATCAGATCAGTTGTGTACTAAAGTAATTTGCAGAAATTCGTATCATCCTCTTTTATGAAAGCTGCATATAATGCTACAATAGATGCAACCAAACGGTTGGTTAGGCCGGATACCTAGTTAAAGGAAGTTTGTACACTTGATGTCAATCCAAAACAAATTCTTAATAGATAATCAGTGTCATTAAACTTAAAAATAAATGATTTTCCACAAAAAAATCAAAACTAGATGCCATTATATGAGGAAGATGGTGAAAGAAGGAAAATTCAATCTGAAAAACAGGCAACCTATATATTTACAAAAGGACTATAATCTTCTTAAAGGAATGAAAACACTCATGCGTAACTATACAACATAATTGAAAACTTCAACAGTCAACAGTTCTTTTTAATTAGTATCGGAAAATAACGGATAAGAAAATTACAGAACTTATGCAGTTTATTCCACTCCAATGTTTTTTTTTATTGTATACCTCATTACTGTTAATGTTTTGAGTATTTAAATAATAAATTCAGTAACTTTGCAATTATTTAAATAATCAAAACTTTTCAGTTAATTAGTAGAGATTAGCGAGCGTAGGTTATGTTTGGTTTAATTTATATCTACAATTACGAATATAAGCAGCAAAAGTTTGAGCTATTGTTAATATCACCCGGTATAACAATTATATTACCCTTTTATTTTAAAAATAATTTAACGAAACTACCTACGCTCGCTAACCTTGACTAATTAAGCCCAATGTTTAAAGAAATGACTAATACATTGCTGAGCACAGAATCAGTAACGACATATACAATACACATTTGTGATCTCAAGTATAAGATAAACAAACGTTGGCAAACTGCATAAGTGGCAAAATTACTAATTAAAAACGAATTATAATAATACGCCCACGATATGTGAATCTTTTAATATGTTGCTTAAATAAACCATTTTACAACAAACTCATATAAATTTACATCAGAGGTTAAAGCCCACACTACAAATTTATCAATACAAAAAACTCTAACTTAAATTCTATTAATTTATATTAGAATAGTATAAAATTACTTACTTAGTCAGATAAACAAAAGTAAATACCAAGAAATAAATAATACTGATACTAAAGTATAGATCTTTCCTTCAAATCGCTTTCAACAAACAGGTCACATAATTACTGATCAACGATGCCAACACATGCAATTGTACATCAATACATACAATATCTCGTTAAAATTTTTTATTCCAATCGTATATTTTCCTCCAGAAAGTCTTGAAAAGGTCGTTTGTTGGTAAACTTATTAAACAAAGTGGGAGATCTAGCAGTTAGCGTAATGGTAAAAGACCTTGTAAGTACAACCGGTGTATGATGTGACAAGTCAAAATGTGTATCAATATGTAAATAGTTCTTAGAAATACCCTTAAAAACGAAAAAATCCAGGACATCCGGAATTTTATTTACATCCGTAGGACAGTAGGTTGGTCGTCCTGATGACAAAACACTCCAAATTATCATCAGCAGTGACAGGAAATGTTGCCTGCCTTTTGGTGATTCAGTCGCGATTCCCATTGTAAGTGCTTAGAATTCCAATCTCCTCGACAGATGAATCTTGGACCCAAAGATCTGAAGAATGACGTAAACTGATCCGTCTGCACAGCATGTCGTGGTGGGCAATAAGCAGAGACAGAAAACTCTGATCGTCCATCGTGGACAACCACGGTGGTGGCCTGCAAAAAGTACTGTTTGTGTTTAAGTGATACATAATGAGAAAACGTACTTCTAATAATAACAGAGATGACCCACCGGGTTGGTCTAGTGGTGAACGCGTCTTCCCAAATCAGCTGATTTGGAAATCGAGAGTTCCAGCGTTCAAGTCCTAGTAAAGCCAGCTATTTTTACACTGGTTGTTTTCACAAACAACAGCCGACTGATTTCTATGACATGGAGCATAAACAATTTCGTAAAACACTATGATAAATGTTTAAACAAACAATGTAACTAGGTAAAAGTAGCATAAAATGTAAAGAGTGAAATAAAAAAGGTTTTTAACCATACCTTTATTAGTTTTGTTTGTATTAGAAAATGGATCGGACGTTACTTAAAAATAAATAGCTCTCATATATAAAACAACACATAGTAAATGGTACACTCAGAAACTATCTTTGACATATTTGAGTCTATTCCCAGAACTTTAAAACTAATTTAAAAACGTATGATAAGAAAGAGAATCTTATCTAAAAAAAAATTCAATTGTAAATTAACTTAAAAATTAATAAAATAAAGTTTTTATTTATTTATTTATATAACAAATCTAATTACACGATTTAATATTGCTAAAAATACTTTTTTTTAAAAATAACTAATTTTATCCTATCACCAAATTGTGATTCACATAAAAAAAGTGTATATAAAAATTACCATTAGAGAGCATCTGGTATAATAGTTTACAAAATAAAAATTTGATTTCTGTAAATTTCCAATTAAAAATAATCTTTCTTTTTAAATAATTTTAAAAAAGTAATAAAAATAATTTTATATACTGAAAACTTTTAAATTTATATATAAAATAATATTTTTATCTGATCACAGTTCAATAATGAGCAAGGAAATGATTAACTTAAATATTCAAACTAACTCTTTAATCTTTTTCTGCCTTTAATATATTGTAAAACGCAATGATGTTAGAATTTTTTCCGGGACTGGAGAAGTCAGTTTTACAGATATTAATGTTGTTTTCTGATTTGAGTAAGAATCAATTCAATTCTATTAATAACCATTCAGATTTTATAGCAATCTTTTTTCTTTTTTAATGAAAATTGGGTAAATGGATAATCAAATCTTAAATAATTTTATAACAAAATATATAGCTATTAAACTGTCCCAGCCCAAAAAAAAAAAAAAAAAATTGATTTATAAAATTAAACATAATTTCTTGAAAATATATTTTATTAATATATACACAAATATAAAAAAATAATGCTTATTATTTATTATTTAAAAAAAAATTATAATTAATAATAATAATAATACACATATTTATATCCACCACAATAAATTAACACTAATAAAAAATTATTATCATATATTCGACTTTACACCAATAAGTTCTCATAATGAAACCCATACATATATATACATATTATTCTATCAGAGAATTATGCTTTGTTTTTCTTCTTTTTTTTAATTTACGTATACACACACTGTGAAAAAAGTTCTCGAAGAGGAATAAAATCTATCAACAATTTTTTTTTGTAAAATCAACACCATTTCTAAAAATGTAAGTTATGTATGCTTAAAGTTATTGTTAAGTGATCAAAATAAAAAAGAGAGGCATAATTTGTATATCGCAGAACATTATATACATAATATAAAGAAATACTTGTAAAAGAAATTTAATAAGTGCCACTGTTAGAAAAATTGTCATGTTTAATTATTTCTTGTTTTGGTTTTCAAATATTTTATATAAAGAAAAAATATAGAAATCTAATGATATATTTTGTTAAACACAGCTAAGTGTCTTATTTTTAATTTTTTAATCACATACGTACACATTTTTATTTTTATTTTGATTACTTATAATCACTTTTAACAGTAAACGTAAGTTACATTATATTAAAAAATTCAATAATAATTTTTAGAATAAAAATTCAAGAGTAAAATCCAATAAAAACAGAATTAGTTTTTTTTCTAAGCACCTGAAACAAAACAACAAAAAAATAATAAATTTTTTTATTAAAAATAAAATATCTATAAAAACAGAAAACTATGGATTAAAAAAAAGAAAGAAAAAATGAAACGCCTCACTTTTAAATTACATGAAATTATCAGCTCCATCATCAATGGAGTACTGAGCAGAATTGATTTTAATAGTACCTAAATTAAACAGGATAAGAACCTTGTTTTTATCGCATTTGTCAAAAATACGTTGTAAAATTTCTCTCTGTCTCCTAGATGAGTGTTGACAGCTAAACCGCCAAACTCTTTTACACCACCAACTTTCCTCCTCCAAATTCCTTCTCACCATCACCTCAATCACTCCAGACATACAATGCTTTGGAGGTTATCCAAGTTTCTATATCTCTCCTGGAGTCCATTCCAAACATCCTCCTAGGCAATCTATACTCTTTCAATCTTCAAACATGCCGAAACCATTGTAGTCTTCTTCCTTCCATAACATCAATCACTGTACCCGATATCCCAATTCTTCTTCTGATATCCTCATTTCTTGTGCACCGCATTCTAAAAATTCCACAACTCCTGCGCAGCATATCCATCTCTATAGCCAACAACTTTCCGTATCTCTTTTTCTAATTTCCCAAACTTCTAACCCGTACAATAGAATGCTCTCAATTTATCAAATTTATTGCATCTGAAAAATTCAAACTATTGCAGGTGTTAAGATCTTCTCTTCTACTTGTATTCTTAAGATTTGCACGCTTAAGTTAATATCCTTTTCCTATGATAATCTGTAAAATTTAATTCAGGCACTACACATCTGAAAACATTTTCTCATATCCATGAGTAAATCCGTCCAGTCTGTCCGATGTAATATCTAGTGCATCCACTGCACTTTAATTTATACACTTCTGAATTGTGTTAAGTGTGTTATGATAAAATCTGGGGCATTTTTTTGGTTTTTGAAAAGATACAAG